>NC_068431.1:5355788-5418288 GCF_023373465.1 Oncorhynchus keta
TATTGTATATAGCCTCCACATTGACTCTGTACCCTAATACCCTGTATATAGCCTTCACATTGACTTTGTACCGTAACACCCTGTATATAGCCTCCACATTGACTCTGTACCGTAATACCCTGTATATAGCCTCCACATTGACTCTGTACCGTAATAACCTGTATATAGCCTCCACATTGACTCTGTACCGGTCTACCACCTGTATATAGCCTCCACATTGACTCTGTACCGTAATACCCTGTATATAGCCTCCACATTGACTCTGTACCAGTAATTCCCTGTATATAGCCTCCACATTGTGACTTTGTACACTGTAACACCACCTGTATATAGCCTCCACATTGACTCTACCTAATACCCTGCATATAGCCTCCACATTGACTCTGTACCGTAATAACCTGTATATAGCCTCCACATTGACTCTGTACCTACTACCCTGTATATAGCCTCCACATTGACTCTGTACTACTACCCTGCATATATTCACATTGACTCTGTACCTAATACCCTGTATATAGTCTCACTATTGTTATTTCACTGCTGTTCTTTAATTACTTGTTACTTTTATTTCTTATTCTGTTTTAATTTTTTAACTGTTGTTGTTGGTTAGGGGCTCACTGTAAGGTGAGGTCTACTACACCTGTTGTATTCAGCATTTCACTGTAAGGTCTACTACACCTGTTGTATTCAGCATTTCACTGTAAGGTCTACTACACCTGTTGTATTCAGCATTTCACTGTAAGGTCTACTACACCTGTTGTATTCAGCATTTCACTGTAAGGTCTACTACACCTGTTGTATTCAGCATTTCACTGTAAGGTCTACTACACCTGTTGTATTCAGCATTTCACGGTAAGGTCTAACTACACCTGTTGTATTCAGCATTTCACTGTAAGGTCTAACTACACCTGTTGTATTCGGCATTTCACTGTAAGGTCTACCTACACCTGTTGTATTCAGCATTTTACTGTAAGGTCTACCTACACCTGTTGTATTCAGTATTTCACTGTAAGGTCTACCTACACCTGTTGTATTCAGCATTTCACTGTGAGGTCTACTACACCTGTTGTATTCAGCATTTCACTGTGAGGTCTACTACACCTGTTGTATTCAGCATTTCACTGTGAGGTCTACTACACCTGTTGTATTCAGCATTTCACTGTAAGGTCTACTACACCTGTTGTATTCAGTATTTCACTGTAAGGTCTAACTACACCTGTTGTATTCAGCATTTCACTGTAAGGTTCTACTACACCTGTTGTATTCAGCATTTCACTGTAAGGTCTACTACACCTGTTGTATTCAGCATTTCACTGTAAGGTCTACTACACCTGTTGTATTCAGCATTTCACTGTAAGGTCTACCTACACCTGTTGTATTCAGCATTTCACTGTAAGGTCTACTACACCTGTTGTATTCAGCATTTCACTGTAAGGTCTAACTACACCTGTTGTATTCAGCATTTAACTGTATGGTCTCCCTACACCTGTTGTATTCAGCATTTCACTGTGAGGTCTAATACACCTGTTGTTTTCGGGCGCACGTGACAAATAAACTTTGATTTGATTTTGATTTGTAACGCGTGTGTGTGTTCCCTCCGTCCAGGCGGTGTTACAGACGTGTGGTCAGTTGGAGTTAGAGGTACGTCCTCTTTTCCTGGTCCCCGACACCAACGGTTTCATCGACCACCTCACCGGCCTCAAGACGCTGCTTCAGTCTGGGACCTACATTGTGGTGGTGCCCCTCATAGGTAACTACCACACACTAACAGACATGCAGTGAATTCATCGACCGCCTCACCAAAACACTTCAGGGACTTAAGAAAGTATTCACACCCCTTGACTTTTATCACACATTTTGTTGTGTTTACATACAGCCCGAATTTTAAATTGATTAAATTTGTTTTTCGTGTCGTTGACCTACACACAATACACCAATAATGTCACGGTGCAATTCTGTTTGTAGAAATGTTTACAAAATTAATTAAAAGTGAAAAGTTGAGTCAATTCAACCCCTTTTCAACCCCTTTTGTTAGGGCAAGTCTAAATAAGTTAACGTGTTTAAAGTCGCATTAATAATTATAAATCACTATTACTGCACACTCACTGTGTCCAAAAATAGTGGTTAGCTGGGGCGGCAGCGTAGCCTAGTGGTTAGAGCGTTGGACTAGCAACCGGAAGGTTGTGAGTTCAAACCCCCGAGCTGACAAGGTACAAATCTGTCGTTCTGCCCCTGAACAGGCAGTTAACCCACTGTTCCTAGGCCGTCATTGAAAATAAGAACAAATAAATAAAAACAAAATTAAAAAAAATAGTGGTTAGCCGTTGAACGACACATATAATTAATTGTCTGTAAGGTCTCTCAGTCGAACAGTGAATTTCAAACACAGATTCAACCACAAAGACCAGGGAGGTTTTCCAATGCCTCGCAAAGAAGGGCACCTATTGCTGAAATTAGGTAAACGTTTTAAAAAAGCAGACGTTGAATATCCCTTTGAACATGGTGAAGTTATTAATTACACTTTGGATGGTGTATCAATAAACCCAGATCACTACAAAGATACAGGCGTCCTTCCTAACTCAGTTGCCGGAGAGGAAAGAAACCGCTCAGGAATTTCACCATGAGGCCAATGGTGATTTTTAAAATAGTTAAGAGTATAATGGCTGTGACGTGTGATCTGAGGATGCATCAAGAACAGTGTAGTTACTCCACAAGAGTAACATATTTGACAGAGTAAGAAGAAAGCCTGTACTGAAAAAAAATATTCCAAAACATCCTGTTTTCAACAAGGCACTAAAAGTAATACTGCAAAAAAAAAATTGGGCAAAGAAATGAACTTGTCCCGAATACAACATATTGTGTTTGGGGTAAACACAACACATCACTGAGTACCACTCTTAATATTTTCAAGCATGGTGGTGGCTGCATCATGTTATGGGTATGCTTGTCATTGGCAAGGACTAGGGAGTTTGTTTTTTAGGATTTAAAAAAAAAACGGAATAGAGCGAAGCACAGGCAAAAAAAACCCTGGTTCAGTCTGCTTTCCAACAGACACTGAGAGACATTCACCTTACATCAGGACAATAACCTCAAACAGAAGGCCAAATATACACTGGGCGGCAGGTAGCCTAGTGGTTAGAGTGTAGGGGCGGCAGGTAGCCTAGTGGTTAGAGTGTAGGGGCGGCAGGTAGCCTAGCGGTTAGAGTGTAGGGGCGGCAGGTAGCCTAGTGGTTAGAGTGTAGGGGCGGCAGGTAGCCAACAACCAACTTGACCGACTCGACCATACTCTACTCTACCCTACCCTAGCCTATCCTACTCTACCCTGGCCTATCCGACTCTACCCTAGCCTAGCCGACCCAAGCCTGGCCGACTCTACCCTACCCAAGCCTGGCCGACTCTACCCTACCCAAGCCTGGCCGACTCTACCCTACCCAAGCCTGACCTGCCCTAGCCTAGCCTGAATTCTTTTGCCAAATGATTATTTTACAACTTTTACAACTTTTCTGAGTAATGTTGACTGTTTATTTCCCTTTTTGTTTGTCTATTCCACTTTCTTTGGCAACGTAAACATGTGTTTTCCGAGTGAGAGAGACAGTTAGGCAGCCATCAATATCAGCTTCTAGGTGTTAGGGGAATGGTTAGTTCTGACTGTAGTTCTGCCCTCTTCACTCTTCTCTATCTCCTTCCTCATTTCTCCCTCTCTCTCCCTTCCTCATTTCTCGCTTCTCTCTCCCTTCCTCATTTCTCACTTCTCTCCCCCTCTTCTCTTTCCCTCTTCTCTCTCTCCCTCTTCTCTCTCTCCTTCCTCATTTCTCCCTCTCTCTCCCTTCCTCATTTCTCTCTTCTCTCTCTCCCTCTTCTCTCCCTCCCTCTTCTCTCCCTCCCTCTTCTCTCTCTCCCTCTTCTCTCCCTCCCTCTTCTCTCCCTCCCTCTTCTCTCTCCCTCTTCTCTCTCCCTCTTCTCTCTCCCTCTTCTCTCTCTCCCTCTTCTCTCTCTCCCTCTTCTCTCCCTTCTCTCTCTCCCTCTTCTCCTCTCTCTCTCTCTCTCTCCCTCTTCTCTCTCTCCTCTTCTCTCTCCCCTTCTCTCTCCCTCTTCTCTCCCCTCTTCTCTCCCCCTCTTCTCTCTCCCTCTTCTCTCCCTCCCCTTCTCTCTCCCTCTTCTCTCCCCCTCTTCTCTCTCTCCCCTTCTCTCCCCCTCTTCTCTCCCTCCCCTTCTCTCTCCCTCTTCTCTCCCCCTCTTCTCTCTCCCTCTTCTCTCTCCCTCTTCTCTCTCCCTCCTCTCTCCCTCTTCTCTCCCTCCCCTTCTCCAGTGATAACAGAGTTGGATGGTCTGGCAAAGGGGCAGGAGAGCTGCGATGGCTCTGGCAGTGGGCGTGGTGGCAGTGGTTGTCGTGGAAACGCCGGTGGTGGTGGACCGACCCACGCCCGGTCGGTCCAGGAGAAGGCTAGGGTTGCCGTGGCGTTTCTGGAGCGAGGGTTCGAGGCCAGGGAGCCCTGTCTCAGAGCGCTGACCAGCAGAGGAAGTCAACTGGAGTCTATCGCCTTCCGCAGCGAAGACACCTCCGGACAACAGGTGTGTGTTTGACGTGTATATATGAAACGTGTGCCCCAGGTCCTCTGTCACGTATTTGACCAGTCACGTCTCTTTCCCCCCTCCAGGGAAACAATGATGATGTCATCTTGTCCTGCTGTCTCCACTACTGCAAAGATGAGGCGAAGAGCTTGATGCCTGCACAGACAAGTAGCTGTCTCCTTCCACCAACACACTCATGCATGTGTTGCACAATCTGTCTATACTATATTTATTCTACCTTTACTCCTCCCTCCGTCTCATACCTTTACTCCTCCCTCCGTCTCATACCTTTACTCCTCCCTCCGTCTCATACCTTTACTCCTCCCTCCGTCTCATACCTTTACTCCTCCCTCCGTCTCATACCTTTACTCCTTCCTCCGTCTCATACCTTTACTCCTCCCTCCGTCTCATACCTTTACTCCTCCCTCCGTCTCATACCTTTACTCCTTCCTCCGTCTCATACCTTTACTCCTTCCTCCGTCTCATACCTCCCTCCGTCTCATACCTCCCCTCCTCCCTCCGTCTCATTCCTCCCTCCGTCTCATACCTCCCTCCGTCTCTCATACCTTTACTCCTCCCTCCGTCTCATACCTCCCTCCGTCTCATACCTCCCTCCGTCTCTCATACCTTTACTCCTCCCTCCGTCTCATACCTTTACTCCTCCCTCCGTCTCATACCTTTACTCCTCCCTCCGTCTCATACCTTTACTCCTCCCTCCGTCTCTCATACCTTTACTCCTCCCTCCGTCTCATACCTTTACTCCTCCCTCCGTCTCATACCTTTACTCCTCCCTCCGTCTCATACCTTTACTCCTCCCTCCGTCTCATACCTTTACTCCTCCCTCCGTCTCATACCTTTACTCCTCCCTCCGTCTCATACCTTTACTCCTCCCTCCGTCTCTCATACCTCCCCTCCTCCCTCCGTCTCATACCTCCCCTCCTCCCTCCGTCTCATACCTCCCCTCCTCCCTCCGTCTCATACCTCCCTCCGTCTCTCATACCTCCCCTCCTCCCTCCGTCTCTCATACCTCCCCTCCTCCCTCCGTCTCTCATACCTCCCTCCTCCCTCCGTCTCCTACCTCCCTCCCTCTCCCTCCCTCCGTCTCTCATACCTCCCCTCCCTCCTCCCTCCGTCTCTCATACCTCCCCTCCTCCCTCCGTCTCATACCTCCCTCCGTCTCTCATACCTCCCCTCCTCCCTCCGTCTCTCATACCTCCCCTCCTCCCTCCGTCTCTCATACCTCCCCTCCTCCCTCCGTCTCTCATACCTCCCTCCGTCTCTCATACCTCCCCTCCTCCCTCCGTCTCTCATACCTCCCCTCCTCCCTCCGTCTCTCATACCTCCTCCTCCCTCCGTCTCTCATACCTCCCCTCCTCCCTCCGTCTCTCATACCTCCCCTCCTCCCTCCGTCTCTCATACCTCTCCCCTCATCCTCCCCTCCTCCCTCCGTCTCATACCTCCTCCCTCATCCTCTCTCATACCTCCCTCCTCCCTCCGTCTCTCATACCTCCCCTCCTCCCTCCGTCTCATACCTCCCCTCCTCCTCCTCCCTCCGTCTCTCATACCTCCCCTCCTCCCTCCGTCTCTCATACCTCCCCTCCTCCCTCCGTCTCATACCTCCCTCCGTCTCTCATACCTCCCCTCTCCCTCCGTCTCTCATACCTCCCCTCCTCCCTCCGTCTCTCATACCTCCCTCCTCCCTCCGTCTCATACCTCCCCTCCGTCTCTCATACCTCCCTCCTCCCTCCCTCCGTCTCTCATACCTCCCCTCCTCCCTCCGTCTCTCATACCTCCCCTCCTCCCTCCGTCTCATACCTCCCTCCGTCTCTCATACCTCCCTCCTCCCTCATCCTCCCTCCGTCCGTCTCATACCTCCCCTCCTCCCTCCGTCTCTCATACCTCCCTCCGTCTCTCATACCTCCCTCCTCCCCCTCCGTCTCTCATACCTCCCTCCGTCTCTCATACCTCCCCTCCTCCCTCCGTCTCATACCTCCCCTCCGTCTCTCATACCTCCGTCTCTCATACCCTCCTCCGTCTCTCTCATACCTCCCTCCGTCTCTCATACCTCCCCTCCTCCCTCCGTCTCATACCTCCCTCCGTCTCTCATACCTCCCCTCCTCCCTCCGTCTCATACCTCCCTCCGTCTCTCATACCTCCCCTCCTCCCTCCGTCTCATACCTCCCTCCGTCTCTCATACCTCCCTCCTCCCTCCGTCTCTCATACCTCCCTCCGTCTCTCATACCTCCCCTCCGTCCTCCTCCCTCCGTCTCTCATACCTCCCTCCTCCTCCCTCCGTCTCTCATACCTCCCTCCGTCTCTCATACCTCCCCCTCCGTCCCTCCGTCTCTCATACCTCCCCTCCTCCCTCCGTCTCTCATACCTCCCTCCGTCTCTCATACCTTCCCTCCTCCCTCCGTCTCATACCTCCCTCCGTCTCTCATACCTTCCCTCCTCCCTCCGTCTCATACCTCCCTCCCTCCGTCTCTCATACCTCCCCCTCAAGTCCTCCCCCTCCGTCTCATACCTCCCGTCTCTCCTCCCTCTCTCATCCTCCCCTCCTCCTCCGTCTCTCATACTCCCTCCGTCTCTCATACCTTCCCTCCTCCCTCCGTCTCTCATACCTTCCCTCCTCCCTCCGTCTCATACCCCTCCTCCCTCCGTCTCTCATACCTCCTCCTCCGTCTCTCATACCTCCCCTCTCATACCTCCTCCCTCCGTCTCTCATACCTCCCCTCCTCCTCCGTCTCTCATACCTCCCTCCTCCCTCCGTCTCTCATACCTTCCCTCCTCCCTCCGTCTCTCATACCTCCCCCCTCCTCCCCTCCGTCCTCTCATACCTTCCCTCCTCCTCCCTCCTCTCTCATACCTTCCCTCCTCCCTCCGTCTCTCATACCTCCCCTCCTCCCTCCGTCTCTCATACCTCCCTCCGTCTCTCATACCTTCCCTCCTCCCTCCGTCTCTCATACCTCCCTCCTCCCTCAGTCTCTCATACCTTCCCTCCTCCCTCCGTCTCTCATATCCCTCCCCTCCCTCATACCTCTCTCATATCTCCCCTCCTCCCTCCGTCTCTCATATCTCCCCCTCCTCCCTCCGTCTCTCATATCTCCTCCCTCCGTCTCTCATACCTTCCCTCCTCCCTCCGTCTCTCATACCTTCCCTCCTCCCTCCGTCTCTCATATCTCCCCTCCTCCCTCCGTCTCTCATATCTCCCCTCCGTCTCCCCTCCTCCCTCTGTCTCTCATACCTCCCCTCCTCCCTCTGTCTCTCATACCTCCCCTCCGTCTCCCCTCCTCCCTCCGTCTCTCATACCTCCCCTCCTCCCTCTGTCTCTCATACCTCCCCCTCCGTCTCTCCCCCCCTCCTCCCTCCGTCTCCCCTCCTCCCTCTGTCTCTCATACCTCCCCTCCTCCCTCCGTCTCTCATATCTCCCCTCCTCCCTCCGTCTCTCATATCTCCCCTCCTCCCTCCGTCTCTCATACCTCCCCTCCTCCCTCCGTCTCTCATACGTCCCCTCCTCCCTCCGTCTCTCATACCTCCCCTCCTCCCTCCGTCTCTCATACCTTCCCTCCTCCCTCCGTCTCTCATACCTCCCCTCCGTCTCCCCCCTCCTCCCTCCGTCTCCCCTCCTCCCTCCGTCTCTCATACCTCCCCTCCTCCCTCCGTCTCTCATATCTCCCCTCCTCCCTCCGTCTCTCATACCTCCCCTCCTCCCTCCGTCTCTCATACCTCCCCTCCTCCCTCCGTCTCTCATACCTCCCCTCCTCCCTCCGTCTCTCATACCTTCCCTCCTCCCTCCGTCTCTCATACCTCCCCTCCTCCCTCCGTCTCTCATACCTCCCCTCCTCCCTCCGTCTCTCATATCTCCCCTCCTCCCTCCGTCTCTCATATCTCCCCTGCTCTGTCTTCTTTCCTCTCTCCCAGACGGTCCGGTGCGTTTGCGTCGGGAGGTGGTTCTCCTGACAGATGACCGTAACCTGCGGGTCAAAGCCCTGACCAGGAATGTGCCGGTCAGAGACATCCCCGCATTCCTCACCTGGGCCAAAGTGGGCTGAACCGGGTCACACACAGACCACGCCCAGAGCACCCAGACAACCAATCAACTGCTGATAACCGCTGGCCATCTCCCACCTGGAGTGGAGAAGGAGAATATACGCTAATGCAGAAGAGAAGACTGTTGTGGGGAGAGAGAGATGAAGGAGAATATACGCTAATGCAGAAGAGAAGACTGTTGTGGGGAGAGAGAGACAAAGGAGAAACTCATTTTTTTTTGTTGGTGGAAAAGCTCAAATGAAAACCTTTTAAAAAAAAAAAGCTTTTTTTTTTTGGAGGAGTGGAATGAGTTGAATTGTCTGAGAGCTTTTTTCTCCTCTCGTTGTGGTGAGGTAGGTGTGTGTGTGTGTTAACTGCTTCTCTCAGAGGGAAGGAGGAGGGAGGACAGGAGCAGGGAGAGATGCAGGAAGAACTGCAGAAGAGAGAGAGAGCGAGAGAGGAGGTGTGTGAGTGATTAACTGGCTCTCCATTCCAGCCCTTCATAACTTCGGCAGTGTGTTCACAAGGCCAGCAGCAGTATTTACCTCTGTGGAAACGACAGAGCAGAGAAGGAAGAGAGAGAGAGAGAGGTTAGGGCTGAGGAGGAAGGCCGTAGCCTGACTGATTTGTCTGTTTAACTGACATCTTGTCTGTAACCCCAGAGCAGCACAGAGAGAGGCCCTGTAGTGGCAAGGAGGGAGGCTGTGGCGATGGGTTACCAGGTTCTGGTGTATTAGATAGGGGATTGGTACCCCCGCCTTAATCTCCTTGACGCGGAGCCACGCGCTCAGCCTCGGATGGCCAGGATGTGATTTGCATCCCAGTTGCTCAGCAACAGTGTTGGTGATGTTGGTACCCCCAGCAGCTTGATGGTGACGGAGTCATTTCCAAGTTGGGGTTTCTATAAAGGAGCAGCTTAAAAAAAATCAAAAGACGAAGAAAATAGACTTTTTCTGATTTAGCATTGTGGATGTGGCGGTGTGTTTTAGTTGGTATCCAGTGTGTGTGTGTGTGTGTGTGTGTGTGTGTGTGTGTGTGTGTGTTGTTTATGCTCTACAGAAGAGCTCGTCTTTCTGCTTACATTATTTTCCACCCACAAACCGTTTGGGTTTGTTTTAAGTTTTTTAACAAGTCAAATAAGATTTGAATGATTTAATTCATCATGTAATTGAGTTTGTTTCTCTTGGGTTTTTACCACCACCTGTGGGGTAACTCAACAACTTGTTCAGCTTCTATTCATTATCTATTTTTCTTCACATTGAGTACAGAACTCTGCTGATCTGAGTGAACATAGCTAGACTGGCTAGATATGTTCAGTAACATGTGTGTGTGCGTAACAGGATTTCTCGTTACTGGTAATTGCCGGATTTTTTCCCCCCACTCCCTAAAAAATACAACAAGGTAAGGCGATAAGTATATATTTGCCTCGGCCAAATTGTCCGGAAGAATCCCATTTGCAAAAGATCGTTTTGTTGTTGTTGTTGATGTTGATGGAAATACATTTATCCTGCTTATCGGCCTGTAGGTAAATGTGCATAATTAAGTGGAATTAAATTGTCGCATTCCTTTTTCCCAGTCGTCCTGTCTTCCCACGGCATACAGAGACCTGAACATCACCTGTCAGACAGAGCTGCTGAGACTCTGGTTCAGCTCGTTGCTGGACTGAAGAGCACTTTTATAAGCCCAGTTATTATTACGTAACAATTCTACATGCAATCGCGTGTTAACAGTTTTGATTGCCACAATTTTTATTTTTAATTACCTATTTTTATTTCTCAACTGGTATGTCTTATTGAAGTGCGCCTCCAATTTGAGTGCATATGCAACGGTAAGCAGTCTATCTATCAGCGCCTCACCCACCACCTGGCAATGTGAGCTGGAGGCAATATATGCATTATGAAAACAGTGCTTTCACAACACTTGACTTTTTTCCACACATTTTGTTCTTAAAAGCCTGAATATAAAATGGGTTTGATTATGTGTCACTGATCTACACACAATACGCCCATAATGACATCACAATACGCCCATAATGACATCACAATACGCCCATAATGACATCACAATACGCCCATAATGACATCACAATACCCCATAATGACATCACAATACCCCATAATGACATCACAATACGCCCATAATGACATGACAATACGCCCATAATGACATCACAATACCCCATAATGACAAGGTGGAATTATGTTTTTAGAAATGAACTAAAAAATGAAAGGCTGAAATGTCTTGAGTCAATAAGTATTCAAACCCTTTTGTTATGGACTAAATAAGTGCTTAATAAGTTGCATGGACCGACTGTGCAATAATGTTCAACGTGATTTTTACTCATTTCAAGCACAGATTCAACCAGGGAGGTTTTCCAACGGTTCTCAAAGAAAGGCACCTATTGGTAAAAACCAAAAAAAGCAGACATTGAATATCCCTTTGAACATGGTGAAGTTATTAATTTCACTTTGGATGGTGTATCAATACACCCAGTCAATACAAAGATACAGAAGTCCTTCCTAACTCAGTTGCCAGAGAGGAAAGAAACCGCTCAGGAATTTCACCATGAGGCCAATGGTGATTTTAAAATGGTTACAAGGTTTAATGGCTGAGATAGTAGATAACTAAGGATGGGTCAACAACATTGTAGTTACTCCACAATACTAACCTAATTGACAGAGTGAAAACTATTCCAAAACATCCCATCCTGTTTGCAATAAGGCACGAAAGTAATACTGCAAAAAAAATTGGCGAAGAATTTAACTTTTTGTCCTTAATATAAAGTGTTATATTTGGGTCAAATACAACTTATTACTGAGTACCATTTCATATTTTCCATGAGGCTTTTGTGTTTTTTTTTTATGGGGGGGATAAAAAAAGACAGTAGAGCTAAGCACAGGAAAAACTCCTAGAGGAAAACTTGGTTCAGTCTGCTTTCCACCAGACACTCATCTACACTGGGAGATGAATTCACCTTTCAGCAGGACAACATCCTAAAACACATCTACACTGGGAGATGAATTTTTTTAGGGGGACAACATCCACACTGGGAGATGAAAAAACACATCTACACTGGGAGATGAATTCACCTTTCAGCAGGACAACATCCTAAAACACATCTACACTGGGAGATGAATTCACCTTTCAAACAACACATCTACACTGGGAGATGAATTCACCTTTCAGCGGGACAACATCCTAAAACACATCTACACTGGGAGATGAATTCACCTTTCAGCGGGACAACATCCTAAAACACATCTACACTGGGAGATGAATTCACCTTTCAGCGGGACAACATCCTAAAACACATCTACACTGGGAGATGAATTCACCTTTCAGCAGGACAACATCCTAAAACACATCTACACTGGGAGATGAATTCACCTTTCAGCAGGACAACATCCTAAAACACATCTACACTGGGAGATGAATTCACCTTTCAGCGGGACAACATCCTAAAACACATCTACACTGGGAGATGAATTCACCTTTCAGCAGGACAACATCCTAAAACACATCTACACTGGGAGATGAATTCACCTTTCAGCAGGACAACATCCTAAAACACATCTACACTGGGAGATGAATTCACCTTTCAGCAGGACGATAACCTAAAACACTGGAATTGCTTACCTAGACAACATTAGATGTTACAGTTTTTACTTAAATTGGCAATAAAACTATGGAAATGGCTGTCTAGCAATGATCAACAAACAACTTGACAGAGCTTGAACAATTTTTTGTAATAATAAGTGCAAATATTGTACAATCCAGGTGTGTAAAGCTCTTAGAGACTTACCCAGAAAGACTCACAGCTGTAAACGCTGATAAAGGTGATTCTAACATGTATTGACTCAAGCGGGTCGAATACTTATCTAATCAATATATATTTGTGTTTTTTAAATTTTTCTTTGACAAGAGTATTTTGTGTAGATCGTTGACCGAAAAATAAATTTTAATCCCAGTTTGTAACGTCAGAAAACATGGAAATAGTTAAGGGGTATATAATAATAATATAATACTTTCTCTGAAGGCACCCGAAAGGTTTTACTTCATATTATGAGTCTTACAAAGTTCGACCATAAACTTGGAGGCAATTATTTTAGGGATAATGGTCTGGGGCTGTTTTTCATGGTTCAGGCCCCTTAGTTCCAGTGAAGGGAAATAATTACATTCCAGCACACAATGACATTCTAGAAGATTCTGTGCTTCCAACTTTATGGCAACAGTTTGGGGAAGGCCCTTTCCTGTTTCAGCATGACAATGCCCCTGTGCACAAAGCGAGATCCACACAGAAATGGTTTGTCGAGATCGGTGTGAAAGAACTTGACTGGCCTGCACATTGCCCTGACCTAAACCCCAAAGAACACCTTTGGGATGAATTTGGAACACCAACTGCCTAATCGCCCAACATCAGTGCCCGACCTCACTAATGCTCTTGTGGCTGAATGGAAGCAAGTCCCCGCAGCAATGTTCCAACATTTAGTGGAAAGCCTTCCCAGAAGAGTGGAGGCTTATAGCAGCAAAGGAGGGAACCAGCTCCATATTAAAATGGCCATGATTTTTGGAAGGAGATTTTCAGTGAGCAGGTGTCCACATATTTTGGTCATGTAGTGTGTATATATCAAACGGTGTTTTCTCACGAAAATGCCATTTTTTATTTGGCAGCTTCATTACAGGAGTTGCATGTTTGGTTAAGATGAATAAACATAATCTAAATGTGATTTCTGTCATTCTGAACACCGTGGGTGAATGCACTAAATGGGTTGATGCAGCCGATGCGTAATTCTCCGCTAAAATGTTCAGATGTCGTCTGACGTCATCAATTAAAACGTGTTCGGTCACTTTGCCCGGCCCCTACACTTTGCTTAAGGAAACCCCTGGTTACGCAAACAACTCCTCGTGCATATGAACCCGCGTGCGTCACAGTGCTTTCGCAACCATACAACGTCACACACGCTGTAAACAAATATAACCTCTGTGAATGACATTTTACCTGACGTAAATGTTTACGTCATGTCGGCATGCTGTGATCGTTTTGTTATGCGTGCTCACGTTGTGTTACCAGTTCTACAGACCGTCCAGAGTTAGTTAGCCCTCTGTTTATTACCAGTCTATATGACGGGAACACACACGTCTGTAACAGTCTGTTAGCCAAGTCTACGAACAACTACAGATAACATTAGTACTATTATTACTCTCGATCGTTTGGTCTTTACCTTTGTGTGTGCGTGTGTGTACACTTTTAATTTATTCAAGAATATTTGGGTGAAACTAGCTAGCTAACTGAAATCACAGGCCTGCATGTTCTAGCCTCTCAATGCTTTTCCATTTTCTGTTTAAATAAAGTATTTGTTTTGATTAAAATCAGTTGTCTGTTTTATTTACGTGTTTTACGTATGGTTGTGGTGCGCAATGATCTGTTTACATATATACTGATGTGGCAAAGCCTTTAGATGCAAGTACTCCTTCAAACAAACATGTGAGGACGACTTACCCAGGCGCAGCGACATACAGCGGTCCTGTGTGCAGTAAAGGCTTGAAGAAACCAAAGCCTTTAAAAAATAAAAAGACAAGTCACACAGAGGAGAAATCACACAAGTGTCCAGTGTGCATTAAACACATCACGAGTGCAAAGAATGTGACAAATGCTTCTACTGCAAGGAGCACCTGGTGACTCACACAGGGGAGAAACTTTGGGTGCTCTGCATGTGGAAAAGACTTCACATCAGCCTCTTCTCTAAAAAAAAAAATCCAGCCATTGACTTCACACTGGAGAGAAATCCTTCAGTGCCAAGAATGTGGCAAATTCAAGACAGACTTCGACAAGCATATAGGTTGTAGTGTGGGGGGTACCAACCAGGTTATAGTGTGTGTGGGGGGGTACCAACCAGGTTGTAGGGGGGTACCAACCAGGTTATAGTGTGTGGGGGGGTACCAACCAGGTTGTAGTGTGGGGGGGGCAGACCTTCGCTCCGCAGGTAGTATAACTTTTTCATTACATTTCATTATAGTACAACGGTTTGATTTGTCTAATCTTAGCAATTTCTTCTTAGCTAGCTACATAGCCGTATTTGTATCAAAGATAATTGCGTAATTATCGTTTTCGTCGTCCTAACGTAGTCTTCACTGCTATCTGCCCAAGCAGCTAGCCAGCTAGCAAACGTCCACCGATTAGCAGCTGTAGAAACTATTACACTCAACTGAACGACTTGATTAGTGTAGTGTTAGCTAGCTACATAGCTGTCTTTGCTGTCTTCGTATCCAAGATAACTGTGTAGTTTAGAGTGTGTAGTCTTACAGTGATTATCTTAATTTACTGAGGTTAGCTAGCCAGCTATTTGTCGTCCTTAACGTAGGAGACTCTGCTAGCTAGCCAACAGCTAGCCAACGTCTTCCGAACAGAACTCAACAACCCGGTCGCATTCACAGGTAGTATCACATTTTCATTTCATTTCATTACAGTACAACGGTTTGATTTGTTTGATCGTAGCTAGCTACATAGCCGTCTTTGTATCAAAGATAATTGTGTAGTCTAGAGCGATTTTCTAGGTTACGCCAGCTATTGTCGTTCTTTTAACACAACGTAACGTAATCAACACTGCTAGCTAGCCAGCTAGCCCCCGAATAGCAGCACTGTCGAAACTATTACACTCAACGGAACGACTTGATTAGTGTAGTGTCAACAACGCAGCCACTGCCAGCTAGCCTACAAAGTCAACAACGCAGCAACTGCCAGCTAGCCTACTTCAGCAGTACTGTATCATTTTAATCATTTTAGTCAATAAGATTCTTGCTACGTAAGCTTAACTTTCTGAACATTTGAGACGTGTAGTCCACTTGTCATTCCAATCTCCTTTGCATTAGCGTAGCCTCTTCTGTAGCCTGTCAACTATGTGTCTGTCTATCCCTGTTCTCTCCTCTCTGCACAGACCATACAAACGCTCCACACCGCGCTGGTGGTCCCAGCGCGCACGACCCACGTGGAGTTCCAGGTCTCCGGTAGCCTCTGGAACTGCCGATCTGCGGCCAACAAGGCAGAGTTCATCTCAGCCTATGCCTCCCTCCAGTCCCTCGACTTCTTGGCACTGACGGAAACATGGATCACCACAGACAACACTGCTACTCCTACTGCTCTCTCTTCGTCCGCCCACGTGTTCTCCACACCCCGACTTCTGGTCAGAGCACCGGGATCCTCATCTGTGGTCATTCTCTCTTTCTCCCCTTACCCATCTGTCTATCGCCTCCTTTGAATTCCATGCTGTCACAGTTACCAGCCCTTTCAAGCTTAACATCCTTATCATTTATCGCCCTCCAGGTCCCCTCGGAGAGTTCATCAATGAGCTTGATGCCTTGATAAGCTCCTTTCCTGAGGACGGCTCACCTCTCACAGTTCTGGGCAACTTTAACCTCCCCACGTCTACCTTTGACTCATTCCTCTCTGCCTCCTTCTTTCCACTCCTCTCCTCTTTGACCTCACCCTCTCACCTTCCCCCCTACTCACAAGGCAGGCAATACGCTCGACCTCATCTTTACTAGATGCTGTTCTTCCACTGACCTCATTGCAACTCCTCCATGTCTCCGACCACTACATTGTATCCTTTTCCCTCTCGCTCTCATCCAACACTTCCCACACTGCCCCTACTCGGATGGTATCGCGCCGTCCCAACCTTCGCTCTCTCTCCCCGCTACTCTCTCCTCTTCCATCCTATCATCTCTTCCCTCTGCTCAAACCTTCTCCAACCTATCTCCTGATTCTGCCTCCTCAACCCTCCTCTCCTCCCTTTCTGCATCCTTTGACTCTCTATGTCCCCTATCCTCCAGGCCGGCTCGGTCCTCCCCTCCCCTCCCGCTCCGTGGCTCGACGACTCATTGCGAGCTCACAGAACAGGGCTCCGGGCAGCCGAGCGGAAATGGAGGAAAACTCGCCTCCCTGCGGACCTGGCATCCTTTCACTCCCTCCTCTCTACATTTTCCTCCTCTGTCTCTGCTGCTAAAGCCACTTTCTACCACTCTAAATTCCAAGCATCTGCCTCTAACCCTAGGAAGCTCTTTGCCACCTTCTCCTCCCTCCTGAATCCTCCTCCCCCCCCCTCTCTGCAGATGACTTCGTCAACCATTTTGAAAAGAAGGTCGACGACATCCGATCCTCGTTTGCTAAGTCAAATGACACCGCTGGTTCTGCTCACACTGCCCTACCCTGTGCTCTGACCTCTTTCTCGCCTCTCTCTCCAGATGAAATCTCGCGTCTTGTGACGGCCGGCCGCCCAACAACCTGCCCACTTGACCCTATCCCCTCCTCTCTTCTCCAGACCATTTCCGGAGACCTTCTCCCTTACCTCACCTCGCTCATCAACTCATCCCTGACCGCTGGCTACGTCCCTTCCGTCTTCAAGAGAGCGAGAGTTGCACCCCTTCTGAAAAAACCTACACTCGATCCCTCCGATGTCAACAACTACAGACCAGTATCCCTTCTTTCTTTTCTCTCCAAAACTCTTGAACGTGCCGTCCTTGGCCAGCTCTCCCGCTATCTCTCTCAGAATGACCTTCTTGATCCAAATCAGTCAGGTTTCAAGACTAGTCATTCAACTGAGACTGCTCTTCTCTGTATCACGGAGGCGCTCCGCACTGCTAAAGCTAACTCTCTCCCTCTGCTCTCATCCTTCTAGACCTATTGGCTGCCTTCGATACTGTGAACCATCAGATCCTCCTCTCCACCCTCTCCGAGTTGGGCATCTCCGGCGCGGCCCACGCTTGGATTGCGTCCTACCTGACAGGTCGCTCCTACCAGGTGGCGTGGCGAGAATCTGTCTCCTCACCACGCGCTCTCACCACTGGTGTCCCCCAGGGCTCTGTTCTAGGCCCTCTCCTATTCTCGCTATACACCAAGTCACTTGGCTCTGTCATAACCTCACATGGTCTCTCCTATCATTGCTATGCAGACGACACCCAATTAATCTTCTCCTTTCCCCTTCTGATGACCAGGTGGCGAATCGCATCTCTGCATGTCTGGCAGATATATCAGTGTGGATGACGGATCACCACCTCAAGCTGAACCTCGGCAAGACGGAGCTGCTCTTCCTCCCGGGAAGGACTGCCCGTTCCATGATCTCGCCATCACGGTTGACAACTCCATTGTGTCCTCCTCCCAGAGCGCTAAGAACCTTGGCGTGATCCTGGACAACACCCTGTCGTTCTCAACTAACATCAAGGCGGTGGCCCGTTCCTGTAGGTTCATGCTCTACAACATCCGCAGAGTACGACCCTGCCTCACACAGGAAGCGGCGCAGGTCCTAATCCAGGCACTTGTCATCTCCCGTCTGGATTACTGCAACTCGCTGTTGGCTGGGCTCCCTGCCTGTGCCATTAAACCCCTACAACTCATCCAGAACGCCGCAGCCCGTCTGGTGTTCAACCTTCCCAAGTTCTCTCACGTCACCCCGCTCCTCCGCTCTCTCCACTGGCTTCCAGTTGAAGCTCGCATCCGCTACAAGACCATGGTGCTTGCCTACGGAGCTGTGAGGGGAACGGCACCTCAGTACCTCCAGGCTCTGATCAGGCCCTACACCCAAACAAGGGCACTGCGTTCATCCACCTCTGGCCTGCTCGCCTCCCTACCACTGAGGAAGTACAGTTCCCGCTCAGCCCAGTCAAAACTGTTCGCTGCTCTGGCCCCCAATGGTGGAACAAACTCCTCACGACGCCAGGACAGCGGAGTCAATCACCACCTTCCGGAGACACCTGAAACCCCACCTCTTTAAGGAATACCTAGGATAGGATGAAGTAATCCTTCTCACCCCCCTTAAAAGATTTAGATGCACTATTGTAAAGTGGCTGTTCCACTGGATGTCATAAGGTGAATGCACCAATTTGTAAGCCGCTCTGGATAAGAGCGTCTGCTAAATGACTTAAATGAAATGAAATGTGTATATATATATATATATATATGTTTATTTATATATATATATATTTATATAACTATATATGTTTATTTATATATGTTTATTTATATATGTTTATTTATATATATATATATATATATTTATATAAATATATATATATATTTATATATATATTTATATATATATATATATATATTTATATAAATATATATATATATTTATATATATAAATATATATATATATATATAAATATATATTTATATAAATATATATATATATATTTATATAAATATATATATATATTTATATATATATATTTATATATATATTTATATATATATATATATTTATATAAATATATATATATATTTATATATATATATTTATATATATATATATATTTATATATATATATATATATATATATATAAATATATATTTATATTTATATATATATATATATATAAATATATATTTATATTTATATATATATTTATATAAATATATATATATATATATATTTATATATGTTTATTTATATAAATATATATATAAATATATATATAAATATATATATATATAATATATATATATAAATATATATATATAAATATATATATATATAAATATATATATATATAAATATATATATATATAAATATATATATATATAAATATATATATATATATAAATATATATATATATAAATATATATATATAAATATATATATATAAATATATATATATATATATATATATATATATAGTGGTATAAAAATATATATCGATAATTGTGCACATGTTCCATAATTTTCGCCCTAATTAATAATTTGCGAAGTATAAAGGATAGGACTCTTATTCTGAAGGATTCCAAAAATCCGTGACCCAGAAGTACTTAGTTATTCTTGCTTGCTTCACAGCAAGTGAATCTGGTACACGTAAATACGGGCTCATTCATTTGGCTCACAAGGAACCAGCAGAAAGAAGCCCCGATAACAGATTGCAAGCATGTTATGTACAGTACAGAAAGTAGGTTGAGTCTGGAAGTCACGGTCTTTTGGTTGGCCACAGTTGAGGTGTTGTCTTCTTGGATTGGTCCTGTTGAGCCGTCCGTCGTTCCTCCAGGTCTCGTCGGGCTGTTCTCAGTCACACAATGTTCGGCTAGGAAGGAGATTGTGTGTGTGTGCTTGTGTCTGCAAGTCAAGGCTGTGTCCCTTCCTCCCAATGTGTGGGTGTATGTCTTATCTGTGTGTCCTCGGCAGTTGTGTGTGTACTGTATGTGCGTCGTCCCTGTCTTCTGGGGTCAGTGTGTAAGAGCGTATGCGTCCCTGTCCTGTCCTCAAGAGTCCGTGTGTAATGTGTGTGCGTCCCTATCTTCAGGGGAGTTGTGGCCTGTATGGGGCCCAACCTGTTTTACTATGAACATACGTTGTCCCAGCTATAGTAAATGTCACCTACATAAGAATGCTGTTCTAACTGTTCAAAACGTGTTTTCTGAATCACACTAGTTGGTGGCCAGCCCAATCTGTACCACTGCCATCATGTGCCCACTAGGGTCGCGTTCTTTATGACCTTTACGTTTTGGAACGTTCAGATAGAAATAGACCATGTAGAACTAACATGCCTCTGTGAGATGAAGAATAAGGAATCACGTCGGCTCTATTCCTTACATTTTTATCTGCACTGTTCGATAACGTTTGGCAAATGAACATTGCCCAGTTGTGGTATCAAATTGTGTTGTCATGTGAGTTAATTAAGCAACAAGGGTGTGGTATATGGCCAATATACCAAGGCTGTTCTTATGCCCAATGCGGGGTGCCTGGACACAGCCCTTAGTTGTGGTTTATTGGGAGATTAATTCACCTTTCAGCAGGACAATAACCTAAAACGTAAGGCCAAATCTACAATGGAGAAGACAGTGAATGTTCTACAGTGCAGAGCTAGTTTACACTTAAATCTACGGCAAGACCTGAAAATGGTTGTCTTTGCAATGATCAACAACCAATTAGACAGAGCTTGAAGAATGTAGAAAGTAATCATGGGTAAATGCTGCACTTATCCAGGAGTAATAAAAGCTCTTGGAGAATGTAGAAAGTAATCATGGGTAAATGCTGCACTTATCTAGGTGTAATAAAAGCTCTTGGAGAATGTAGAAAGTAATCATGGGTAAATGCTGCACTTATCTAGGTGTAATAAAAGCTCTTGGAGAATGTAGAAAGTAATCATGGGTAAATGCTGCACTTATCTAAGTGTAATAAAAGCTCTTGGAGAATCTCCCAGAAATACAGCTGTAATCACTACCAAAGGTGATTCTATAACGTATTTAGTCAGGGGTGTGAATATGTTAATGAGATATTTCTGTATTTCATTTTCAATAAATCAGCAAACATTTCTAAAAACATGTTTGCACTTTGTCACTATGGGGGTATTGTATGTCGATGGATGAGAGAAACATATAAATTGTAATATCAAAAAGGTGAAATAAGTGGAGGGGTATGAACACTTTCTGAAGGCCCTGTAGATAGTCTGTGTGGTCAGTTCACTGTACATGTTTTGTAGGTTGTTCCAAATGAACTAACCCCATGAAAAACACATAGTCAGATATAAATGTACGTAATTGTATCATGAAACTCATAGACATGGTGGGGGGTGGAATCTGAATTTTAACTTCGGATTTCCCTGTTCAAGCCCGAATATATCACCCTTGAACTAAAACGATGACTTACTGACTGACTTAAATCGTTGTGAAACATCACTGCTTTTGGCATCGTCTTTCAGCTGAAAGAGGTGGGTTTTCTCTGGTGTGGGTGTTATAATCTTAGCTAACTGCAAAATAATGTATTCATAAATCATACTTGTAACTACTAACTGGAAGTTAAAACGCGTAGTTCACAATGATGGGCAATTTACAATTATTGCTTAAAATGAGTCTTTAAAACATAGTTTATGTAGATGTGTAATATTTATCTGACGAGGTAAACACTATGTTACCAAGTCCTCCTGAGGATCTGCCTTTTCACTACACCAAGTCCTCCTGAGGATCTGCCTTTTTACTACACCAAGTCCTCCTGAGGATCTGCCTTTTTACTACACCAAGTCCTCCTGAGGATCTGCCTTTTTACTACACCAAGTCCTCCTGAGGATCTGCCTTTTCACTACACCAAGTCCTCCTGAGGATCTGCCTTTTCACTACACCAAGTCCTCCTGAGGATCTGCCTTTTCACTACACCAAGTCCTCCTGAGGATCTGCCTTTTTACTAGGATCTGCCTTTTCACTACACCAAGTCCTCCTGAGGATCTGCCTTTTCACTACACCAAGTCCTCCTGAGGATCTGCCTTTTCACTACACCAAGTCCTCCTGAGGATCTGCCTTTTCACTACACCAAGTCCTCCTGAGGATCTGCCTTTTCACTACACCAAGTCCTCCTGAGGATCTGCCTTTTCACTACACCAAGTCCTCCTGAGGATCTGCCTTTTCACTACACCAAGTCCTCCTGAGGATCTGCCTTTTCACTGAAGTTGCTAGGAAGTGACCGACAACACAGCTCTTAGCTCCCTCTGTAGATGCCTACAGGACAACATTTGTTTGCATTGCTTTTAAATATTTTGAATACATTTTTATCTTATTAACACTTTGTTCTAGCTAGCTATTTGTGTCGGTAGCTATCAAGTAAACACAAGAGATGAAATACTTTTTTTTTTAAATGCTTATTTCCATAGTTAATCAGTTCAGCTGTTTCCAGATCATGTATCCCATCTAACCATAATGTCTCAATAGCCCAGTCTTACATGATCGTGGCTAGAAGGGGTACCGACTATGTCAGACGAAGTGATGTCAAATGATACTACTAAATGACCACGGTACTTTTGCCTACGGAGCAGCAAGAGGAACTGCCCCTCCCTACCTTCAGGCCCTAAATCTACACCCGAGCACTCCGTTCTACCACCTCTGGTCTCTTGGCCCTCCCACCCCTACGGGAGGGCAGTTCCCTTTCAGCCCAGCTTAAGCTCCTCTCTTTCCTTGCACCTCTGCTGTCCTGAAGCAAGGACAGCAGAGTCTCTAACCAGCTGGTAGCCACATCCCTTCTAGCCATAACCAGCTGGTAGCTACATCCCTTCTAGCCATAACCAGCTGGTAGCTACATCCCTTCTAGCCATAACCAGCTGGTAGCTACATCCCTTCTAGCCATAACCAGCTGGGAGCTACATCCCTTCTAGCCATAACCAGCTGGTAGCTACATCCCTTCTAGCCATAACCAGCTGGTATCTACATCCCTTCTAGCCATAACCAGCTGGTATCTACATACCTTCTAGTCATAACCAGTTGGTAGTTACATCCCTTCTAGTCATAACCAGTTGGTAGTTACATCCCTTCTAGTCATAACCAGTTGGTAGCTACATCCCTTCTAGTCATAACCAGCTTGTAGCTACTCCCTTCTAGTCATAACCAGTTGGTAGTTACATCCCTTCTAGTCATAACCAGCTGGTAGCTACATCCCTTCTAGTCATAACCAGCTGGTAGCTACATCCCTTCTAGTCATAACCAGCTGGTAGTTACATCCCTTCTAGTCATAACCAGTTGGTAGTTACATCCCTTCTAGTCATAACCAGCTGGTAGTTACATCCCTTCTAGTCATAACCAGCTGGTAGCTACATCCCTCCTAGCCATAACCAGCTGGTAGCTACATCCCTTCTAGCCATAACCAGTTGGTAGTTACATCCCTTCTAGCCATAACCAGTTGGTAGTTACATCCCTTCTAGCCATAACCAGCTGGTAGTTACATCCCTTCTAGCCGTAACCAGTTGGTAGCCACATGCCTTCTAGCCATAACCAGTTGGTGGCTACTCCTTTCTCGCCGTAACCAGCTGGTAGCTACAATGTTTAAATATCTGTAAAATAAAGTTTTAAATCTCCTGTTCCTCCCAACCTTGCTCAATACACTCACCGTCTCAGAAGATGGCCGCTTAATTATAAACCTGAACCTAGGTTGAAGATAACTGGATAGGACAACCTCGTATTCCAATGCAGAAGCTTTCGAAATGAAAGAGATTCATGGAACTAGCGCCGGTCTCTTTTTAGAATTCTTCCCTCATTTATGCAAAGAATTATGGGATATTAGAATCCTCTTCTTGTCCTAACCTGGATATATTCCATCTAGACCTGAATGCAGTTGGTTAAGAACTTCCTCTTATGTTATATTGTAAATATGAAGTAGCAAAATGGGGCTAGTAAATCACCTGCTGCAGTTATGTTGCATTAGTTCAGAGAATTCTGAATAGACTTCAATGTGAATATTTGTAATTGTTTCTTGGGTGCTAGCTACTTATTTATTTTCCTCTCTCTACAGATCCCCAGCAGCTAAATCTCCCTGAAGAGGAGGTTTCCCCTAAGCAACAGCAGCAGCATTGTGAGCAAGAGTGGAGCCCCAGTCCGGGGCAGGAGGACCCAGAGCCCACACAGATTACAGAGGAACAGAAGGAACTCAGGACCAGTCAGGAGGAAGAGCAGCTTCAAAGACTTAGGTCTGCTACCACAGAGGTTGTACAGTTGATATTTATTCCTCCCTGTGTGGAAAGTGACTGTGACCAGGACAGCAAGACGGACTCTCTACCCTCCAACACAACTGAACAGACCCAATCAGCATTGGATGACGAGGACTACAGAGCATCACAACTATCCAGTCACTCTCAACTCCTCTCTGCATTAAATCCACACTGTTCTGCAGCTCTGAGGGAAATCATTGTAAGTATTGATGAAGACGAGGGTGAAGAACTACCGTCAAGGTCAAAGAGAACACGGGAAAAGAAGAAACAAATCTCTCAAGTCTGCACTGAGGCCAAGACAACCAGTGAGCTGAAAGCACCTTTAAAGCCTCACACAAACAGGAGACCATGCAAGTGTCATGTGTGCAGTAAATGCTTTAAGACACCAGGCCCTTTAAAGGTACATTGGAGAATTCACACAGGGGAGAAATCACACCGCTGTCCTTTTTGTTGTCAACGATTTAAGTCATTAAACGTTCTACAACTACACCAGAAAGTTCACACTGGGGAGAAAGATAGATCACAGCAATGTCCTGTGTGCAATGAATCATTTTTTGGCATAGCTTCTTTAAAAGAGCATCAGCGAATTCACACGGGTATCCCATATCAGTGTACAGAATCTGGCAATTCCTTCCGAGTCAAGAAAGACTTCAACAAGCATATAAGGACTACTCACCCAGAGAGAGAACCAGTGACTCCAACAGAGAGAGAACCAGTGACTCACCCAGAGAGAGAACCAATGACTCCAACAGAGAGAGAACCAGTGACTCACCCAGAGAGACAACCAGTGACTCACCCAGAGAGACAACCAGTGACTCACCCAGAGAGACAACCAGTGACTCCAACAGAGAGAGAACTACATCAGGGTTTTGTTTGTAGAAAAAGCTTCACAACATTGAGTTATCTTGTAATCCACCAGCGAATTCACACCGGAGAGAAACCGTATCAGTGCCATGTTTGCAGAAAAAGCTTCATTAGGAAGGAATACCTCATTAAACATATGGTAAATCACACTGGAGAAAAGCCATATCTGTGCAATGTTTGCTGCAAAACCTTCTTAAGGAAGGCGTACCTGAGAGTACACATGGTAACTCACACAGGGGAGAAATCGTTTAAATGCCCTGTATGTAAAAAAGGTTTCATATCATCGACTTGACTCAAACTCCACCAGAGAATCCATACAGGGGAGAAACCCCGTAAGTGTAACCTTTGCAGCAAAAGCTTCATTAGGAAGGCGTGCCTGAGAGTACATGTGGTACCTCACACAGGGGAGAAATTTCATCATTGTAACGTTTGCAGCAAAAGCTTCACTCAGAAGAAAGGCCTGAGCGTGCATATGAGGACTCACAGAGGGGAGAAACCTTTCAAGTGCCCCGTATGTGAAAAATTCTTCACCTATTCAAATAAGCTGAAATGCCACCAGCAAATCCACACAGGGGAGAAACCATATAAGTGCCACATCTGCAGCAAAACCTTCACTCAGAGTGGAGGCCTGTCACGTCATAGGAAGACTCACACTGGAGAGAAACCATATAAGTGTTCTGTATGTGAAAAACGTTTCACATCGCCAACTAATCTTAAACTCCACCAGCGAATCCATACAAGAGTGAAATCATTTACGTGTCCTGCGTGTGAGGAAGGCTTTACGTCGTCAAAAGTGTTCTGTATGTGAAAAACGTTTCACATCGCCAACTAATCTTAAACTCCACCAGCGAATCCATACAAGAGTGAAATCATTTACGTGTCCTGCGTGTGAGGAAGGCTTTACGTCGTCAAGTCTTCTAAAGCGTCACCAGCAGAATCACTGTGGACAGAAGACAGAAAAAAAACTACCACAGGAAACCTTTCTCTGCAGTGATTGTGGCAAAAGCTTCCGTACCATGAGTTACCTGAGAGTGCATATGAGGACTCACACAGGGGAGAAATCATACGCGTGCTCTGTATGTGAAGAAGGCTTCACGTCAGCCCCTTCTCTAAAACATCATCAGCAAATCCACACGGGAGAGAAATCACAAGTTTGTGGCAAAAGCTTCCTTGTGAAGGGAGGCGTGACAGGACATATGACGACTCACACAGGGGAGAAAGCAAATAAGTGTACTACATGTGATAATTGCTTTATAACAGCATCTGATCTAAAAGTCCACCAGAAAATGCACGATGGAGGGAAACCATATCAGTGCAAGGAATGTGACAAATGCTTCACTCAAAGGTCGATATTAAAAAAACACAAGGTCTCACACAGAACTGCATATGTGCCACGTGTGCAGCAAAAACTTCACCCAAAAAGGAAACCTGACACAACATATGAGGACTCACACAGGGGAGAAACCATTTAAGTGCCCAGTATGTGAAGGAGGCTTCAAGCCCCTTCTACAAAACTCCAACGGAAAATTCACACTGGCGAGAAACCACATCAGTGTGAAGTTTGTGGCAAACGCTTCATTCAGAAGGGAAACCTGACAGGACATATGAAGATTCACACAGGGGAGAAACCCTTTAAGTGTTCTGTATGTGAAAAGCGCTTCGCAACACTACGTGATATGACACGCCACAAGAGAATTCACACGGGAGAGAAACCATGTCGCTGCAACGATTGTGACAAATGTTTTAATCAGAGTAGTTCCCTTAAATCACACATAAAGAATATTCACAAGAGAGAGGGAACACAAGTGTCCATTGTGTAAAACATGTCTGTATGAAAATCTAAAGGCTCATTCTAACTGACACCGGTAAGAGAACATCATATCATGGCTGAAAGGAATGATTGAATGACTGAACTTGTAGAACATTGTCTATAACCCATATTGCTTCTTTTTTTTAGAGTGCAGTCTGAATTTGAAGGCAGCAGGAGTCCTTACGGATTAATTGTCAAATGAAACATAGAAACCCATATTTATTATTTTGTAAAACCCGTGTTTTTTTTCATGTGTAGAGAGCAGTCTGGATTTGAAGGCAGCAGGAGTCCTTACTGATTAATGATACAAGACAGTTGTTCAAATAGAATGAAACTGGATATCTTCACACGAAGTAAGCTTCGGTTATTGTTAAAGGACAATGCTCATTGATCATAAAATGTTTGATTCAAAATTAATTAATGATCATGTTGAAGCAATTCTATTTTAATTATGTTTAACGTGGCTATCAGAGTAAGAGTGGGCCCGGTATTCATAAACCTCTCATCATGAATTTCCACCTGAGACTTACTCCCCACCAGTGTGTAGCCAATGTTAATGTCTATTTCTGTTTTGTTGTCTGAGGTTGCGGATCCAAAAGTAGCCACACCGTTCCGGTGTTGTTTTAGAATGCTGTTCGGTGTTGTTTTAGAATGCTGTTCGGTGTTGTTTTAGAATGCTGTTCGGTGTTGTTTTAGAATGCTGTTCGGTGTTGTTTTAGAATGCTGTTCGGTGTTGTTTTAGAATGCTGTTCGGTGTTGTTTTAGAATGCTGTTCGGTGTTGTTTTAGAATGCTGTTCGGTGTTGTTTTAGAATGCTGTTCGGTGTTGTTTTAGAATGCTGTTCGGTGTTGTTTTAGAATGCTGTTCGGTGTTGTTTTAGAATGCTGTTCGGTGTTGTTTTAGAATGCTGTTCGGTGTTGTTTTAGAATGCTGTTCGGTGTTGTTTTAGAATGCTGTTCGGTGAGTGTATTCTAGAGCAGATGCTGGTAACAAACTGTAGCATACCACACAGTATGTGGGGGGGAGTTGTGATGGAAGATGGGGTGGGTGCTTTTGTGATTAGAAAAGTGTGTTGAGTTAAATGAGTGAAAAATGAAAATGGTTTCAAATGCCAGAGCCCATGTGTGTCTGAGACCAGGAGTTGTGACAGAGAGAGTTTGCAATTTTGTGCAGATATGGGAAATACATTTTAAAATAAATTACAAATATTTTGTAATATACACCTCCATTAGGATGAAAGATGTAATCTACTCCTCCGTTAGGATGATAGATGTAATCTACTCCTCTGTTAGGATGATAGATGTAATCTACTCCTCAGTTAGGATGATAGATGTAATCTACACCTCCATTAGGATGATAGATGTAATCTACACCTCTATTCTGCCCTTGAGTTGCGTTCCCATGCAAAACTAGACAGATAGCTAACAACAAAGTCTTCAATAAAACTCCCAAGGCGTGACTTTTCTTGAATGAATATATTGAAAACGTTTATGTTGTGAAACTGCAAAATACAGAAAAGAATATACTTTAGTGTTCAATTCACACCGACATACTGTAGCTGTACATTAAACATTTGAAGTTGCATAAATACAAAGCACGCGCTAAGGTACCATGCATCTGGCATGATGCCAAACCATATAGCTAATTGTTAACCATATGGTAATTGCTCCTTTCATTACTCTAATAATGTATAACCATCTATGTAGAATAACAAAGCATATTACACTAAAAACAGTAACAAAACTACAGTATTGTATATTTTACAATTCGTTTGCATGACGCATGAGCAAAGTAATACAGCTAACGACATACATTAAAGGCATTACAATTTGAGTAAATGCAACCAACATTGATATGTAAGCAACTATCAATAACAAGATTATCATCATTAGCTAAATGCTTGAATCGAACTTACAAACAAATATGTTTCCAAGGCTGAAGCGTGACAAGAAATAACTACATTGAAAGACCTGCAACGTAGCGTTGTTTGTAGCTGCTCTATGCGTGCAAAACAAATTCTGTACTTCCTATTTGCGTCGTCTCTCTAAGTACCAGAAAGCGCCACTAGGGGGGCAAATAACACCATTGAACACAATGAAAATCCAATTTAACCATTGTAATAAAATAATCTGTTACCTTCTAACAGGATGGCAGCACAACCTCCGTTAGGATGATAGATGAAATCTACAGGATGATAGTAATCTACACATCCGTTAGGATGATAGATGTAATCTACTCCTCTGTTAGGATGACAGATGTAATCTACTCCTCTGTTAGGATGACAGATGTAATCTACACCTCTGTTAGGATGACAGATGTAATCTACACCTCCGTTATGATGACAAGACTGGCTTGTGGCCAGCAAATAAAACATTAGTGTTGTGAACTAAAAACAACAGACAATCATAACATTCTAGTACACAGTCAAATACTGAAGACCGGGATTAAACACATTGCACAAACATTATTTTGTAAACTTCAAGGAGTTCACACTCAAGGCCATGGTTGACCAGGTTGAAGTTGTGGCCCTAGGCCTTGATTTGTTTTCAGTGGTGGAGTTGATCAGCTCTTCGAGGCAGGAAACCTGTATATCTTCAACACGGTTGATAAGGATTTTGTACAAAGCTTATTTATCTGTTTACCCATACAGTATCCCAGTGAAACTTAAGGTCGTGCATAGTGTTTGTATGAGTTTGTGCCTGTGAAGAACTGTGTGTGATAATTGGCACTTTAGGAAGTCGAGTAGAACTACCCTGTGACATTAACTACATTTTAGTGGTTGTTTTTCCATGTATGTAAATCTATTGTCACAGCAAATCTTACGAACAGATACAAACGTGTACTTGTCTAGAATGTTACTAGCTCTGTTGGTATGTGTAACAGTATAACTTTACGTCTGTCCCCTCGCCCATACCCTGGCGCGAACCAGGGACCCTCTGCACACATCAACAACAGTCACCCTCGAAGCATCGTTACCCATCGCTCCACAAAGCCGCGGCCCTTGCAGAGCAAGGGGAATTACTACTTCAAGGTCTCAGAGCAAGTGACGTAACCGATTGAAACGCTATTTAGCGCACACCGCTAACTACGCTAGCCGTTTCACATCCGTTACATATGTAAACATTTTATTTATTTTTTGCGAGGGCTAGATTAAAATCCGGAAGATCGTCTTTGTAGCGTGTTTGACATGTAAACGGCATTTCTGATTGCCCTGACATATGCAGCGTTTACCGTGAATTGTCTTCACGAATGCAGGAACATTTCCTTTTAAATGTCAACCTCGCTACAACGTGGATCTTCCAGCCTCCCGGATTAAATCTAGGCAGTAAAGCCTTGAAAATCTATGTCATGTAAATTCCATCCACATCCATTCAGAGCTTATATGACCCTTCAAAAGCCCCAAAAGCATAGATTAATTTGCTTTTCTTCTTTCTGTGCCCAAAAGCTAAAGGAAGAACACATTCCACGTTGAGAGAAGGTTTTTCCTGAGCAGGGACTATAGGAGGGATTTGTAGGGACTGGCAGACTTCTGAGGGGTTGGGAAGGGTATCACGAGGGGTTGGGAAGGTTATCCCAAGGGGCGGGGAAGGGTATCCCGAGGGGCGGGGAAGGGTATCCCGAGGGGCGGGAAGGGTATCCCGAGGGGCGGGAAGGGTATCCCGAGGGGCGGGGAAGGGTATCCCGAGGGGTTGGGAAGGGTATCCCGAGGGGTTGGGAAGGGTATCCCGAGGGGTTGGGAAGGGTATCCCGAGGGGCGGGGAAGAGCAGGCAGACATGGAAGGGCCAGAGTTGTTTTTGGGATGGATTGGTTGGGGTTGCTTGGGGGGACAAGCTGTGGTGGGGGCTGGCTAACTGGGTTCTGAGGGGTTGAGGTGGGGGCTGGCTAACTGGGTTCTGAGGGGTTGAGGTGGGGGCTGGCTAACTGGTTTCTGAGGGGTTGAGGTGGGGGCTGGCTAACTGGGTTCTGAGGGGTTGAGGTGGGGGCTGGCTAACTGGTTTCTGAGGGGTTGAGGTGGGGGCTGGCTAACTGGTTTCTGAGGGGTGGAGGTGGGGGCTGGCTAACTGGTTTCTGAGGGGTTGAGGTGGGGGCTGGCTAACTGGGTTCTGAGGGGTTGAGGTGGGGGCTGGCTAACTGGGTTCTGAGGGTTGAGGTGGGGGCTGGCTAACTGGTTTCTGAGGGGTTGAGGTGGGGGCTGGCTAACTGGTTTCTGAGGGGTTGAGGTGGGGGCTGGCTAACTGGTTTCTGAGGGTTGATGTGGGGGCTGGCTAACTGGTTTCTGAGGGGTTGAGGTGGGGGCTGGCTTTGGTTTCTGAGGGTTGAGGTGGGGGCTGGCTCACTGGTTTCTGAGGGTTGAGGTGGGGGCTGGCTAACTGGTTTCTGAGGGGTTGAGGTGGGTGCTGGCTAACTGGTTTCTGAGGGGTTGAGGTGGGGGCTGGCTAACTGGTTTCTAAGGGGTTGAGGTGGGGGCTGGCTAACTGGTTTCTGAGGGGTTGAGGTGGGTGCTGGCTAACTGGTTTCTGAGGGGTTGAGGTGGGGGCTGGCTAACTGGTTTCTGAGGGGTTGTGGTGGGGGCTGGCTAACTGGTTTCTGAGGGGTTGAGGTGGGGGCTGGCTAACTGGTTTCTGAGGGGTTGAGGTGGGGGCTGGCTAACTGGTTTCTGAGGGGTTGAGGTGGGGACTGGCTAACTGGTTTCTGAGGGTTGAGGTGGGGGCTGGCTTGGTTTCTGAGGGGTTGAGGTGGGGGCTGGCTAACTGGTTTCTGAGGGGTTGAGGTGGGGGCTCGCTAACTGGTTTTTGAGGGGTTGAGGTGGGGGCTGGCTAACTGGTTTCTGAGGGGTTGAGGTGGGTGCTGGCTAACTGGTTTCTGAGGGGTTGAGGTGGGTGCTGGCTAACTGGTTTCTGAGGGGTTGAGGTGGGGGCTGGCTAACTGGTTTCTGAGGGGTTGAGGTGGGGGCTGGCTAACTGGTTTCTGAGGGGTTGAGGTGGGGGCTGGCTAACTGGTTTCTGAGGGTTGAGGTGGGTGCTGGCTAACTGGTTTCTGAGGGTTGAGGTGGGGGCTGGCTAACTGGTTTCTGAGGGGTTGAGGTGGGGGCTGGCTAACTGGTTTCTGAGGGGTTGTGGTGGGGGCTGGCTAACTGGGTTCTGAGGGGTTGAGGTGGGTGCTGGCTAACTGGTTTCTGAGGGGTTGAGGTGGGTGCTGGCTAACTGGTTTCTGAGGGGTTGAGGTGGGTGCTGGCTAACTGGTTTCTGAGAGGTTGAGGTGGGTGCTGGCTAACTGGTTTCTGAGGGGTTGTGGTGGGTGCTGGCAGGATTCTGAGGGGTTGAGGTGGGTGCTGGCTAACTGGTTTCTGAGGGGTTGAGGTGGGTGCTGGCTAACTGGTTTCTGAGGGGTTGAGGTGGGTGCTGGCTAACTGGTTTCTGAGGGGTTGAGGTGGGTGCTGGCAGGGTTCTGTATGCCTAGGATAACAAAGAGGTAAACATAAATGTTGGACAAGTAGGTAAATCACATTACTAGTTTTAAAGATATACAGGACCAGTCAAAAGTTTGTACACACCTACTCATTCAAGGATTTGTCCTATTTTATTTTATATACATTGTAGAATAATACTGAAATAACACATATGGAATCATGTAGTAACCAAAAAAAGTGTTAAACAAATCAAAACATTTTATATTTGAGATTCTTCAAAGTAGCCACTCTTTGCCTTGATGGCAGCTTTGCACACTCTTGGCATTCTCTCAACCAGCTTCATGAGGGAGTCACCTGGAATGCATTTCAATGAACAGGTTTGCCTTGTGAAAAGTTAATTTATGGAACTTATTTCCTTTTATTATATACCAGCCCGAGAGGCTCCTATTTACATTGACAAGCATACAAGGAACCTTTTAATTATACGCCAACCTGCGATTGTGTTAATAAGATGAACATATATTTATATATATATCAGCCAGCGAAGATACAGCTTGCTATATTAGCTCATTGCCCCAGAGAAAATAGCTAGGTAAGCAGTTAGTAAAAATAGTAGTTGTACTCACTATAACATGTAACATTTGCTAGTTAGATGATTCAAAACATTAGCCAACTAGCTAGCTAAGATATAGCTTGCTATTTTAGCTCATTGTTCCAGAGAAAATAGCTAGCTAAGCAGTTAGTTAAGGTAGTAGCTGTACTTGCTGCATTATGTAGTTAGATTTTTTTTTAAAAGCATTAGCTAAATGGCCAGCCAATCTACAGCTAGCTAGCAAGCAAGCCAAGTTAGCTCTTTTGAAAAGATAACTAACCAGCAAAGTAGTTAAACTCATTTTATAGAGTGCCTTAACAAAGTACTCCCATGTTGCGGCATGGTTTAAGGCACTGCATCTCAGTGCTAGAGGCGTCACTACAGACCCTGGTTCGATTCCACAACTTGCAGTGATTGGGAGTCCCATAGGGTGGCGCACAATTGGCCCAGCGTCGTTTGGGTTTGGCCGGGTAGGCAGTCATTGTAAATAACATATAAAAAAGTATTCATACCACTTGACTTATTCCGCATTTTTGTTGTGTTACAGCCTGAATTCAAAATGGATAAAATAGATTGTAGAAAACTTTTGAAAAATGAAATACAGAAATATCTCATTTACATAAGTATTCACACCCTTGAGTCAATACTTTGTAGAAGCACCTTTCACAGCAATTGCAGCTGTGAGTCTTTCTGGGTGAGTCTCTAAGAGAGTTTTCCACACCTGGATTGTGCAACATTTCCCCAATATTATTTTCAAAATTCTTCAAGTTGGTTGTTGATCACTGCCAGACAAACATATCCTACTGTAACTCAGCCACTCGGGAAATGTCACTCTTCTTGGTAAGCAATGCCAGTTTAGATTTGTCCTTGTGTTTAGGTTATTGTCCTGCTGAAGGGCACCATCCAAAGTGTAATTAATGCTCAAAGGGATATTCAATGTCTGCTTTTTTTTACCCATCTACCAATAGGTGCCCTTCTTTGTGAGGCATTGGAAAACCTCCCTGGTCTTTGTGGTTGAATCTGTGTTTCAAATTCACTAGTCGACTGAGGGAAGTTACATATAATTGTATGTGTGGGGTACAGAGATGAGGTAATCATTAAACATTCATGTTTAACACTATTTTTGCACACAGTGAATCCATGCAACTTATTATTTGACTTGTTAAGCACATTTGTTCCCCTGAACTTATTTAGGTTTGCCTTAAAATAATTATCTCTTAAGGATACGCCCCTTTCCCCCCCATTTTCACCTAAAAATTATATACCCAAATCCAACTGCCTGTAGCTCAGGCCCTGAAGCAAGGACATGCATATTATTGGTACCATTTGAAAGGAAGCACTTTGAAGTTTGTGGAAATGTGAAAGTAATGTGGGAGAATATAACACGTTAGATCTGGTAAAAGATAAATCCCCCCCAAAAAACGTTATTTGAAAAATAAATTAAAATTGTACCATCTTTGAAATGCAAGAGAAAGGCCATAATGTAATGTATTATTCCAGCCCAGGTGTAATTTAGATGTTGGCCACTAGATGGCAGCAGTGTATGTGCAACGTTTTAGACTGATCCAATGAACCATTGCATTTCTGTTCCAAATGTTGTATCAAGACTGCCCAAATGTGCCTAATATGTTTATTAATAACTTTTCATGTTCAAAACTGTGCACTCTCCTCAAACAATAGAATGGTATTCTTTCACTGTAATAGCTACTGTAAATTGGACAGTGCAGTTAGATTAACAAGAGTTTAAGCTTTCTGCCAATATCAGATATGTCTTGGGAAATTTTCTTGTTACTTACAACCTCATGCTAATCGCATTAGCATACGTTAGCTCAATCGTCCCCAAATAGGTTTTTAACAAAGGGGTGGAATACTTGTCTCAAGACATTTCACCTTTTCATTAATTTTTAAAAACATAATTCCACTTCGACATTATGGGTTATTGTGTGTAGCCCAGTGACACAATCTCAATTTAATCCATTCTAGATTCAGGCTGTAACACAACAAAATGTGGAAAAAGTCAAGGGGTGTGAATACTTTCTGAAGGCCATGCATGTCAGACAGTATAATTTGGAAATAGTCTTGTCATTTTAGTGTTTTATATATTAGCCAGTATAATAAAAACATTTTATTGCCATTTTGTGTAAAAAATAATAATTGTTGCTTACCTTAGTGATGTGCTAACATTAGCTAGATATGTATAACTAATCCAAGATACATCCTGTCATTTTCAATGGTAGCAAATTAACCATAGTGGGCAGAACAAGCAAGGAGGTGGGGAGAGCAAAGCAAGATTATATTGGCGCGTTCTAGAATGTATTTTGATATTTCCATAATGGAACTTCTACTCTGTTAAATGCCCTCGTGCAATAACTTAATTCGCCTTTACACTCCAAAACAATGCAAAAAAAATGTTTTTAACTTTAGCAAAGGTTAAAGTCTACAAAACTTAGTCCACTCTATTCGTAACAGATTATAGTTTATGGGAAGAGTACTGTTTTGAGATCAAATGTTTCATAGGCCAAAATCCACCGCGCTCAATCTTCTCCCACTGCCGGCCACTGGACTTCCTCTCATCACCATATTTGGTAGTGAGAGGAAAACGCCAAACGGATGCTTCAGATTTATACGTCCGGTGAAACATCTGACTCATTGTTCTGTGCCACTACTGTGGAAATGAGTTATTCTTGCGCAAGCGCACGTTTGCTATTTGATTGGCTGATGAGGAAGAATGAACAGAGTTGCTTAAACAGGCATTAGCTCCTCCTAGGCAACCTACAAGCCACAATGGGGTCTTATGGAACTATTTTGCTTAACCATACCTGTATGAAATATAGTTATAGTAGTCCCCAAAATGTATTCAAATGTTCATAGTTATGTATAATTGAACAAAAATATAAACGCAACAATTTCAACGATTTTGGTCGTTTTGTCAACAAGGCAGCAGGGCCCCCTAGCAGCAGGCGACCGTTGCCTGGAGCCGGACCTGCTGCCTTGTTGACAAAACGACCAGGAGGCACAGATTACTTTTTGAGTTGTGAAGGGGCACTCCTGCTCCTCCCTTCGCCCGAAGGCGTAACGGGCCTTCGCCCGGGGCCTCGTCACTCAGCATAATCGAATTCGCCCAATACTCCAACCCGGAAGTGAATTTACCTTGGTCCTCGGAAGAAGACATTTGAGTGAGAAATAAGTAACGCAGAAACATGATGGTTTGAAGCCGAAGGGCGTCTATAAATTGTAGTATTATTCATTGTGTTTTATCAAAATGTCCAAACTACAGCTGTTGAATGTGTTTATCACCGAGCGTTTAACAACAGCAGCAATAGAGATATTTGGTTCAGCAGAAAAGACATTAGCAGAGTACCAGGAGCGACTAACAACAGCGGCATTTGAGATATTTGTTGTGGTGGAAAAGACGATCGCAGAGGTTCAGGGAGAGAACGACCGTCTACGAGGGCTTCTTCTGGGTCATTTAGGTGCAGGTTTGTTACTGATTTAACCTTAAGGTTATTTAACATGTGTTTTCTGAATCACACTAGTTAGTGGCCAGCCCAATCTGTACCACTGCTATCATGTGCCCACTAGTGTCGCGTTATGACCTAACGTTTTGGAACAAACATGCCTCTGTGAGATAAAGAATAAGATAACTTAATGCAAATTAACGAGACCCAGGTATCAAGTATCAGAATGTGGGATATTTAGACAATATGTGTCGTTACATGTCGATAATGATAAAGAGCCGATGATGATAATGTAAGATTTCAGCCAAATAAGTTACATCGCGCTTTAATTTCAGTACATAATATTGTACGTCAGTGGTCACCAACCTTTTCTGAATAAAAAAAACGTAAGCCTGTGCAACATTAACCAATTAAAAACTGTTCTGTCGCAATGAGGTTAGTGCAGTAGGTTACAGGTCCAACATATTATCACTGCATATTTTTTTATTTATTTTTTTATTTTATTTCACCTTTATTTAACCAGGTAGGCTAGTTGAGAACAAGTTCTCATTTGCAACTGCGACCTGGCCAAGATAAAGCATAGCAGTGTGAACAGACAACACAGAGTTAGTTACACATGGAGTAAACAATTAGCAAGTCAATAACACAGTAGAAAAAAATGGGCAGTCTATATACAATGTGTGCAAAAGGCATGAGGAGGGAGGCGAATAATACAATTTTGCAGATTAACACTGGAGTGATAAATGATCAGATGGGCATGTACAGGTAGAGATATTGGTGTGCAAAAGAGCAGGAAAGTAAATAAATAAAAACAGTATAAAAACAGTATGGGAATGAGGTAGGTGAAAAAGGGTGAGCTATTTACCTATAGACTATGTACAGCTGCTATAATTGAATTGCCAATGTTGTTAATCTCAGACCATTTCGAAATTATATATTTTTTTAAATAAAAAAAAGCTAATGGATCATTTGTTTTATAACTTGTGATGCAGGGTTAGGGTTAGTGGACATAATAATTTGCTTTTTTTACTGGACTGATGGTCTACATCTGATGATCAATCTGAGGGAGGGGGGGGGGCAGCGGTGAGACTGCCTCATCGTCCCTCCACTCAGGAAAGGGGACAGTCTTTCAGCTGATGAAGTCGTTCTGTCTTATTTCTGTTATTTCTGCCTTACACACCAATTCATGTTGTTACTGCTATGACCAGAGAAAGCAAAAATGATTCCTTGATATTAATAAAAGACATGCCGCTAATAATAACAACGCAAGTTTATGGGAACACTTTGCTACTCATTCATTACAGCTGCAGTGCTGGTTGTAGTGCGAGTGAAAGTAGGGAGAAATGTGCATTTTATGGCTTGTTGACAGTGCGAAAGTGCTAGCTGGGCTAACAACAAATGTAGAATTACTGATGCTAGCTGGGCTAACAACAAATGTAGTATTACTGATGCTAGCTGGGCTAACAACATGTAGTGTTACTGATGCTAGCCGGGCTAATAACAAATGTAGTATTACTGATGCTAGCCGGGCTAACAACAAATGTAGTATTACTGATGCTAGCCGGGCTAATAACAAATGTAGTATTACTGATGCTAGCTGGGCTAATAACAAATGTAGTATTACTGATGCTAGCTGGGCTAACAACAAATGTAGAATTGCTGATGCTAGCTGGGCTAACAACAAATGTAGTATTACTGATGCTCGCTGGGCAAACAACAAATGTAGTATTACTGATGCTAGCTGGGCTAATAACAAATGTAGTATTACTGATGCTAGCTGGGCTAACAACAAATGTAGTATTACTGATGCTCGCTGGGCTAACAACAAATGTAGTATTACTGATGCTAGCTGGGCTAACAACAAATGTAGTATTACTGATGCTCGCTGGGCAAACAACAAATGTAGTATTACTGATGCTAGCTGGGCTAATAACAAATGTAGTATTACTGATGCTAGCTGGGCTAACAACAAATGTAGTATTACTGATGCTCGCTGGGCTAACAACAAATGTAGTATTACTGATGCTCGCTGGGCTAACAACAAATGTAGTATTACTGATGCTAGCTGGGCTAATAACAAATGTAGTATTACTGATGCTAGCTGGGCTAACAACAAATGTAGTATTACTGATGCTAGCTGGGCTAACAACAAATGTAGAATTACTGATGCTAGCTGGGCTAACAACAAATGTAGTATTACTGATGCTGGCTGGGCTAACAACAAATGTAGTATTACTGATGCTCGCTGGGCTAACAACAAATGTAGTATTACTGATGCTAGCTGGGCTAATAACAAATGTAGTATTACTGATGCTAGCTGGGCTAACAATTTGTTTTAGTATTACTGATGCTAGCTGGGCTAACAACAAATGTAGTATTACTGATGCTAGCTGGGCTAATAACAAATGTAGTATTACTGATGCTAGCTGGGCTAACAATTTGTTTTAGTATTACTGATGCTAGCTGGGCTAACAACAAATGTAGAATTACTGATGCTAGCTGGGCTAACAATTTGTTTTAGTATTACTGATGCTAGCTGGGCTAACAACAAATGTAGTATTACTGATGCTAGCTGGGCTAACAACAAATGTAGTATTACTGATGCTAGCTGGGCTAACAACAAATGTAGTATTACTGATGTTAGCTGGGCTAACAACAAATGTAGTATTACTGATGCGAGCTGGGCGAACAATTTGTTTTAGTATTACTGATGCTAGCTGGGCTAATAACAAAAGTAGTATTACTGATGCTAGCTGGGCTAATAACAAATGTAGCATTACTGATGCTCGCTGGGCTAACAACAAATTTTTTAGTATTACTGATGCTAGCTGGGCTAACAACAAATGTAGAATTGCTGATGCTAGCTGGGCTAACAACAAATGTAGAATTGCTGATGCTAGCTGGGCTAACAACAAATGTAGAATTGCTATTGCTAGCTGGGCTAACAACAAATGTAGTATTACTGATGCTCGCTGGGCTAACAACAAATGTAGTATTACTGATGCTAGCTGGGCTAATAACAAATGTAATATTACTGATGCTAGCTGGGCTAACAACAAATGTAGTATTACTGATGCTAGCTGGGCTAACAACAAATGTAGTATTACTGATGCTAGCTGGGCTAACAACAAATGTAGTATTACTGATGCTCGCTGGGCTAACAACAAATGTAGTATTACTGATGCTAGCTGGGCAAATAACAAATGTAGTATTACTGATGCTGGCTGGGCTAACAACAAATGTAGTATTACTGATGCTAGCTGGGCTAACAACAAATGTAGAATTACTGATGCTAGCTGGGCTAACAACAAATGTAGTTGACAACTTGTCGACAGGTGCAGGTGTAGTACTGCTGGTAGTAGCAGTAGAGCTGGTATGTGTCTCTAATGGACGCGGTTCTTACTTCTTTTTTTTTTACCAGTTATCCATTTTCGAGCAAACAGAAAGAGCAGCAGCTACATTAGTGGAATTCCCGTGAGAGAGTAACGGTTAATGTGATTGGATGTTAATTATTTGACTAGACTACCTGTATTTTGCATGGTGTTGTCATTTTGCTGAACACTAGATGGTTACATTTTTGGCAGTGAAACAAGGCAGTGAAAAAACCTCACCCAAATGTATTGCCCCGTTGGAAAATATAAATGGACTGTTTGAAAATGTGAAAAAAAATTTAAAAAAATAAATGCAGATGTTGTTCTGAGTATCACCACTAGGGGGCAATGCAGTTCAATATTCCGCAATCCTGGTTAACTACCAGTAGTTACCACAGTCACAAAGTCATAAATCCTGTTTATTTCTAAAATGTGATTTTAAACCTAATCGTACTGATAACATTATGCCTAAATTAAGTTCAAAAATATCATTTTTGTTTTTATGAAATAGCTTTTTTTGACTGTGGCAGTGGTAACTAGTGGAAACCCTACCAGATGGCTCCCACCCACTCAGCAACGATGGTATTAATGCTGTTTTAGGTTCTCTGTTATGTTCTTCTCCTCCATGTTTTCAGTGCATACTTCATGTCCCACTTCTTATCAATGTGATGGCTCGTTGCAGTGATGTGTGACACAATGTTCATAGACATCCAACAATCTGTTGTTAACGCCACGTTATGGTGTTTGAGAGCTCGCGCTTTGTACTTGCAGCGGAATCATTTTCTCCATCAGGGCTGTCTTGGTTTTTCGACATGGCATCTTGTTGTCTGGTTCTAGATATACCATTAGGGTATTGAAGCCTCCATTCTCTACCATCCATCCTTCATCCTCTACCATCCTTCATCCTCTACCATCCTTCATCCTCTACCATCCTTCCTCTACCATCCATCCTTCATCCTCTACCATCCTTCATCCTCTACCATCCTTCATCCTCTACCATCCATCCTCTACCATCCATCCTTCATCCTCTACCATCCTTCATCCTCTACCATCCTTCATCCTCTACCATCCTTCATCCTCTACCATCCTTCATCCTCTACCATCCTCCATCCTCTACCATCCATCCTCTACCATCCATCCTCTACCATCCATCCTCTACCATCCATCCTTCATCCTCTACCATCCTTCATCCTCTACCATCCATCATCCTCTACCATCCATCCTTCATCCTCTACCATCCATCCTTCATCCTCTACCATCCTTCATCCTCTACCATCCTTCATCCTCTACCATCCATCCTTCATCCTCTACCATCCATCCTCTACCATCCATCCTCTACCATCCATCCTCTACCATCCATCCTTCATCCTCTACCATCCATCCTTCATCCTCTACCATCCTTCATCCTCTACCATCCTTCATCCTCTACCATCCATTCTTCATCCTCTACCATCCTTCAGACAAGCCTCCATCACAACTGTTCATTTGCACAATTTCTCTCATTCAGTGTTGCTTGTAAATGTCCAAACTCACTGAAAATGCCATTCAGTACCTACTAGCTATGGTTGTATAACTTTGAGCCTGATTTTCCTGTCTTTGCAATTAGTTTATATTTGTTTTCGCATGTTAGCATGGTGGCTAGGAAAAACTCCCTAGAAAGGCCAAAACCACGGAAGAAACCTAGAGAGGAACCAGGCTATGAGGGGTGGCCAGTCCTCTTCTGGCTGTGCCGGGTGGAGATTATAACAGAACATGGCCAAGATGTTCATGGATGACCAGCAGGGTCAAATAATAATAATCACAGTGGTTGTAGAGGGTGCAACAGATCGGCACCTCAGGAGTACATGTCAGTTGGCTTTTCATAGCCGATCATTAAGAGTTGGAGACAGCAGGTGCGGTGTTATATATATGGGAGAGAGAGAGAGCTCTACTGGTACTACTGCTACTACTTAAATTCACACAGTTCACCAGATATAACAGACTGACACAAACTATTGCAGCATAAATACTGGAGGCTGTGACAGGAGGGGTCGGGAGACACTGTGGCCCCATCCGACGATACCCCCGGACAGGGTCAAACAGGCAGGGTGTAACCCCACCCACTTTGCCAAAGCACAGCCCCCACACCACTAGATGGATATCTTCAACCACCAACCTACTACCCTGAGATAAGGCAGAGTGTAGCCCACAAAGATCTTCCTGTCCGGGTTTGGGTTCGTGCCGTGGGGGAGATCACGTCAGTGACTCAATCCACTCAAGTGACGCACACCTCCTAGGGCCCTGCATGTAAGGGCACCAGTAAGCAAGTGACTCAGCCCCTGTAATATGGTTAGAGGCAGAGAATCCCAGTGGAGAGAGGGGAACCGGCCAGGCAGAGACGGCAAGGGCGGTTCGTCTCTCCAATCATAGGACCTACTGAAGAGATGAGAATTAAAGGTTGAGACCGAGTTTGCGTCTCTCACATGGGTAGGCAGACCATTCCATAAAAATGTAGCTCTATAGGAGAAAGCCCTGCCTCCAGCTGTTTGCTTAGAAATCCTAGGGACAATTAGGAGGCCTGCGTCTTGTGACCGTAGCGTACGTGTAGGTATGTACGGCAGGACCAAATCAGAGAGATAGGTAGGAGCAAGCCCATGTAATGCTTTGTAGGTTAGCAGTAAAACCTTGAAATCAGCCCTTGCCTTGACAGGAAGCCAGTGTAGAGAGACTAGCACTGGAGTAATATGATCACATTTTTTAGTTCTAGTCAAGATTCTAGCAGCCGTGTTTAGCACTAACTGAAGTTTATTTAGTGCTTTATCCGGGTAGCCGAAAAGTAGAGCATTGCAGTCGTCTAATCTAGAAGTGACAAAAGCATGGATGAATTTTTCTCCATTTTTGGACTGAAATGTTCTGATTTTTGCAATGTTACGAAGATTGGGGGAAAAAAGCTGTCCTTGAAATATTCTTGAGAGGTCAGGGTCCAGAGTAACGCTGAGGTCCTTCAGTTTTATTTGAGACGACTGAACAACCAAAGATGAATTGTCAGATCCAACAGAAGACCTCTTTGTTTCTTGGGACCTAGAACTAGCAGAGTTTTAAAAGTAAAAAATTTGCCGCCATCCACTTCCTTATGTCTGAAACACATGCTTCCAGGGAGGGCAATTTTGGGGCTTCACCATGTTTCATCGAAATGTACAGCTGTGTGTCGTCCGCATAGCAGTGATTGTTAACATTATGTTTCCGAATGACATCACCAATAGGTAAAATATATAGTGAAAACAATAGTGGTCCTAAAACAGAACCTTGAGGAACACCGAAATGTACCGTTGATTTGTCAGAGTACAAACCATCCACAGAGACAAACTGATATCTTTCCCATGGATAAGATCTAAAACAGGAATTTGTGTGTTTAGACAAAAGAATGTGCTGATCAATGGTATCAAAAGCAGCACTAAAGGTATAGGACCACGAGTGGGGAGGCAGCGTAGCCTAGTTAGAGCGTTGGACTAGTAACCGGAAGGTTGCGAGTTCAAACCCCCGAGCTGACAAGGTACAAATCTGTCGTTCTGCCCCTGAACAGGCAGTTATCACACAGTTATCACACTGTTCCCAGGCCGTCATTGAAAATAAGAATATGTTCTAAACTGACTTGCCTGGTTAAATAAAGGTAAAATTAAAAATAGGACCACGAGGACAGATGCAGAGCACCTTAACGAGTGCAGTCTCAGTGCTATGATGGGGTCCAAAACCAGACTGAAGTGTTTAGTATACATTGTTTATCTTCAGGAAGGTAGTGAGTTGCTCTGCAACAGCTTTTTCTAAACATTTATAGCCAGGGGTAGGACATTTTGTCTTATGCAGAATTATGGGATATTAGAATCCTCTAGACCTGAATGCAGTTGGTTAAGAACTTCCTCTTATGTTATATTGTAAATATGAAGTAGCAAAATGGGGCTAGTAAATCACCTGCTGCAGTTATGTTGCATTAGTTCAGAGAATTCTGAATAGACTTCAATGTGAATATTTGTAATTGTTTCTTGGGTGCTAGCTACTTATTTCCTTTCCTCTCTCTACAGATCCCCAGCAGCTAAATCTCCCTGAAGAGGAGGTTTCCCCTAAGCAGCAGCAGCATTGTGAGCAGGAGTGGAGCCCCAGTCCAGGGAAGGAGGACCCAGAGCCCACACAGATTACAGAGGAACAGAAGGAACTCAGGACCAGTCAGGAGGAAGAGCAGCTTCAAAGACTTAGGTCTGCTACTACAGAGGTTGTACAATTGATATTTATTCCTCCCTGTGTGGAAAGTGACTGTGACCAGGACAGCAAGACGGACTCTCTACCCTCCAACACAACTGAACAGACCCAATCAGCATTGGATGACGAGGACTACAGAGCATCACAACTATCCAGTCACTCTCAACTCCTCTCTGCATTAAATCCACACTGTTCTGCAGCTCTGAGTGAAATCATTGTAAGTATTGATGAAGACGAGGGTGAAGAACTACCGTCATGGTCAAAGAGAACACGGGAAAAGAAGAAACCAATCTCTCAAGTCTGCACTGAGGCCAAGACAACCAGTGAGCTGAAAGCACCTTTAAAGCCTCACACAAACAGGAGACCATGCAAGTGTCATGTGTGCAGTAAATGCTTTAAGACACCAGGCCCTTTAAAGGTACATTGGAGAATTCACACAGGGGAGAAATCACACCGCTGTCCTTTTTGTTGTCAACGATTTAAGTCATTAAACGTTCTACAACTACACCAGAAAGTTCACACTGGGGAGAAAGATAGACCACAGCAATGTCCTGTGTGCTGTAAGTCCTTTCATAGCACAGCTTCTTTAAAATATCATCAGCGAATTCACACAGGGGAGAAATCATTTAAGTGCCAAAAAGGTGGCAGATCAGTTAGATGCAAGTGCTACGTCAACAAGCATATGAGGACTACCCGCCCAGGTGCAAAGACATACAGCTGTCCTGTGTGCAGTAAAAGCAGTCTAAAGGAACACCAGATGCTTCATAGTGAGAAACCCAATCAGTCTTCTGTGTGCAGTACAGACTTTATTAACTCCTTACCCAATTATAAAGTACATCAGAGCACTCACACAGGAGAGAAATCATTTAAGTGTCCCGTGTGCATTAAAAGCTTCGCAAGTGCAAGTCTTTTAAAAATACACCAGATATATCACACAGGGGAGAAATCGCACAAGTGCAAAGAATGCGACAAATGCTTCTACCGCAAGGGGCATCTGGTCAGGCATATGATGACTCACACAGGGGAGAAATTCTATAAGTGCTCTGTATGTGAAAAACGCTTTATATCATTGTCTGCTCTAAAAAAACACTGTGAAATCGAAGAGGACCCTTGTCGTCATGAAGTTTGTGGCAAAAGCCGCATGTGGAAGGGAAGCTTGACGGAACACTTAAATACGCACACAGGGAAGAAATCATCTAAGCGCCTTGTATATGAAAAAGGCCTCGCATCATCAAGTGTTCTAAAACGCGACCAGCTGGACCACTGCGGAGGGAAACCAGAAGAGAATCAATCCGAGAGAGAGTCGTATCTCTGCAGCGACTGTGGCAAAAGCTTCCGAACCATCAGTTACCTGAGAGTGCATATGAAAACGCACAGAGAGAGAGAGCTGCATAAATGTCCTGTATGTGGAAAGTGCTTCACGTCATCGCCTTATTTCAAACTCCACCAGCGAATCCACACCGGAGAGAAACAACATCGGTGCAGCGTTTGCAGCAAAAGCTTCACTCTGAGGGGACACCTGACGGAACACGTGAGGACTCACACAGGGGAGAAACCATTTAAGTGTCCGGTATGTGGGAAAAGTTTTACATCTTCAAGTGTTCTAAAACGTCACCAGCAGAATCACTGTGGAAAAACTGCAAAAGAAAAGCAATCTGAGGAAACGTCGTATCTCTGCAGCGACTGTGGCAAAAGTTTCAGAACAATGAGTTACCTGAGAGTGCATATGAAGACTCACAGAGAGAGAGAGGTGCATAAATGTCCTGTATGTGGAAAAGGCTTCAGGTGGGGCTCTTCGCTAAAAATCCATCAGAGAATTCACACAGGAGAGAAACCTTTTCTGTGCACGGTTTGTAGCAAAAGCTTCACTTGGAAGGGAACCCTAATAGAACACATGAAGAATCACACAGGGGAGAAATCACATCAGTGCCACGTCTGCAGCAAAAGGTTTGTTTATAGCAGAAGCCTGTCTCGTCACATGATGTCTCACACAGGGGAGAAACCTTTTAAGTGTCCCGTATGTGGAATATGCTGTACAACATCAAGTCTTCTGAAATGCCACCAGCGAATTCACACCGGTGTGAAACCATATCTATGTAACGTTTGTAGCAAAGAATTCACTTGGAAGGGAGGTCTGACACAACATATGAAAAGTCACACAGGGGAGAGACCATATAAGTGCCCTGTGTGTGAAAAGGGCTTTATAACGTCGGGCGATCTGACACGCCACACGCGTGTTCACACCGGAGAGAAACCATTTCGCTGCAATGATTGTAACAAATGCTTTAGTCAGATCAGTTCCCTTAAATCACACATGAAGAATATTCACTAGAGAGAGAGAGAGAGAGAGAGAGAGAGAACACATAACAGTATAAAATGTGTCAGTCCCAAGGATGAAAGGTCCATTCTAATTGATACCGGTAAGGTCACAATATATCATGGTTGAAAGGAATGACTGAACTTGTAGAACATTGTCTATAGCCTACACTGAGTGTACAAAACATTAAGAACACCTTCCTCATTGAGTTGCACCCCCTTTTTTCCCCCCTCAGAACGAGCCTCAATTCATCGGTGCATTATTATCGGTTATTATGTAGTTCTACGGTCTGTACAGGTCCATGAGTGAGTAGTAGGTCTGTACAGGTCCAGGAGTGAGTAGTAGGTCTGTACAGGAGTGAGTAGTAGGTCTGTACAGGTCCAGGAGTGAGTAGTAGGTCTGTACAGGTCCAGGAGTGAGTAGTAGGTCTGTACAGGTCCAGGAGTGAGTAGTAGGTCTGTACAGGAGTGAGTAGTAGGTCTGTACAGGAGTGAGTAGTAGGTCTGTACAGGAGTGAGTAGTAGGTCTGTACAGGAGTGAGTAGTAGGTCTGTACAGGAGTGAGTAGTAGGTCTGTACAGGAGTGAGTAGTAGGTCTGTACAGGTCCAGGAGTGAGTAGTAGGTCTGTACAGGTCCAGGAGTGAGTAGTAGGTCTGTACAGGAGTGAGTAGTAGGTCTGCACAGGTCCAGGAGTGAGTAGTAGGTCTGTACAGGAGTGAGTAGTAGGTCTGTACAGGTCCATGAGTGAGTAGTAGGTCTGTACAGGTCCATGAGTGAGTAGTAGGTCTGTACAGGTCCAGGAGTGAGTAGTAGGTCTGTACAGGTCCAGGAGTGAGTAGTAGGTCTGTACAGGTCCAGGAGTGAGTAGTAGGTCTGTACAGGTCCAGGAGTGAGTAGTAGGTCTGCACAGGTCCAGGAGTGAGTAGTAGGTCTGCACAGGAGTGAGTAGTAGGTCTGCACAGGTCCAGGAGTGAGTAGTAGGTCTGCACAGGAGTGAGTAGTAGGTCTGTACAGGAGTGAGTAGTAGGTCTGTACAGGAGTGAGTAGTAGGTCTGTACAGGAGTGAGTAGTAGGTCTGTACAGGAGTGAGTAGTAGGTCTGTACAGGAGTGAGTAGTAGGTCTGTACAGGAGTGAGTAGTAGGTCTGTACAGGAGTGAGTAGTAGGTCTGTACAGGAGTGAGTAGTAGGTCTGTACAGGAGTGAGTAGTAGGTCTGTACAGGAGTGAGTAGTAGGTCTGTACAGGTCCAGAGTGAGTAGTAGGTCTGTACAGGAGTGAGTAGTAGGTCTGTACAGGAGTGAGTAGTAGGTCTGTACAGGAGTGAGTAGTAGGTCTGTACAGGAGTGAGTAGTAGGTCTGTACAGGAGTGAGTAGTAGGTCTGTACAGGTCCAGGAGTGAGTAGTAGGTCTGTACAGGTCCAGGAGTGAGTAGTAGGTCTGTACAGGTCCAGGAGTGAGTAGTAGGTCTGTACAGGTCCAGGAGTGAGTAGGTCTGTACAGGAGTGAGTAGTAGGTCTGTACAGGTCCAGGAGTGAGTAGTAGGTCTGTACAGGAGTGAGTAGTAGGTCTGTACAGGTCCAGGAGTGAGTAGTAGGTCTGTACAGGTCCAGGAGTGAGTAGTAGGTCTGTACAGGTCCAGGAGTGAGTAGTAGGTCTGTACAGGTCCAGGAGTGAGTAGTAGGTCTGTACAGGTCCAGGAGTGAGTAGTAGGTCTGTACAGGTCCAGGAGTGAGTAGTAGGTCTGCACAGGTCCAGGAGTGAGTAGTAGGTCTGCACAGGAGTGAGTAGTAGGTCTGCACAGGTCCAGGAGTGAGTAGTAGGTCTGCACAGGAGTGAGTAGTAGGTCTGTACAGGAGTGAGTAGTAGGTCTGTACAGGAGTGAGTAGTAGGTCTGTACAGGAGTGAGTAGTAGGTCTGTACAGGAGTGAGTAGTAGGTCTGTACAGGAGTGAGTAGTAGGTCTGTACAGGAGTGAGTAGTAGGTCTGTACAGGAGTGAGTAGTAGGTCTGTACAGGAGTGAGTAGTAGGTCTGTACAGGAGTGAGTAGTAGGTCTGTACAGGAGTGAGTAGTAGGTCTGTACAGGAGTGAGTAGTAGGTCTGTACAGGAGTGAGTAGTAGGTCTGTACAGGAGTGAGTAGTAGGTCTGTACAGGAGTGAGTAGTAGGTCTGTACAGGTCCAGGAGTGAGTAGTAGGTCTGTACAGGTCCAGGAGTGAGTAGTAGGTCTGTACAGGTCCAGGAGTGAGTAGTAGGTCTGTACAGGTCCAGGAGTGAGTAGTAGGTCTGTACAGGTCCAGGAGTGAGTAGTAGGTCTGTACAGGTCCAGGAGTGAGTAGTAGGTCTGTACAGGTCCAGGAGTGAGTAGTAGGTCTGCACAGGTCCAGGAGTGAGTAGTAGGTCTGCACAGGAGTGAGTAGTAGGTCTGCACAGGTCCAGGAGTGAGTAGTAGGTCTGCACAGGAGTGAGTAGTAGGTCTGTACAGGAGTGAGTAGTAGGTCTGTACAGGAGTGAGTAGTAGGTCTGTACAGGAGTGAGTAGTAGGTCTGTACAGGAGTGAGTAGTAGGTCTGTACAGGAGTGAGTAGTAGGTCTGTACAGGAGTGAGTAGTAGGTCTGTACAGGAGTGAGTAGTAGGTCTGTACAGGAGTGAGTAGTAGGTCTGTACAGGAGTGAGTAGTAGGTCTGTACAGGAGTGAGTAGTAGGTCTGTACAGGAGTGAGTAGTAGGTCTGTACAGGAGTGAGTAGTAGGTCTGTACAGGAGTGAGTAGTAGGTCTGTACAGGAGTGAGTAGTAGGTCTGTACAGGAGTGAGTAGTAGGTCTGTACAGGTCCAGGAGTGAGTAGTAGGTCTGTACAGGTCCAGGAGTGAGTAGTAGGTCTGTACAGGTCCAGGAGTGAGTAGTAGGTCTGTACAGGTCCAGGAGTGAGTAGTAGGTCTGTACAGGTCCAGGAGTGAGTAGTAGGTCTGTACAGGTCCAGGAGTGAGTAGTAGGTCTGTACAGGTCCAGGAGTGAGTAGTAGGTCTGTACAGGTCCAGGAGTGAGTAGTAGGTCTGCACAGGTCCAGGAGTGAGTAGTAGGTCTGTACAGGTCCAGGAGTGAGTAGTAGGTCTGCACAGGTCCAGGAGTGAGTAGTAGGTCTGCACAGGAGTGAGTAGTAGGTCTGCACAGGAGTGAGTAGTAGGTCTGTACAGGAGTGAGTAGTAGGTCTGTACAGGAGTGAGTAGTAGGTCTGTCCAGGAGTGAGTAGTAGGTCTGTACAGGTCCAGGAGTGAGTAGTAGGTCTGTACAGGTCCAGGAGTGAGTAGTAGGTCTGTACAGGTCCAGGAGTGAGTAGTAGGTCTGCACAGGTCCAGGAGTGAGTAGTAGGTCTGTACAGGTCCAGGAGTGAGTAGTAGGTCTGTACAGGTCCAGGAGTGAGTAGTAGGTCTGTACAGGTCCAGGAGTGAGTAGTAGGTCTGTACAGGTCCAGGAGTGAGTAGTAGGTCTGTACAGGTCCAGGAGTGAGTAGTAGGTCTGTACAGGTCCAGGAGTGAGTAGTAGGTCTGTACAGGTCCATGAGTGAGTAGTAGGTCTGTACAGGTCCAGGAGTGAGTAGTAGGTCTGTACAGGTCCAGGAGTGAGTAGTAGGTCTGTACAGGTCCAGGAGTGAGTAGTAGGTCTGTACAGGTCCAGGAGTGAGTAGTAGGTCTGTACAGGTCCAGGAGTGAGTAGTAGGTCTGTACAGGAGTGAGTAGTAGGTCTGTACAGGAGTGAGTAGTAGGTCTGTACAGGAGTGAGTAGTAGGTCTGTACAGGAGTGAGTAGTAGGTCTGTACAGGAGTGAGTAGTAGGTCTGTACAGGTCCATGAGTGAGTAGTAGGTCTGTACAGGTCCAGGAGTGAGTAGTAGGTCTGTACAGGTCTATGAGTGAGTAGTAGGTCTGCACAGCTCTATGAGTGAGTAGTAGGTCTGCACAGGTCCAGGAGTGAGTAGTAGGTCTGCACAGGTCCAGGAGTGAGTAGTAGGTCTGCACAGGTCCAGGAGTGAGTAGTAGGTCTGTACAGGAGTGAGTAGTAGGTCTGTACAGGAGTGAGTAGTAGGTCTGTCCAGGAGTGAGTAGTAGGTCTGTACAGGTCCAGGAGTGAGTAGTAGGTCTGCACAGGTCCAGGAGTGAGTAGTAGGTCTGCACAGGTCCAGGAGTGAGTAGTAGGTCTGTACAGGTCCAGGAGTGAGTAGTAGGTCTGCACAGGTCCAGGAGTGAGTAGTAGGTCTGTACAGGTCCAGGAGTGAGTAGTAGGTCTGCACAGGTCCAGGAGTGAGTAGTAGGTCTGTACAGGTCCAGGAGTGAGTAGTAGGTCTGCACAGGTCCAGGAGGAGTAGTAGGTCTGTACAGGTCTATGAGTGAGTAGTAGGTCTGCACAGGTCCAGGAGTGAGTAGTAGGTCTGTACAGGTCCAGGAGTGAGTAGTAGGTCTGTACAGGTCCAGGAGTGAGTAGTAGGTCTGTACAGGTCCAGGAGTGAGTAGTAGGTCTGTACAGGAGTGAGTAGTAGGTCTGTACAGGAGTGAGTAGTAGGTCTGTACAGGGAGTGAGTAGTAGGTCTGTACAGGAGTGAGTAGTAGGTCTGTACAGGAGTGAAGTAGGTCTGTACAGGTCCATGAGTGAGTAGTAGGTCTGTACAGGTCCAGGAGTGAGTAGTAGGTCTGTACAGGTCCAGGAGTGAGTAGTAGGTCTGTACAGGTCCAGGAGTGAGTAGTATGTCTGTACAGGTCCAGGAGTGAGTAGTAGGTCTGTACAGGTCCAGGAGTGAGTACTCGTAACACAAAGCAAGTTATTATGTAGGTCTGTGGTTTCTCCACCTTTGTTGGCGTAGATAAAGTCTATAAAAGGTAGATGTACGGTCTCACCCAAACCCATTCTTTCTCTCTCTGCTTTTAAAAAATATGATTAACGGAACTGTCTACAGCTTTTAAGTGTCCCACTAGGGCATTTCAGACAACCTTTTTTAACTGAAGAATGTATTTCTTTTTTTTTTTTCGATTGTGTTTTGCTTTTCATTTATTGTTGTGTATAATGTTTAGTTTAATGTGTATATTGTATTTTGATGTGCATTGACTCACTGTCAAAATAAAGGTGAAATAAAAATAGCTTGGAGGTTTGGTGGAGATTGCAGACAGAATAGGGTGACGTGGGAGATTTTTTTTATTTTTTAAACTTAGATTTTAATGACCATGTTTGATCACAACCAAGAAGTACGCAGCGAGTCCGATTGCGAGTGACGATGTTGATTTTATTCAACGCTTTAGCCTTACGGCTGCTTTCGTCATGCCACATTCACACGCAGAATTATGAAACTAACATTCTGGACTTGCTAACTGGTTGGAACGCGGCATGTGTAGAACTACAGTTAACAGGTACTACAGGAACTACAGTTAACAGGTACTACAGGAACTACAGTTAACAGGTACTACAGGAACTACAGTTAACAGGTACTACAGGAACTACAGTTAACAGGTACTACAGGAACTACAGTTAACAGGTACTACAGGAACTACAGTTAACAGGTAGGACATTTCCAGAGACCGACTAACCACGTGAACATTGCATTAGTTTTAGCAGACGCACCTCTGGGAATAGTGTTTCAGCAAGGAATGGGGGGTTTGATTCATTTCAATGGGTCACTAATGAGGGGGGGTTCAATTCATTTCAATGGGTCACTAATGAGGGGGGTTCGATTCATTTCAATGGGTCACTGAGGGGGGTTTGATTCATTTCAATGGGTCACTAATGAGGGGGGGTTCGATTCATTTCAATGGGTCACCAATGAGGGGGGGTTCGATTAATTTCAATGGGTCACCAATGAGGGGGGGTTCGTTTCATTTCAATGGGTCACCAATGAGGGGGGGTTCGGTTCATTTCAATGGGTCACCAATGAGGGGGGGTTCGATTCATTTCAATGGGTCACCAATGAGGGGGGGTTCGGTTCATTTCAATGGGTCACCAATGAGGGGGGGTTCGGTTCATTTCAATGGGTCACCAATGAGGGGGGTTCGGTTCATTTCAATGGGTCACCAATGAGGGGGGTTCGGTTCATTTCAATGGGTCACTAATGAGGGGGGGTTCAATTAATTTCAATGGGTCACTAATGAGGGGGTTCGATTCATTTCAATGGGGCACCAATGAGGGGTTCGGTTCATTTCAATGGGTCACCAATGAGGGGGGGTTCAATTCATTTCAATGGGTCACCAATGAGGGGGGGTTCGGTTCATTTCAATGGGTCACCAATGAGGGGGGGATCGATTCATTTCAATGGGTCACCAATGAGGGGGGGTTCGGTTCATTTCAATGGGTCACCAATGAGGGGGGTTCGGTTCATTTCAATGGGTCACCAATGAGGGGGGTTCGATTCATTTCAATTGGTCACCAATGAGGGGGGGTTCGATTCATTTCAATGAGTCACCAATGAGGGGGGGTTCGATTCATTTCAATGGGTCACCAATGAGGGGGGGTTAGTTTCATTTCAATGGGTCACCAATGAGGGGGGGTTCGTTTCATTTCAATGGGTCACTAATGAGGGGGGTTCGATTCATTTCAATGGGTCACTAATGAGGGGGGGTTCGATTCATTTCAATGGGTCACTAATGAGGGGGGGTTCGATTCATTTCAATGTGTCACTAATGAGGGGGGGTTCGATTCATTTCAATGAGTCACCAATGAGGGGGGTTCGATTCATTTCAATGAGTCACCAATGAGGGGGGGTTCGATTCATTTCAATGAGTCACCAATGAGGGGGGGTTCGATTCATTTCAATTGGTAAATGCTGTATGGCCACTGCAGATGTTGGATTGACCAGGCAGAGCCTTTTAGGTTTACATGCTGACCACACTGCTCGTGTCGCGTGCGTAAGCGTTTCAAAAATACACGTACACATGCATGTTATTCATTCATTGCAGCCACACTGCTCGTGTCGCGTCAACGTAGCCAGGCGCTAAAACAGAACTTGGTTCTATTTGTGACGCGCTACAAATCCTCCCTGCCTCTCCCATCTCCTCATTGGTTTTTAGGAGCATATTCCCACGTGGGTGATTGAAAGATTCCACACAAAGTGATCGCTTTTAATTGATGCTTTATCTGCCTTCCCGGTGGCAAAATGCTATTAGAATGATTCACCTTCTGCTTTGTTGACAATATTACTGAGAGGCGCAGGTTACTGTTCCGTTTGACCTTCTGCTTTGTTGACAATATTACTGAGAGGCGCAGGTTACTGTTCCGATTGACCTTCTGCTTTGTTGACAGAATTACTGAGAGGCGCAGATTACTGTTCCGTTTGACCTTCTGCTTTGTTGACAGAATTACTGAGAGGCGCAGATTACTGTTCTGTTTGACCTTCTGCTTTGTTGACAATATTACTGAGAGGCGCAGATTACTGTTCCGTTTGATAAAACGGGTTCAACCCGTCCAGCATAAAATAACTCTGTCGCTTATATCAATTTAATTCAAAAGGGCTTTCCACCACAATTACGTCCACCCCCACTGCCGCTTTTGTTCGCCAACCCGGAAGTAGATTTCCCTCGGTCCTCAGAAGACATTTTGAATGAGAAAGAAGTCACGCAGAAACATGAATGTTGAAGAGTGTTTTTAAAGTGTAATTTTTCCCTCCAAATGTACAAACTACAGCCACAGAGTTACTGTACTGTCTTTGCTACAGCTGTTTATCACCTAACGGCTAATATTTTGGCGACGGTGAATATATTTGGTTCAGTGGAAAAGACAGTGGTAGTCGTGTTGTGAAAACCAAGGCTTCTGAGGCCTTGGGGGCTTTCACTAAACTGAGCTGAAAAACGGTACATTACTCTGAGCTTTTAACACAATGCACTCCATCCAACCTCACTGAGCTCGAGCTGTTTTGCAAGGAGGAATGGGAAAAAATGTCAGTCTCTCGATGTGCAAAACTGATGGAGACATACCCCAAGCGACTTACAGCTGTAATCGCAACAAAAAGTATTAACTTAAGGGGTCTGAATAATTTTGCACGCCCAATTTTTGATTTGTTAAAAAAGTTTGAAATATCCAATAAATGTCGTTCCACTTCATGATTGTGTCCCACTTGTTGTTGATTCTTCACAAAAAAATACAGTTTTATATCTTTATGTTTGAAGCCTGAAATGTGGCGAAAGGTCGCAAAGTTCAAGGGGGCCGAATACTTTCGCAAGGCACTGTATCTGGTCATGGTTGCAATACTTAGTCAGGTGGGATAAAGTACAGTATATAGCTAACAACTGTAGATATTCTGTTATATTGATTCCTATCTCATGTCAGTACCTTTTCTAGTATTTTTGAGGAAGAGAATGGTAGAGTAAGCAAACAAACACCCTTTAAATCAATTAATTGTCTCTCTCCAGCTGCTGGTGTGGCTTTAAACCAGAACTTGATGTTCATCGCTGGATGTTTCCTGGCAGCAATCGCCATGGTGTTGGTGGAGTGGTCATCTACAGATCCAGACAGTCAGAGGTCAAATGTCAACCACTAGCTGATCAACCATGAGTGGGTAAATCACAATACTGACCTTAGATTTAGTGACTAGTGGACAACTTTATCCCCTGCTGACCCCTCAACGCCATTTGTGAAATATCATCTTAAACTGATGCTTTAATGAGGAGCGTGGTTTCATGAACAACTAAATTGAACTGTTTTTTTTTTTAGAGAGATAAACAAATAAATAAAAATGACAATCAAGATTTCCTATCTGTCTGAGTCGGTTTGGAAATAAACTCATTCCATAATGACTTGTAGTGTCATTTTGGGGAAATATGAAGTATTTTAATATATATATATATATATATATATATATATATAATATGAAGTATTTTAATAAGGGGAAACATTTATACGAAGTTGCTGTGTAACCCTCTGTAAGTAGCACTGTGCCTGTAGTTAATAGGGATCGTTCCTCATTCCACTTGTGTAATAGCAGGTCGTGGTGAATGTTGTTTACTATGCAATAGAGTACATTATAACAATACGCTAATTCAACATTGCTTCGAGATTAATTACTGAAAGATTAGTGGAATCTGTGTGGGTTGCTGGACAGGTAGGATGACTGACAGTGAAGGTGAACAGGTGGTCACGTAATAATAATAATAATAATATATGCCATTTAGCTGACGCTTTTATCCAAAGCGACTTACAGTCATGTGTGCATACATTCTACGTATGGGTGGTCCCGGGAATCGAACCCACTACCCTGGCGTTACAAGCGCCATGCTCTACCAACTGAGCCACAGAAGGACCACGTGTCAGGTGACAGAGGAATGTATGAGACTGAGGCAGGAATTCCTTTAACCATAAAGTGGTATATTTACTGAGTAGTCTGTGCTGCATCACAAAGGAAACAAATAACATGTATACAATCAAATTCATAATCAAATCATATCAGTCATTATTAACATAAGTTAGTGAATTCAACAGTCCAGTTCATTAAGAAGTCAATAGTAATCATCCGCGAGTCATTTAGGCTCATAACTAATTATCACAAATCATGAAAGAATACAAACAGTGAATGGTTATACAATCTATAATCCCCATGATCAAAGTCAATCAGTTAGCAAATAATGACGTTTCTCATTTCACGCTTTCAATTGTCTTCATGTGTACATATAATTAATTTCAATACACATGAACCATATCGATTGCATAATGGGCCTATGAGGATCCGTAGGGCCGTGTTCATTGACAATTCACATTACACAATATGTTTGAAGCGTGCGCTCCAAGCCGCGCTCCGCGGTGATAACTATAAACAATAACTGACTGGCCCACTCTCCCGATCACCACAGGTCATTCAGATGAAAGGTAAGAGTCGGTGGACTTACGTGGATTCATGGACGCACAGAACTTCTGGATCAGATGGAGTTAGGGAAGAGAAAGCAGCTAGATCAGGCGATGGCAATTTCCTCCTTTTATGGAGTTGAGATCTGTCGGACATTTCCACCTGACCTAATTAAAGCGCCCCTGGCCCAGCTGAGTAAATGGCAATGAATTAAAGGAGTATTCCACCAACTCCATGGGCCTTTTCTACAGCCACCCCGGAAATTTGTTAATTTCCACATTGCTCAAAAAAGGCTCATTGCTCCCCGTCCTCTGTCATCTCAGGGAGAGGAATTAGTCGGGCAACTGGCCGGATATATGTCCGGTTCTTCACCTGGATTTCCACTGATCTAACACGACCATCGGTCCCAGGCATGGTCTTAGTTATACGGCCCACCGGCCAGGAGGCTCGAGGCAGCTGAGGGTCCACCATCATTACTACTTGGCCAGTTTCCAGACAGGCCATTTCTCTCTGCCATTTCCCTCTGTGCTGTAGACTTGGTAGGTAATCCCGAATGAATCGGGCCCAAAAATGGTCAGCTAAAATTTGGCTGTGTCGCCACCGGCGTCTGCCTACGAGGTTGGTATCAGCATACATGGCTTGAGGAAGTGACGCATCTCGGCGTCCCATCAAGAGCATATTCGGTGTAACCGGATCGGGGTCAGCAATGTCTGCAGAGAGATATCCCAAGGGTTTGGAGTTCAGAATCCCTTCCACCTCTATCAGGACGGTCCTCAAGACAGTTTCAGTGACAGTTTGGTCCCCCAGTACGACTGGCAAGGCCGTTTTACAGATTTGATCTCTCGCTCCCATGTTCCTCCAAAATGAGGAGCGCCTGGAGGGTTAAATTTGAATGAAATTTGTTGGTCCATCAGCTGATCCTGGAGGCTGGGTTCCATGGCTTGAAGGCTTCCTCCAACCTGGCTTCTCCTGCCCTGAAGTTCGTACCTCTGTCAGCCAGGATCTCGTAGGGTTTCCCCCGTCGGGAGATAAACCGCCGTAGGGCCAAGAGGAAGGCTTCAGTATCCAAACTCTCCAGTAGGTCCAGGTGGACACATCTAGTTGTCAAACACTTGAATAGAATGCCCCAGCGCTTTTCCACACGACGACCTAACTTGATCATCAAGGGGCCAAAGCAATCTGTTGACCAGAAGGGTGGTTTAAGGAGGCGCAAGCGAGAAGGGGTAAATCTGCCATTTTGGGCACCGTAGCTCCGGCTCGCCATCTCTGACATTCTACGCAGGCGTATTGGTGCTTACGAATGGCTCCTCGTCCTCCAATTATCCAGTACTTCCGCCTCATCTCCCCATAGACCCTCTCTGGCCCTGGGTGGAGAAGCCGCTCATCATAACTCTTGATGAGGAGCCTGGTAAGAGGGTGTCTGGAGTCAATGATAATTGGGTGGATAGCATCTGGGTCCAAAACCTCTGCTTGGTGCAGCCTCCCTCCGACTCTGATCACTCCAAGGATGATATGAGTAAAACAGCCTGTCATTGTGGAGCCAATATGAAGTGTAGATTTGTGATGAAATGAAAGTGTATTGTTTTCTATCATTTTCTGAGGAATACAATGTACTATTTTGGGCCAGTTGTTGAGCCAGAAGATTTGACCAGTAGATTGGGCCAGTAATATGCGGGCCCAGTAGATTAGGCCAGTAGCTGGCCCATGTAGTTTGGGCCAGTAGCTGGGCCAAGTAGTTTGGGCCAGTAGCTGGGCCAAGTAGTTTGAGCCAGTAGCTGTGCCAAGTAGTTTGGTTCAAGTAGTTTGGGCCAGTAGCTGCACCAAGTAGTTTGGGCCAGTAGCTGCGCCAAGTAGTTTGGGCCAAGTAGTTTGGGCCAGTAGCTGTGCCAAGTAGTTTGGGCCAGTAGCTGGGCCAAGTAGTTTGGGCCAGTAGCTGGGCCAAGTAGTTTGGGCCAGTAGCTGGGCCAAGTAGTTTGGGCCAAGTAGTTTGGGCCAGTAGCTGGGCCAAGTAGTTTGGGCCAGTAGCTGGGCCAAGTAGTTTGGGCCAGTAGCTGGGCCAAGTAGTTTGGGCCAGTAGCTGGGCCAAGTAGTTTGGGCCAGTAGCTGGGCCAAGTAGTTTGGGCCAGTAGCTGGGCCAAGTAGTTTGGGCCAGTAGCTGGGCCAAGTAGTTTGGGCCAGTAGCTGGGCCAAGTAGTTTGGGCCAGTAGCTGGGCCAAGTAGTTTGGGCCAGTAGCTGGGCCAAGTAATTCGGGCCAGTAGCTGTGCCAAGTAGTTTGGGCCAGTAGCTGTGCCAAGTAAGTCGCTCTGGATAAGAGCGTCTGCTAAATGACTTAAATGTAAATGTAAATGTAAGTAGTTCGGGCCAGTAACGGTGCCAAGTAGTTTGGGCCAGTAGCTGTGCCAAGTAGTTCGGGCCAGTAACGGTGCCAAGTAGTTTGGGCCAGTAGCGTAGGCTAGTAGTTCAGGGTTTATGTGTTTCTGGTCATTTTTGTCGTCGATTCCTCTGAAAGATCTATAATTGTTATAATTGCTGGACATTATTATTTTGCGGTAATGGTTTGAATGTTAAACTTACAGTTATAATGTTGTGTTTTAGATTGAACCAAAAGTTGAACCAAAGGAAACTTCTAGTTTTTTTTTAGTTACTGATTCCCTCCTGTTAGAACAAACTCACCACTATGTTCATGGGTTTCTATACCGATTATTGTATATCAATTGAATCTGACAAACAGACATAAAAACTTGGTTAATGAAGTGACCATGTTGCCATCAATTCTCTTTTCACAGGACAACGTGAAATGAACATGTGCTGTTGGTGCGATGGTATTATAGTCATAGGTGTAAACTTTGATTAGGCTGTTTTCATAGAGTGGAGGTGTGACAGACAATAGAATAAGGCGTTTGCATACTCAACTCTGAACTCTTCTTACCAAGGTCATTGGTTAAGCCTTGGCTCGTGAGAGCCGGAACTTCACATATACTCAGAAAAAAAAAAAAAAACGTCCCTTTTTCAGGACCCTGTCTTTCAAAGATATTTAGTAAAAATCCAAATAACTTCACAAATCTTCATTGTAAAGGGTTTAAACACTGTTTCCCATGCTTGTTCAATGAACCATAAATGATTCATGAACCTGTGGAACGGTCGTTTTAGCCACCTCCAACGTCGCTTTAGAGATTTTGGCAGGACGTCCAACCCGCCTCCCAACCGCAGACCTCATGTATGGCGTCGTGTGGGTGAGCGGCTCGCTGATGTCAACGTTGTGAACCGGGTGTCCCATGGTGGCGGTGGGGTTATGGTATGGACAGGCATAACCTACGGACAACCAACACAATTGCATTTTATTGATGGCAATTTGAATGCACAAGGATACCGTGACAAGATCCTGAGGCCCATTGTCGTGCCAATCATCCTCCAGCCAACATCTCATTTTCAGCATACGATCTGTACTCATTTCCCGGAAGAAGCAAGTTATAAAATAAAAATGTAAAAGTCTTAGCTCTGCAGTTTGGGACAAAAACATCCACATCTGTACCTGTTGGAGTTGTTGTATTTATTTTTAAATTGAGCGATGAGCCCCTCCTGTGGCCACTGGTGTAAATACAGTCATGTCTGGAAGAAGCAGCAAAGTACCATACAGAGAGAGAGAGCAGAGCAGTTTAGAGAGAGCAGAGAGCAGAGCAGTTTAGAGAGAGCAGAGCAGTTTAGAGAGAGCAGAGCAGTTTAGAGAGAGCAGAGCAGTTTAGAGAGCAGAGAGCAGGAGGGACAGCCGTCCCAGAGCGAGTAATTGGTAGGGTCCTCAGGGAGGGAGAAGCCCAGAGCTGGAGGGCAGGGAATGCTGGGAGGGAGGGCAGGGAATGCTGGGAGGAAGGGCAGGGAATGCTGGGAGGGAGGACAGGGAATGCTGGGAGGAAGGGCAGGGGATGCTGGGAGGAAGGGCAGGGGATGCTGAAATGCTAATGTTTCTAGCTCCAAAAATGCAATAATATATAAGGTCCCAAAATGTCTAAAATCAGGTTTTGCTTTGTAATTATGTTGTATTGTGTGTAGCTTGGGGGGGGACGGGACTATTTAATCCATTTTAGAATGAGAATGTAACATAACAAAATGTGGAAAAAGCCAAGGGGTCTGAATACTTTCTGAATGCACTGTAAACATGGCACGTTGAGCAGGAGGGACACAGGATGTTCACCAATCCTGGAAGGGGGCCCCTAAATGATAACGTTTGGCAACCCCCCCCCGATCTAGAATGTGGTGCATCAAAGCTGGAATGAGAGACTGATGGGGCGGCAGCGTAGCCTAGTGGTTAGAGCGTTGGACTAGTAACCGGAAGGTTGCAAGTTCAAACCCCAGAGCTGACAAGGTACAAATCTGTCGTTCTGCCCCTGAACCCACTGTTCCTAGGGCCGTCATTGAAAATAAGAATTTGTTCTTAACTGACTTGCCGAGTTAAATAAAGGTAAAATAAAAACACAGAGACACTTTAATAATGTTTGCATACTGTTTGACCCACTTTACATACAGTATTCTAGTTATGGCTCATCCTTTATATAACTACTGCTGTATACACCATCAATATGTATATTCCGGACTCTGATATTGCTTGTTCTGATATTTCATAATAAAAAATAAAAAATTACAACTTTTGCTGCATTTTTGGAGCTAGAAACACTAGCATTTCACTGAACGTGAGAAAACATCTGCAAAACTGTGCACGTGACCTATAAACTTTCATTTTAACTTATCGCACTAACCACTAACTAAACACTGTTGGAGAGAGAATGTATAAAGAAAAAATATATATACCTTATTTACACACCCAGATCTGTGCCTCGACGCAATCCTGTCTCTGAGCTCTACGGAAAACTCCTTCGACCTCATGGCTTGGTTTTTGCTCTGACATGCACTGTCAACTGTGGGACCTTATATAGACAGGTATGCGCCTTTCCAAATCATGTCCAATTAATTGAATTTACCACAGTTCGACTCCCAAGTTGTAGAAACATCAAAGATGATCAATGAAAACAAGATGCACCTGAGCTCAATTTTGATTTTCATAGCAAAGAGTCTGAATACTTATGTAAATAAGGTGTATATATATATTTTTTTTCTTTATACATTTGGAAAAGTATCTAAAAACCTGTTTTTGCATCGTCATTATGGGGTATTGTGATGTCATTATGGGGTATTGTGATGTCATTATGGGGTATTGTGATGTCATTATGGGGTATTGTGTGTAGATTGAAGGGAAATGTTTTATTTTACTCCGTATTAGAATAAGGCTGTAACATAACAAAATGTGGAAAAAGTCAAGGGGTCTGAATACTTTCTGAATGCACCGTATATCTATGGGTACATGACAAACTGTTCAAACCCCTCTTGTTGGTGGAGAGAATTTGGCAGGATTAAAGCTTATTTCCTGCAAAGCACATTTTGCAGATTTAAAGCTACTTTTCTCGCAATTATATACATTTTCATGTGAAAAACTACAACAATATCTATGGGCTAAAAACCCTAAATAAAAATACGTTAGCTGACATGGGCTAGTTTATTTTATTTAACTAGGCAAGTCAGTTAAGAACAAATTCTTAACTACAATGACGGCCTACCAAAAGGCAAAAGGCCTCCTCTCAGACAGGGGATATATATATTTTTTTTTAAACATTTAAATTTATTTATATATATATATATATATATTAGACAAAACACACATATCGACAAGAGAGACAACACAACACTACATAAAGAGAGACCTAAGACAACAACATAGCATGGCAACAACACATGACAACACAGCATGGTAGCAACACAACATGACAACAACATGGTAGCTCCACAGCATGGTAGCAACACATGACAACACAACATGGTAGCTCCACAGCATGGTAGCAACACAACATGACAACAACATGGTAGCTCCACAGCATGGTAGCAACACAGCATGGTAGCAACACAACATGGTAGCAACACAACATGGTCGCAGCACAAAACGTGCTAGTTGATCTGGACATTTCAGACAAGTTATAAATAGCTCTCTAAGGTATGCAATGACTGACATAACAATAATAATAATAATAATATATGCCATTTAGCAGACGCTTTTATCCAAAGCGACAAGAGGTCCTTGATGATCTTCTTGGCCTTCCTGCGACACCGGGTGCTGTAGATGTCCTGGAGGACAGGAGGTGTGCCTCCGATGACGCGTTGGGCTGACCGCGACACCCTCTGGAGAGCCCTGTGGTTGCGGGCGGTGCAGTTGCCGTACCAGGTGGCGATACAGCCCGACAGGAGGCTCTCAATGGTGCATCTGTAGAAGTTTGTGAGTGTCTTAGATGCCAAGCCAAATTTCTCCAGCCTCCTGAGGTTGAAGCGACCGCTGTTGCGCCTTCTTCACCACGTTGCTGTGTGAAGGGACCATTTCAGGTCCTCGCCAGTAGAGGTGTATGGGTAAAATCACTGGGGAAAGTCAAGCCAGGAAAAGAAAGCCATATTACAATCTATGTGTTGTGACGATTGCGTTGTTTTCTCTGTAACCTGTTAGTTGATATGCCTTGACACTGTGATATATATATATATATATATATATT
>NC_068431.1:5420788-5478288 GCF_023373465.1 Oncorhynchus keta
TCTATGTCTAGTGCTATGTCTAGTACTATGTCTAGTGCTATGTCTAGTACTATGTCTAGTGCTATGTCTAGTGCTATGTCTAGTGCTATGTCTATGTCTAGTGCTATGTCTAGTGCTGTGTCTATGTCTAGTGCTATGTCTATGTCTAGTGCTATGTCTATGTCTAGTGCTGTGTCTAGTGCTATGTCTATGTCTAGTGCTATGTCTATGTCTAGTGCTATGTCTATGTCTAGTGCTGTGTCTATGTCTAGTGCTATGTCTATGTCTAGTGCTATGTCTAGTGCTATGTCTATGTCTAGTGCTATGTCTAGTGCTATGTCTATGTCTAGTGCTATGTCTAGTGCTATGTCTATGTCTAGTGCTATGTCTATGTCTAGTGCTATGTCTAGTGCTATGTCTAGTGCTATGTCTATGTCTAGTGCTATGTCTAGTGCTATGTCTATGTCTAGTGCTATGTCTATGTCTAGTGCTATGTCTATGTCTAGTGCTATGTCTATGTCTAGTGCTATGTCTATGTCTAGTGCTATGTCTAGTGCTATGTCTATGTCTAGTGCTATGTCTATGTCTAGTGCTGTGTCTATGTCTAGTGCTATGTCTATGTCTAGTGCTATGTCTAGTGCTATGTCTAGTGCTGTGTCTATGTCTAGTGCTATGTCTATGTCTAGTGCTGTGTCTAGTGCTATGTCTATGTCTAGTGCTATGTCTAGTGCTATGTCTAGTGCTGTGTCTATGTCTAGTGCTATGTCTATGTCTAGTGCTATGTCTAGTGCTGTGTCTATGTCTAGTGCTATGTCTAGTGCTATGTCTATGTCTAGTGCTATGTCTAGTACTATGTCTAGTGCTATGTCTAGTACTATGTCTAGTGCTATGTCTAGTGCTATGTCTATGTCTAGTGCTATGTCTAGTGCTGTGTCTATGTCTAGTGCTGTGTCTATGTCTAGTGCTATGTCTAGTGCTATGTCTATGTCTAGTGCTATGTCTAGTACTATGTCTAGTGCTATGTCTATGTCTAGTGCTATGTCTATGTCTAGTGCTATGTCTAGTGCTATGTCTAGTGCTGTGTCTATGTCTAGTGCTATGTCTAGTGCTGTGTCTATGTCTAGTGCTATGTCTAGTGCTGTGTCTATGTCTAGTGCTATGTCTAGTGCTATGTCTATGTCTAGTGCTATGTCTAGTGCTATGTCTAGTGCTATGTCTATGTCTAGTGCTATGTCTATGTCTAGTGCTATGTCTAGTGCTATGTCTAGTGCTGTGTCTATGTCTAGTGCTATGTCTAGTGCTATGTCTAGTGCTGTGTCTAGTGCTATGTCTAGTGCTGTGTCTATGTCTAGTGCTATGTCTAGTGCTATGTCTAGTGCTGTGTCTAGTGCTATGTCTAGTGCTGTGTCTATGTCTAGTGCTATGTCTAGTGCTATGTCTAGTGCTATGTCTAGTGCTATGTCTAGTGCTGTGTCTATGTCTAGTGCTATGTCTAGTGCTATGTCTAGTGCTATGTCTATGTCTAGTGCTATGTCTAGTGCTGTGTCTAGTGCTATGTCTATGTCTAGTGCTATGTCTATGTCTAGTGCTGTGTCTAGTGCTATGTCTAGTGCTATGTCTATGTCTAGTGCTGTGTCTATGTCTAGTGCTGTGTCTAGTGCTGTGTCTATGTCTAGTGCTATGTCTAGTGCTGTGTCTAGTGCTATGTCTAGTGCTATGTCTAGTGCTGTGTCTATGTCTAGTGCTATGTCTAGTGCTATGTCTATGTCTAGTGCTATGTCTAGTGCTATGTCTAGTGCTGTGTCTAGTGCTATGTCTAGTGCTATGTCTATGTCTAGTGCTATGTCTATGTCTAGTGCTATGTCTAGTGCTGTGTCTAGTGCTATGTCTAGTGCTATGTCTAGTGCTATGTCTAGTGCTATGTCTAGTGCTATGTCTAGTGCTATGTCTATGTCTAGTGCTATGTCTATGTCTAGTGCTATGTCTAGTGCTATGTCTAGTGCTATGTCTATGTCTAGTGCTATGTCTAGTGCTATGTCTAGTGCTATGTCTAGTGCTATGTCTAGTGCTATGTCTAGTGCTATGTCTATGTCTAGTGCTATGTCTAGTGCTATGTCTAGTGCTATGTCTATGTCTAGTGCTATGTCTATGTCTAGTGCTATGTCTAGTGCTGTGTCTAGTGCTATGTCTAGTGCTATGTCTAGTGCTATGTCTAGTGCTGTGTCTAGTGCTATGTCTAGTGCTATGTCTAGTGCTATGTCTAGTGCTATGTCTAGTGCTGTGTCTAGTGCTATGTCTAGTGCTGTGTCTAGTGCTATGTCTAGTACTATGTCTAGTGCTATGTCTAGTGCTATGTCTAGTGCTGTGTCTATGTCTAGTGCTATGTCTAGTACTATGTCTAGTGCTATGTCTATGTCTAGTGCTGTGTCTATGTCTAGTGCTGTGTCTAGTGCTGTGTCTATGTCTAGTGCTATGTCTAGTGCTGTGTCTAGTGCTATGTCTAGTGCTATGTCTAGTGCTGTGTCTATGTCTAGTGCTATGTCTATGTCTAGTGCTATGTCTAGTGCTATGTCTAGTACTATGTCTAGTGCTATGGCTATGTCTATGTCTAGTGCTGTGTCTAGTACTATGTCTATGTCTAGTGCTATGTCTATGTCTAGTGCTGTGTCTAGTGCTGTGTCTATGTCTAGTACTATGTCTAGTGCTGTGTCTAGTGCTGTGTCTAGTGCTGTGTCTAGTGCTGTGTCTAGTGCTGTGTCTAGTGCTGTGTCTAGTGCTATGTCTAGTGCTGTGTCTATGTCTAGTGCTATGTCTATGTCTAGTGCTATGTCTATGTCTAGTGCTATGTCTAGTGCTATGTCTAGTGCTATGTCTATGTCTAGTGCTATGTCTAGTGCTATGTCTAGTGCTGTGTCTATGTCTAGTGCTATGTCTATGTCTAGTGCTATGTCTATGTCTAGTGCTATGTCTAGTGCTATGTCTAGTGCTATGTCTATGTCTAGTGCTATGTCTATGTCTAGTGCTATGTCTATGTCTAGTGCTATGTCTAGTGCTGTGTCTAGTGCTATGTCTAGTGCTATGTCTATGTCTAGTGCTGTGTCTATGTCTAGTGCTGTGTCTAGTGCTGTGTCTATGTCTAGTGCTATGTCTAGTGCTGTGTCTAGTGCTATGTCTAGTGCTGTGTCTAGTGCTATGTCTAGTGCTATGTCTAGTGCTATGTCTAGTGCTATGTCTATGTCTAGTGCTTTGTCTAGTGTTATGTCTAGTGCTATTAACTTACGTTATGTCCTGTGCTATGTCTAGTGCTATGTCTAGTGCTATGTCTTGTGTTATGTCTTGTGCTATGTCTTAAGTTATGTCTTGTGCTATGTCTAGTGCTATGTCTAGTACTATGTCATGACTTACCTGGACCACCTAGTGGTGTAAGGTGTTTTCTCATGATTTGGTTGGGTCTAATTGTACTGCTGTCCTGGGGCTCTGTAGGGTGTGTTTGTGTTTGTGAACAGAGCCCCAGGACCAGCTTGCTTAGGGACTCTTCTCCAGGTTCATCTCTCTGTAGGTGATGGCTTTGTTATGGAAGGTTTGTGAATCGCTTCCTTTTAGGTGGTTGTAGAATTTAATGGCACTTTCCTGGATTTTGATAATTAGTGGGTATCGGCCTAATTCTGCTCTGCATGCATTATTTGGTGTTTTACGTTGTACACAGAGGATATTTTTGCAGAATTCTGCGTGCAGAGTCTCAATTTGGTGTTTGTCCCATTTTGTGAAGTCTTGGTTGGTGAGCGGACCCCAGACCTCACAACCATAAAGGGCAATGGGCTCTATGACTGATTCAAGTATTTTTAGCCAAATCCTAATTGGTATGTTGAAATTTATGTTTCTTTTGATGGCATAGAATGCCTTTCTTGCCTTGTCTCTCAGATCGTTCACAGCTTTGTGGAAGTTACCTGTGGCGCTGATGTTTAGGCCAAGGTATGTATAGTTTTTTGTGTGCTCTAGGGCAACAGTGTCTAGATGGAATTTGAATTTGTGGTCCTGGTGACTGGACCTTTTTGGAACACCATTATTTTGGTCTTACTGAGATTTACTGTCAGGGCCCAGGTCTGACAGAATCTGTGCATAAGATCTAGGTGCTGCTGTAGGCCCTCCTTGGTTGGTGACAGAAGCACCAGATCATCAGCAAACAGTAGACATTTGACTTCGGATTCTAGCAGGGGAGGCCGGGTGCTGCAGACTTTTCTAGTGCCCGCGCCAATTCGTTGATATATATGTTGAAGAGGGTGGGGCTTAAGCTGCATCCCTGTCTAACCCCACGACCCTGTGTGAAGAAATGTGTGTGTTTTTTTGCCAATTTTAACCGCACACTTGTTGTTTGTGTACATGGATTTTATAATGTCATATGTTTTACCCCCAACACCACTTTCCATCAGTTTGTATAGCAGACCCTCATGCCAAATTGAGTCGAAGGCTTTTTTTGAAATCAACAAAGCATGAGAAGACTTTGTCTTTGTTTTGGTTTGTTTGGTTGTCAATTAGGTGTGCAGGGTGAATACATGGTCTGTTGTACGGTAATTTGGTAAAAAGCCAATTTGACATTTGCTCAGTACATTGTTTTCATTGAGGAAATGTACGAGTCTGCTGTTAATAATAATGCAGAGGATTTTCCCAAGGTTACTGTTGACACATATTCCACGGTAGTTATTGGGGTCAAATTTGTCTCCACTTTTGTGGATTGGGGTGATCAGTCCTTGGTTCCAAATATTGGGGAAGATGCCAGAGCTAAGTATGATGTTAAAGAGTTTTAGTATAGCCAATTGGAATTTGTTGTCTGTATATTTGATCATTTCATTGAGGATACCATCGACACCACAGGCCTTTTTGGGTTGGAGGGTTTTTATTTTGTCCTGTAACTCATTAAATGTAATTGGAGAATCCAGTGGGTTCTGGTAGTCTTTAATAGTTGATTCTAAGATCTGTATTTGATCATGTATATGTTTTTGCTCTTTGTTCTTTGTTATAGAACCAAAAAGATTGGAGAAGTGGTTTACCCAGACATCTCCATTTTGGATAGATAATTCTTCGTGTTGTTGTTTGTTTAGTGTTTTCCAATTTTCCCAGAAGTGGTTAGAGTCAGCACCTAGGCCAGCACCTAGGTAAGTGAAGCTGTGCCATGCAATGTGTGTGTGTGTGAGATAGAGAGACTGTCTGAACCTCTAATAACGGCACGACAAATAGGAGATGCATTGTGAGCGTCAAACTGAATACAAAAGAAGTCAAACGGTTTAGTCTACCCTGCCGCCCCTACACTCTAACCACTAGGCTACCTAACCCCCCTACACTCTAACCACTAGGCTACCTAACCCCCTACACTCTAACCACTAGGCTACCTAACCCCCCTACACTCTAACCACTAGGCTACCTAACCCCCCTACACTCTAACCACTAGGCTACCTAACCCCCCTACACTCTAACCACTAGGCTACCTGCCCCCTCTACACTCTAACCACTAGGCTACCCTGCCGCCCCTACACTCTAACCACTAGGCTACCTAACCCCCCTACACTCTAACCACTAGGCTACCTAACCCCCTACACTCTAACCACTAGGCTACCTAACCCCCCTACACTCTAACCACTAGGCTACCTGCCCCCGCTACCCTGCCCCCCCTACACTCTAACCACTAGGCTACCTAACCCCCCTACACTCTAACCACTAGGCTACCTAACCCCCCTACACTCTAACCACTAGGCTACCTGCCCCCTACACTCTAACCACTAACCACTCTAGGCTACCTAACCCCCTACACTCTAACCACTAGGCTACCTGCCCCCTCTACACTCTAACCACTAGGCTACCCTGCCGCCCTACACTCTAACCACTAGGCTACCTGACCCCCCTACACTCTAACCACTAGGCTACCTAACCCCCCTACACTCTAACCACTAGGCTACCTAACCCCTACACTCTAACCACTAGGCTACCTGCCCCTCTACACTCTAACCACTAGGCTACCCTGCCCCCTACACTCTAACCACTAGGCTACCTAACCCCCTACACTCTAACCACTAGGCTACCTAACCCCCTACACTCTAACCACTAGGCTACCTGCCCCTCTACACTCTAACCACTAGGCTACCCTGCCCCCTACACTCTAACCACTAGGCTACCTAACCCCCTACACTCTAACCACTAGGCTACCTGCCCCTCCTACACTCTAACCACTAGGCTACCTAACCCCTCTACACTCTAACCACTAGGCTACCTGCTACCCCTACACTAACCACTAGGCTACCTAACCCCCTACACTCTAACCACTAGGCTACCTAACCCCCTACACTCTAACCACTAGTCTACCTAACCCCCTACACTCTAACCACTAGGCTACCTACCACCCCTACACTCTAATCACTAGTCTACCTAACCCCCTACACTCTAACCACTAGGCTACCTAACCCCCTACACTCTAACCACTAGGCTACCTACCCCCTACACTCTAACCACTAGTCTACCTAACCCTCCTAACCACTCTAACCACTAGTCTAACCTAACCCCCTACACTCTAACCACTAGGCTACCTACCCCCTCTACACTCTAACCACTGGTCTACCTAACCCCCCTACACGCTAACCACTAGTCTACCTAACCCTCCTACACTCTAACCACTAGTCTACCTAACCCCCCTACACTCTAACCACTAGGCTACCTACCCCTCTACACTCTAACCACTGGTCTACCTAACCCCCTACACTCTAACCACTAGTCTACCTAACCCCTCTACACTCTAACCACTAGGCTACCTAACCCTCCTACACTCTAACCACTAGTCTACCTAACCCCCCTACACTCTAACCACTAGGCTACCTAACCCCCCTACACTCTAACCACTAGGCTACCTAACCCCCCTACACTCTAACCACTAGGCTACCTGCCCCCTCTACACTCTAACCACTAGGCTACCCTGCCCCCCCTACACTCTAACCACTAGGCTACCTAACCCCCCTACACTCTAACCACTAGGCTACCTAACCCTCCTACACTCTAACCACTAGGCTACCTAACCCCCCTACACTCTAACCACTAGGCTACCTGCCACCCCTACACTCTAACCACTAGGCTACCTAACCCCCCTACACTCTAACCACTAGGCTACCTAACCCCCTACACTCTAACCACTAGGCTACCTAACCCCCTCACACTCTAACCACTAGGCTACCTACCCCCCCTACACTCTAACCACTAGGCTACCTAACCCCCTCTACACTCTAACCACTAGGCTACCTAACCCCTACACTCTAACCACTAGGCTACCTAACCCCCCTACACTCTAACCACTAGGCTACCTAACCCCTCTACACTCTAACCACTAGTCTACCTAACCCCCTACACTCTAACCACTAGGCTACCTACCACCCCCTACACTCTAATCACTAGTCTACCTAACCCCCTACACTCTAACCACTAGGCTACCTAACCCCCTACACTCTAACCACTAGGCTACCTAACCCCCTACACTCTAACCACTAGTCTACCTAACCCTCCTACACTCTAACCACTAGTCTACCTAACCCCCTACACTCTAACCACTAGGCTACCTACCCCTCTCTACACTCTAACCACTGGTCTACCTAACCCCCTACACTCTAACCACTAGTCTACCTAACCCCCTACACTCTAACCACTAGGCTACCTAACCCCCTACACTCTAACCACTAGGCTACCTGCCCCTTCTACACTCTAACCACTAGTCTACCTAACCCTCCTACACTCTAACCACTAGTCTACCTAACCCCCCTACACTCTAACCACTAGTCTACCTAACCCTCCTACACTCTAACCACTAGGCTACCTACCCCCTCTACACTCTAACCACTAGTCTACCTAACCCTCCTACACTCTAACCACTAGTCTACCTAACCCCCCTACACTCTAACCACTAGGCTACCTAACCCCCCTACACTCTAACCACTAGGCTACCTGCCCCCTCTACACTCTAACCACTAGGCTACCCTGCCGCCCCTACACTCTAACCACTAGGCTACCTAACCCCCCTACACTCTAACCACTAGGCTACCTAACCCCCCTACACTCTAACCACTAGGCTACCTAACCCCCTACACTCTAACCACTAGGCTACCTGCCCCTCTACACTCTAACCACTAGGCTACCCTGCCCCCTACACTCTAACCACTAGGCTACCTAACCCCCTACACTCTAACCACTAGGCTACCTAACCCCTACACTCTAACCACTAGGCTACCTAACCCCTACACCTAACCACTAGGCTACCTGCCCCTCTACACTCTAACCACTAGGCTACCCTGCCCCCCTACACTCTAACCACTAGGCTACCTAACCCCCTACACTCTAACCACTAGGCTACCTAACCCCCTACACTCTAACCACTAGGCTACCTAACCCCCTACACTCTAACCACTAGGCTACCTACCCCCTACACTCTAACCACTAGTCTACCTAACCCTCCTACACTCTAACCACTAGTCTACCTAACCCTCCTACACTCTAACCACTAGTCTACCTAACCCCCTACACTCTAACCACTAGGCTACCTGCCCCCTACACTCTAACCACTAGGCTACCCTGCCCCCTACACTCTAACCACTAGGCTACCTAACCCCCTACACTCTAACCACTAGGCTACCTAACCCCCCTACACTCTAACCACTAGGCTACCTGCCCCTCCTACACTCTAACCACTAGGCTACCTAACCCCCCTACACTCTAACCACTAGGCTACCTACTACCCCTACACTCTAACCACTAGGCTACCTAACCCCCCTACACTCTAACCACTAGGCTACCTAACCCCTCTACACTCTAACCACTAGTCTACCTAACCCCCCTACACTCTAACCACTAGGCTACCTACCACCCCTACACTCTAATCACTAGTCTACCTAACCCCCTACACTCTAACCACTAGGCTACCTAACCCCCCTACACTCTAACCACTAGGCTACCTACCCCCTACACTCTAACCACTAGTCTACCTAACCCTCCTACACTCTAACCACTAGTCTACCTAACCCCCCTACACTCTAACCACTAGGCTACCTACCCCCTCTACACTCTAACCACTAGTCTACCTAACCCCCCTACACTCTAACCACTAGGCTACCTAACCCCCTACACTCTAACCACTAGGCTACCTAACCCCCTACACTCTAACCACTAGTCTACCTAACCCCCCTACACTCTAACCACTAGGCTACCTACCACCCCTACACTCTAATCACTAGTCTACCTAACCCCCTACACTCTAACCACTAGGCTACCTAACCCCCCTACACTCTAACCACTAGGCTACCTACCCCCTACACTCTAACCACTAGTCTACCTAACCCTCCTACACTCTAACCACTAGTCTACCTAACCCCCTACACTCTAACCACTAGGCTACCTACCCCTCTACACTCTAACCACTAGTCTACCTAACCCCCCTACACTCTAACCACTAGTCTACCTAACCCCCCTACACTCTAACCACTAGGCTACCTAACCCCCCTACACTCTAACCACTAGGCTACCTGCCCCTCTACACTCTAACCACTAGTCTACCTAACCCTCCTACACTCTAACCACTAGTCTACCTAACCCCCCTACACTCTAACCACTAGGCTACCTGCCCCCTCTACACTCTAACCACTAGGCTACCCTGCCCCCCTACACTCTAACCACTAGGCTACCTAACCCCCTACACTCTAACCACTAGTCTACCTAACCCTCCTACACTCTAACCACTAGGCTACCTAACCCCCTACACTCTAACCACTAGGCTACCTGCCCCCTCTACACTCTAACCACTAGTCTACCTAACCCTCCTACACTCTAACCACTAGTCTACCTAACCCCCCTACACTCTAACCACTAGGCTACCTGCCCCCTCTACACTCTAACCACTAGGCTACCCTGCCCCCCTACACTCTAACCACTAGGCTACCTAACCCCCTACACTCTAACCACTAGGCTACCTAACCCCCTACACTCTAACCACTAGGCTACCTGCCCCCCTACACTCTAACCACTAGGCTACCTAACCCCTCTACACTCTAACCACTAGGCTACCTGCTACCCCTACACTCTAACCACTAGGCTACCTAATCCCCTACACTCTAACCACTAGGCTACCTAACCCTCTACACTCTAACCACTAGTCTACCTAACCCCCCTACACTCTAACCACTAGGCTACCTGCCACCCCTACACTCTAACCACTAGGCTACCTAACCCCCCTACACTCTAACCACTAGGCTACCTAACCCCCCTACACTCTAACCACTAGGCTACCTACCCCCTACACTCTAACCACTAGTCTACCTAACCCCCCTACACTCTAACCACTAGGCTACCTGCCCCCCTACACTCTAACCACTAGGCTACCTACCCCCCCTACACTCTAACCACTAGGCTACCTAACCCCCCTACACTCTAACCACTAGGCTACCTGCCCCTCCTACACTCTAACCGCTAGGCTACCTAACCCCCTCTACAATCTAACCACTAGGCTACCTGCTACCCCTACACTCTAACCACTAGGCTACCTAACCCCCCTACACTCTAACCACTAGGCTACCTAACCCCTCTACACTCTAACCACTAGTCTACCTAACCCCCCTACACTCTAACCACTAGGCTACCTACCACCCCTACACTCTAACCACTAGTCTACCTAACCCTCCTACACTCTAACCACTAGTCTACCTAACCCCCCTACACTCTAACCACTAGGCTACCTGCCCCCTCTACACTCTAACCACTAGTCTACCTAACCCCCTACACTCTAACCACTAGTCTACCTAACCCCCCTACACTCTAACCACTAGGCTACCTAACCCCCCTACACTCTAACCACTAGGCTACCTGCCCCCTCTACACTCTAACCACTAGTCTACCTAACCCTCCTACACTCTAACCACTAGTCTACCTAACCCCCCTACACTCTAACCACTAGGCTACCTAACCCCCCTACACTCTAACCACTAGGCTACCTAACCCCCCTACACTCTAACCACTAGGCTACCTAACCCCCTACACTCTAACCACTAGGCTACCTACCCCCTACACTCTAACCACTAGTCTACCTAACCCTCCTACACTCTAACCACTAGTCTACCTAACCCCCCTACACTCTAACCACTAGGCTACCTACCCCCTCTACACTCTAACCACTGGTCTACCTAACCCCCCTACACTCTAACCACTAGTCTACCTAACCCTCCTACACTCTAACCACTAGGCTACCTAACCCCCCTACACTCTAACCACTAGGCTACCTGCCCCCTCTACACTCTAACCACTAGTCTACCTAACCCTCCTACACTCTAACCACTAGTCTACCTAACCCCCCTACACTCTAACCACTAGGCTACCTAACCCCCCTACACTCTAACCACTAGGCTACCTACCCCCTCTACACTCTAACCACTAGTCTACCTAACCCTCCTACACTCTAACCACTAGTCTACCTAACCCCCCTACACTCTAACCACTAGGCTACCTAACCCCCCTACACTCTAACCACTAGGCTACCTGCCCCCCTACACTCTAACCACTAGGCTACCTAACCCCCCTACACTCTAACCACTAGGCTACCTAACCCCCTACACTCTAACCACTAGGCTACCTAACCCCCCTACACTCTAACCACTAGGCTACCTGCCCCTCCTACACTCTAACCACTAGGCTACCCTGCCCCCCCTACACTCTAACCACTAGGCTACCTAACCCCCCTACACTCTAACCACTAGGCTACCTGCCCCTCCTACACTCTAACCACTAGGCTACCTAACCCCCTCTACACTCTAACCACTAGGCTACCTAACCCCTCTACACTCTAACCACTAGGCTACCTAACCCCTCTACACTCTAACCACTAGTCTACCTAACCCCCCTACACTCTAACCACTAGGCTACCTACCACCCCTACACTCTAATCACTAGTCTACCTAACCCCCCTACACTCTAACCACTAGGCTACCTAACCCCCCTACACTCTAACCACTAGGCTACCTACCCCCCCTACACTCTAACCACTAGTCTACCTAACCCTCCTACACTCTAACCACTAGTCTACCTAACCCCCCTACACTCTAACCACTAGGCTACCTACCCCCTCTACACTCTAACCACTAGTCTACCTAACCCTCCTACACTCTAACCACTAGGCTACCTAACCCCCTACACTCTAACCACTAGTCTACCTACCCCTCTACACTCTAACCACTAGGCTACCTAACCCCCTACACTCTAACCACTAGTCTACCTAACCCCCCTACACTCTAACCACTAGGCTACCTACCCCTCTACACTCTAACCACTAGTCTACCTAACCCCCCTACACTCTAACCACTAGTCTACCTAACCCCCCTACACTCTAACCACTAGTCTACCTACCCCCTCTACACTCTAACCACTAGACTACCTAACCCCTCTACACTCTAACCACTAGTCTACCTACCCCCTCTACACTCTAACCACTAGGCTACCTAACCCCCCTACACTCTGACCACTAGACTACCTAACCCCTCTACACTCTAACCACTAGTCTACCTACCCCCTCTACACTCTAACCACTAGGCTACCTAACCCCCCTACACTCTAACCACTAGTCAACCTAACTCCCCTACACTCTAACCACTAGGCTACCTAACCCCCCTACACTCTAACCACTAGGCTACCTAACCCCCCTACACTCTAACCACTAGTCTACCTAACCCCCTACACTCTAACCACTAGGCTACCTACCCCCCTACACTCTAACCACTAGGCTACCTACCAGCCCTACACTCTAACCACTAGACTACCTACCCCCTACACTCTAACCACTAGGCTACCTAACCCCCTACACTCTAACCACTAGGCTACCTAACCCCTACACTCTAACCACTAGGCTACCTAACCCCTACACTCTAACCACTAGACTACCTACCCCCACTCTACACTCTAACCACTAGTCTACCTAACCCCCTACACTCTAACCACTAGGCTACCTAACCCCCTACACTCTAACCACTAGTCAACCTAACCCTCCTACACTCTAACCACTAGGCTACCTAACCCCTCTACACTCTAACCACTAGGCTACCTACCCCCTCTACACTCTAACCACTAGTCTACCTAACCCCTACACTCTAACCACTAGGCTACCTACCGCCCCTACACTCTAACCACTAGGCTACCTAACCCCTCTACACTCTAACCACTAGGCTACCTAACCCCCCTACACTCTAACCACTAGGCTACCTAACCCCCCTACACTCTAACCACTAGGCTACCTAACCCCCTACACTCTAACCACTAGGCTACCTAACTCCCTACACTCTAACCACTAGGCTACCTACCCCCTCTACACTCTAACCACTAGGCTACCTAACCCCCTACACTCTGACCACTAGGCTACCTACCACCCCTCTACACTCTAACCACTAGGCTACCTAACCCCTCTACACTCTAACCACTAGGCTACCTAACCCCTCTACACTCTAACCACTAGACTACCTACCACCCCTACACTCTAACCACTAGACTACCTAACCCCTCTACACTCTAACCACTAGGCTACCTAACCCCCTACACTCTAACCACTAGGCTTCCTACCCCCTGCACTCTAACCACTAGTCTACCTACCCCTCTACACTCTAACCACTAGACTACCTAACCCCTCTACACTCTAACCACTAGGCTACCTAACCCCCTACACTCTAACCACTAGGCTTCCTACCCCCCTACACTCTAACCACTAGTCTACCTACCCCCTCTACACTCTAACCACTAGGCTACCTAACTCCCCTACACTCTAACCACTAGGCTACCCTGCCGCCCATTTTTACAATTTTTGCAAACGCTTTTATCCAAAGCGACTTACTTTTTGTGGGCGTATCCATTTCCATATTGTCCCCTGTTGGCATTGAATCCACGACCATGGTGTGTGCAAGCGGACGATACTTCCAACTACACTTTTCTCTACCTCTATCTACTCTCCTCCCTCTCTCTTCCCCTCTCTCTATCTACTCTCCTCCCTCTCTCTTCCCCTCTCTACATCTACTCTCCTCCCTCTCTCTTCTCCTCTCTCTATCTACTCTCCTCCCTCTCTCTTCTCCTCTCTCGATCTACTCTCCTCCCTCTCTCTTCTCCTCTCTCTCTCTACTCTCCTCCCTCTCTCTTCTCTACCTCTATCTACTCTTCTCCCTCTCTCTATCTACTCTCCTCCCTCTCTCTTCCCTCTCTCTCTATCTACTCTCCTCCCTCTCTCTTCCCCTCTCTCTATCTACTCTCCTCCCTCTCTCTTCTCCTCTCTCGATCTACTCTCCTCCCTCTCTCTTCTCCTCTCTCGATCTACTCTCCTCCCTCTCTCTTCTCCTGTCTCGATCTACTCTCCTCCCTCTCTCTTCTCCTCTCTCGATCTACTCTCCTCCCTCTCTCTTCCCCTCTCTACATCTACTCTCCTCCCTCTCTCTTCTCCTCTCTCGATCTACTCTCCTCCCTCTCTCTTCTCCTCTCTCGATCTACTCTCCTCCCTCTCTCTTCTCCTCTCTCGATCTACTCTCCTCCCTCTCTCTTCTCCTCTCTCCATCTACTCTCCTCCCTCTCTCTTCCCCTCTCTCCATCTACTCTCCTCCCTCTCTCTTCTCCTCTCCTCCCTCACTCTTCCCCTCTCTCCATCTACTCTTCTCCCTCTCTCCATCTACTCTCTCTATCTACTCTCCTCCCTCTCTCTTCTCCTCTCTCGATCTACTCTCCTCCCTCTCTCTTCCCCTCTCTCCATCTACTCTCCTCCCTCTCTCTTCCCCTCTCTCCATCTACTCTCCTCTCTCTCTATCTACTCTCCTCCCTCTCTCTTCTCCTCTCTCGATCTACTCTCCTCCCTCTCTCCATCTACTCTTCTCCCTCTCTCCATCTACTCTTCTCCCTCTCTCCATCTACTCTCCTCCCCCTCTCTTCTCCTCTCTCGATCTACTCCCCTCTCTCTTCCCCTCTCTCCATCTACTCTTCTCCCTCTCTCCATCTACTCTCTCTATCTACTCTCCTCCCTCTCTCTTCTCCTCTCTCGATCTACTCTCCTCCCTCTCTCTTCTCCTCTCTCTCTACTCTACTCTCCTCCCTCTCTTCTCTCCTCTCTCGATCTACTCTCCTCCCTCTCTCTTCCCCTCTCCATCTACTCTTCTCCCTCTCTCCATCTACTCTCTCTATATGCTCTTCTCCCTCTCTCTCTACTCTCCTCCCTCTCTCTTCTCCTCTCTCCATCTACTCTTCTCCCTCTGTGCTCACTCTATATGATTTTTCCCCTGTCTCCTCCCTCCCTCTCTACTGTTCTCCCTCTCTCCTCCCTCCCTCTCTACTCTTCTCCCTCTCTTCTCCCTCTCTCCTCCCTACCTCTCTCTACCCTTCTCCCTCTCTCCTCCCTCCCTCTCTCTACCCTTCTCCCTCTATCCTCCCTCCCAATATCTACTCTTCTCCCTCTCTCCTCTCTATATGCTCTTCTCTCTCCCTCTACTCTTCTCCCCCTCCTCCCTCTCTCTACTCTTCTCCCTCTCTCCTCCCTCTATCTACTCTTCTCCCTCTCTCCTCCCTCTATCTACTCTTCTCCCTCTCTCCTCCCTCCCTCTATCTACTCTTCTCTCCTCGCTCTATGCTCTTCTCCCTCTTTCCATCTATTCTTCTCCCTCTCTCCATCTACTCTCTCTATATGCTCTTCTCCCTCTCTCCACCCTTCTCCCTCTATCCTCCCTCCCAATATCTACTCTTCTCCCTCTCCTCCCTCTCTCTACTCTTCTCCCTCTCTCCTCCCTCCCTCTCTACTCTTCTCCCTCTCTCCTCCCTCTCTCTACCCTTCTCCCTCTATCCTCCCTCCCTCTCTCTACTCTTCTCCCTCTCTCCCTCCCTCTCTACTCTTCTCCCTCTCTCTACCCTTCTCCCTCTATCCTCACTCCCAATATCTACTCTTCTCCCTCTCCTCCCTCTCTCTACTCTTCTCCCTCTCTCCTCCCTCCCTCTATCTACTCTTCTCTCCTCGCTCTATATGCTCTTCTCCCTCTCTCCATCTACTCTCTCTATATGCTCTTCTCCCTCTCTCCTCCCTCTATCTACTCCTCTCCCTCTGTCCTCCCTCTCTCCTCTCTCTATCTACTCTAATCTCTCTCTCTATCTACTCTTATCCCTCTCTCCTCTCTCTATATAGTCTCTTCTCCCTCCGTCCTCCCTCTCTCTTTCTACTCTCTTCTCCCTCCGTCCTTCTCCCTCTCTCCTCCATCTATTCTTCTCCCTCTGTCCTCCCTCTCTATCTTCTCCCTCTGTCCATCTCTCTCTCCAGGTATGTTTGATGTGGTTGTGGTCATCAGAGCTATGGCTCCTGGTTATGTGCCTTCAGAAAATATTAACAACCCTTGACTTTTACCACGTTTTGTTGTGTTACAGCTTGAATTTAAATTCACAATACCCCATCGTGACATCACAATACCCCATCGTGACATCACAATACCCTGTTGTGACATCATAATACCCCGTTGTGACATCACAATACCCCATTGTGACATCACCATACCGCGTTGTGACATCACAATACCCCGTCGTGACATCACAATACCCCATAATGTCAACGTTGAATTATGTTTTAGACTTAAAAAATGAAAAGCAGAAATGTCTTGAGTCAATAAGTATCCAACCCTCTTTGTTATGGTAAGCATTCAACCCTCTTTGTTATGGTAAGCATTCTACCCTCTTTGTTATGGTAAGCATTCTACCCTCTTTGTTATGGTAAGCATTCTACCCTCTTTGTTATGGTAAGCATTCTACCCTCGTTGTTATGGTAACCATTCTACCCTCTTTGTTATGGTAACCATTCTACCCTCTTTGTTATGGTAAGCATTCTACCCTCTTTGTTATGGTAACCATTCTACCCTCTTTGTTATGGTAACCATTCTACCCTCTTTGTTATGGTAAGCATTCTACCCTCTTTGTTATGGTAAGCATTCTACCCTCTTTGTTATGGTAAGCATTCTACCCTCTTTGTTATGGTAAGCATTCTACCCTCTTTGTTATGGTAAGCATTCTACCCTCTTTGTTATTGTAAGCATTCTACCCTCTTTGTTATGGTAAGCATTCTACCCTCGTTGTTATGGTAAGCATTCTACCCTCTTTGTTATTGTAAGCATTCTACCCTCTTTGTTATGGTAAGCATTCTACCCTCTTTGTTATTGTAAGCATTCTACCCTCGTTGTTATGGTAAGCATTCTACCCTCGTTGTTATGGTAAGCATTCTACCCTCGTTGTTATGGTAAGCATTCTACCCTCTTTGTTATTGTAAGCATTCTACCCTCTTTGTTATGGTAAGCATTCTACCCTCTTTGTTATTGTAAGCATTCTACCCTCGTTGTTATGGTAAGCATTCTACCCTCGTTGTTATGGTAAGCATTCTACCCTCGTTGTTATGGTAAGCATTCTACCCTCTTTGTTATGGTAAGCATTCTACCCTCTTTGTTATTGTAAGCATTCTACCCTCGTTGTTATGGTAACCATTCTACCCTCGTTGTTATGGTAAGCATTCTACCCTCGTTGTTATGGTAAGCATTCTACCCTCTTTGTTATGGTAAGCATTCTACCCTCTTTGTTATTGTAAGCATTCTACCCTCGTTGTTATGGTAAGCATTCTACCCTCGTTGTTATGGTAAGCATTCAACCCTCGTTGTTATGGTAAGCATTCAACCCTCTTTGTTATTGTAAGCATTCTACCCTCGTTGTCATGGTAAGCATTCAACCCTCGTTGTTATGGTAAGCATTCTACCCTCGTTGTTATGGTAAGCATTCTACCCTCTTTGTTATGGTAAGCATTCTACCCTCTTTGTTATGGTAAGCATTCTACCCTCTTTGTTATTGTAAGCATTCTACCCTCGTTGTTATGGTAAGCATTCTACCCTCGTTGTTATGGTAAGCATTCTACCCTCGTTGTTATGGTAAGCATTCTACCCTCTTTGTTATGGTAACCATTCTACCCTCGTTGTTATGGTAAGCATTCAACCCTCTTTGTTATTGTAAGCATTCTACCCTCGTTGTTATGGTAACCATTCTACCCTCGTTGTTATGGTAAGCATTCTACCCTCGTTGTCATGGTAACCATTCTAACCTCTTTGTTATGGTAAGCATTCTACCCTCGTTGTCATGGTAACCATTCTAACCTCGTTGTTATGGTAACCATTCAACCCTCTTTGTTATGGTAAGCATTCTACCCTCGTTGTCATGGTAACCATTCTAACCTCGTTGTTATGGTAACCATTCAACCCTCTTTGTTATGGTAACCATTCAACCATCTTTGTTATGGTAACCATTCAACCATCTTTGTTATGGTAACCATTCAACCCTCTTTGTTATGGTAAGCATTCTACCCTCGTTGTTATGGTAAGCATTCTACCCTCGTTGTTATGGTAACCATTCTACCCTCTTTGTTATGGTAAGCATTCTACCCTCGTTGTCATGGTAACCATTCTAACCTCTTTGTTATGGTAAGCATTCTACCCTCGTTGTCATGGTAACCATTCTAACCTCGTTGTTATGGTAACCATTCAACCCTCTTTGTTATGGTAAGCCTAAGTAAGTTCACTAGTAAACATTTCCTTAACAAGTCACATAATACGTTGCATGGACTCCCTCTGTGTGCAATAATAGTGTTTAACATGGTTTTTCCAATGACCACCTCATCTCTGTTCCCAACACGTACAACATGTAAGGTACCTCAGTCCAAACAGTGAATTTCAAACGTGACGCTTTGGCATTCAGGCCAAATATATATTTAAAAAATGACTATAGCATCTATTGTGACAGAGGGAATGGAAGCTTGTTGTGTGCAACAGGGAGGATGTCTTCATCTTAAATCAGCCATAAATCCCCTTGTGACAGAGGGAATGGAAGCTGTGTGCAACAGGGAGGATTTCTTCATCTTAAATCAGCCATAAATCCCCTTGTGACAGAGGGAATGGAAGCTGTTTGCAACAGGGAGGATGTCTTCATCTTAAATCAGCCATAAATCCCCTTGTGACAGAGGGAATGGAAGCTGTGTGCAACAGGGAGGATGTCTTCATCTTAAATCAGCCATAAATCCCCTTGTGACAGAGGGAATGGAAGCTTGTTGTGTGCAACAGGGAGGATGTCTTCATCTTAAATCAGCCATAAATCCCCTTGTGACAGAGGGAATGGAAGCTTGTTGTGTGCAACAGGGAGGATGTCTTCATCTTAAATCAGCCATAAATCCCCTTGTGACAGAGGGAATGGAAGCTTGTTGTGTGCAACAGGGAGGATGTCTTCATCTTAAATCAGCCATAAATCCCCTTGTGACAGAGGGAATGGAAGCTTGTTGTGTGCAACAGGGAGGATGTCTTCATCTTAAATCAGCCATAAATCCCCTTGTGACAGAGGGAATGGAAGCTTGTTGTGTGCAACAGGGAGGATGTCTTCATCTTAAATCAGCCATAAATCCCCTTGTGACAGAGGGAATGGAAGCTTGTTGTGTGCAACAGGGAGGATGTCTTCATCTTAAATCAGCCATAAATCCCCTTGTGACAGAGGGAATGGAAGCTTGTTGTGTGCAACAGGGAGGATGTCTTCATCTTAAATCAGCCATAAATCCCCTTGTGACAGAGGGAATGGAAGCTTGTTGTGTGCAACAGGGAGGATGTCTTCATCTTAAATCAGCCATAAATCCCCTTGTGACAGAGGGAATGGAAGCTTGTTGTGTGCAACAGGGAGGATGTCTTCATCTTAAATCAGCCATAAATCCCCTTGTGACAGAGGGAATGGAAGCTTGTTGTGTGCAACAGGGAGGATGTCTTCATCTTAAATCAGCCATAAATCCCCTTGTGACAGAGGGAATGGAAGCTTGTTGTGTGCAACAGGGAGGATGTCTTCATCTTAAATCAGCCATAAATCCCCTTGTGACAGAGGGAATGGAAGCTTGTTGTGTGCAACAGGGAGGATGTCTTCATCTTAAATCAGCCATAAATCCCCTTGTGACAGAGGGAATGGAAGCTTGTTGTGTTGCAACAGGGAGGATGTCTTCATCTTAAATCAGCCATAAATCCCCTTGTGACAGAGGGAATGGAAGCTTGTTGTGTGCAACAGGGAGGATGTCTTCATCTTAAATCAGCCATAAATCCCCTTGTGACAGAGGGAATGGAAGCTTGTTGTGTGCAACAGGGAGGATGTCTTCATCTTAAATCAGCCATAAATCCCCTTGTGACAGAGGGAATGGAAGCTTGTTGTGTGCAACAGGGAGGATGTCTTCATCTTAAATCAGCCATAAATCCCCTTGTGACAGAGGGAATGGAAGCTTGTTGTGTGCAACAGGGAGGATGTCTTCATCTTAAATCAGCCATAAATCCCCTTGTGACAGAGGGAATGGAAGCTTGTTGTGTGCAACAGGGAGGATGTCTTCATCTTAAATCAGCCATAAATCCCCTTGTGACAGAGGGAATGGAAGCTTGTTGTGTGCAACAGGGAGGATGTCTTCATCTTAAATCAGCCATAAATCCCCTTGTGACAGAGGGAATGGAAGCTTGTTGTGTGCAACAGGGAGGATGTCTTCATCTTAAATCAGCCATAAATCCCCTTGTGACAGAGGGAATGGAAGCTTGTTGTGTGCAACAGGGAGGATGTCTTCATCTTAAATCAGCCATAAATCCCCTTGTGACAGAGGGAATGGAAGCTTGTTGTGTGCAACAGGGAGGATGTCTTCATCTTAAATCAGCCATAAATCCCCTTGTGACAGAGGGAATGGAAGCTTGTTGTGTGCAACAGGGAGGATGTCTTCATCTTAAATCAGCCATAAATCCCCTTGTGACAGAGGGAATGGAAGCTTGTTGTGTGCAACAGGGAGGATGTCTTCATCTTAAATCAGCCATAAATCCCCTTGTGACAGAGGGAATGGAAGCTTGTTGTGTGCAACAGGGAGGATGTCTTCATCTTAAATCAGCCATAAATCCCCTTGTGACAGAGGGAATGGAAGCTTGTTGTGTGCAACAGGGAGGATGTCTTCATCTTAAATCAGCCATAAATCCCCTTGTGACAGAGGGAATGGAAGCTGTTTGCAACAGGGAGGATGTCTTCATCTTAAATCAGCCATAAATCCCCTTGTGACAGAGGGAATGGAAGCTTGTTGTGTGCAACAGGGAGGATGTCTTCATCTTAAATCAGCCATAAATCCCCTTGTGACAGAGGGAATGGAAGCTTGTTGTGTGCAACAGGGAGGATGTCTTCATCTTAAATCAGCCATAAATCCCCTTGTGACAGAGGGAATGGAAGCTTGTTGTGTGCAACAGGGAGGATGTCTTCATCTTAAATCAGCCATAAATCCCCTTGTGACAGAGGGAATGGAAGCTTGTTGTGTGCAACAGGGAGGATGTCTTCATCTTAAATCAGCCATAAATCCCCTTGTGACAGAGGGAATGGAAGCTTGTTGTGTGCAACAGGGAGGATGTCTTCATCTTAAATCAGCCATAAATCCCCTTGTGACAGAGGGAATGGAAGCTTGTTGTGTGCAACAGGGAGGATGTCTTCATCTTAAATCAGCCATAAATCCCCTTGTGACAGAGGGAATGGAAGCTTGTTGTGTGCAACAGGGAGGATGTCTTCATCTTAAATCAGCCATAAATCCCCTTGTGACAGAGGGAATGGAAGCTTGTTGTGTGCAACAGGGAGGATGTCTTCATCTTAAATCAGCCATAAATCCCCTTGTGACAGAGGGAATGGAAGCTTGTTGTGTGCAACAGGGAGGATGTCTTCATCTTAAATCAGCCATAAATCCCCTTGTGACAGAGGGAATGGAAGCTTGTTGTGTGCAACAGGGAGGATGTCTTCATCTTAAATCAGCCATAAATCCCCTTGTGACAGAGGGAATGGAAGCTTGTTGTGTGCAACAGGGAGGATGTCTTCATCTTAAATCAGCCATAAATCCCCTTGTGACAGAGGGAATGGAAGCTTGTTGTGTGCAACAGGGAGGATGTCTTCATCTTAAATCAGCCATAAATCCCCTTGTGACAGAGGGAATGGAAGCTTGTTGTGTGCAACAGGGAGGATGTCTTCATCTTAAATCAGCCATAAATCCCCTTGTGACAGAGGGAATGGAAGCTTGTTGTGTGCAACAGGGAGGATGTCTTCATCTTAAATCAGCCATAAATCCCCTTGTGACAGAGGGAATGGAAGCTTGTTGTGTGCAACAGGGAGGATGTCTTCATCTTAAATCAGCCATAAATCCCCTTGTGACAGAGGGAATGGAAGCTGTTTGCAACAGGGAGGATGTCTTCATCTTAAATCAGCCATAAATCCCCTTGTGACAGAGGGAATGGAAGCTTGTTGTGTGCAACAGGGAGGATGTCTTCATCTTAAATCAGCCATAAATCCCCTTGTGACAGAGGGAATGGAAGCTTGTTGTGTGCAACAGGGAGGATGTCTTCATCTTAAATCAGCCATAAATCCCCTTGTGACAGAGGGAATGGAAGCTTGTTGTGTGCAACAGGGAGGATGTCTTCATCTTAAATCAGCCATAAATCCCCTTGTGACAGAGGGAATGGAAGCTTGTTGTGTGCAACAGGGAGGATGTCTTCATCTTAAATCAGCCATAAATCCCCTTGTGACAGAGGGAATGGAAGCTTGTTGTGTGCAACAGGGAGGATGTCTTCATCTTAAATCAACCATAAATCCCCTTGTGACAGAGGGAATGGAAGCTTGTTGTTTGCAACAGGGAGGATGTCTTCATCTTAAATCAGCCATAAATCCCCTTGTGACAGAGGGAATGGAAGCTTGTTGTGTGCAACAGGGAGGATGTCTTCATCTTAAATCAGCCATAAATCCCCTTGTGACAGAGGGAATGGAAGCTTGTTGTGTGCAACAGGGAGGATGTCTTCATCTTAAATCAGCCATAAATCCCCTTGTGACAGAGGGAATGGAAGCTTGTTGTGTGCAACAGGGAGGATGTCTTCATCTTAAATCAGCCATAAATCCCCTTGTGACAGAGGGAATGGAAGCTTGTTGTGTGCAACAGGGAGGATGTCTTCATCTTAAATCAGCCATAAATCCCCTTGTGACAGAGGGAATGGAAGCTGTTTGCAACAGGGAGGATGTCTTCATCTTAAATCAGCCATAAATCCCCTTGTGACAGAGGGAATGGAAGCTTGTTGTGTGCAACAGGGAGGATGTCTTCATCTTAAATCAGCCATAAATCCCCTTGTGACAGAGGGAATGGAAGCTTGTTGTGTGCAACAGGGAGGATGTCTTCATCTTAAATCAGCCATAAATCCCCTTGTGACAGAGGGAATGGAAGCTTGTTGTGTGCAACAGGGAGGATGTCTTCATCTTAAATCAGCCATAAATCCCCTTGTGACAGAGGGAATGGAAGCTGTTTGCAACAGGGAGGATGTCTTCATCTTAAATCAGCCATAAATCCCCTTGTGACAGAGGGAATGGAAGCTTGTTGTGTGCAACAGGGAGGATGTCTTCATCTTAAATCAGCCATAAATCCCCTTGTGACAGAGGGAATGGAAGCTTGTTGTGTGCAACAGGGAGGATGTCTTCATCTTAAATCAGCCATAAATCCCCTTGTGACAGAGGGAATGGAAGCTGTTTGCAACAGGGAGGATGTCTTCATCTTAAATCAGCCATAAATCCCCTTGTGACAGAGGGAATGGAAGCTTGTTGTGTGCAACAGGGAGGATGTCTTCATCTTAAATCAGCCATAAATCCCCTTGTGACAGAGGGAATGGAAGCTTGTTGTGTGCAACAGGGAGGATGTCTTCATCTTAAATCAGCCATAAATCCCCTTGTGACAGAGGGAATGGAAGCTTGACCTGTGTGCAACAGGGAGGATGTCTTCATCTTAAATCAGCCATAAATGACCCCTTGTGACAGAGGGAATGGAAGCTTGTTGTGTGCAACAGGGAGGATGTCTTCATCTTAAATCAGCCATAAATCCCCTTGTGACAGAGGGAATGGAAGCTTGTTGTGTGCAACAGGGAGGATGTCTTCATCTTAAATCAGATGCCATAAATCCCCTTGTGACAGAGGGAATGGAAGCTTGTTGTGTGCAACAGGGAGGATGTCTTCATCTTAAATCAGCCATAAATCCCCTTGTGACAGAGGGAATGGAAGCTTGTTGTGTGCAACAGGGAGGATGTCTTCATCTTAAATCAGCCATAAATGACCCCTTGTGACAGAGGGAATGGAAGCTTGTTGTGTTAACAGGGAGATGTCTTCATCTTAAATCAGCCATAAATCCCCTTGTGACAGAGGGAATGGAAGCTTGTTGTGTGCAACAGGGAGGATGTCTTCATCTTAAATCAGCCATAAATCCCCTTGTGACAGAGGGAATGGAAGCTTGTTGTGTGCAACAGGGAGGATGTCTTCATCTTAAATCAGCCATAAATCCCCTTGTGACAGAGGGAATGGAAGCTTGTTGTGTGCAACAGGGAGGATGTCTTCATCTTAAATCAGCCATAAATCCCCTTGTGACAGAGGGAATGGAAGCTTGTTGTGTGCAACTCTACTCTCAACAGGGAGGATGTCTTCATCTTAAATCAGCCATAAATCCCCTTGTGACAGAGGGAATGACCTCAGAAGCTTGTTGTGTGCAACAGGGAGGATGTCTTCATCTTAAATCAGCCATAAATCCCCTTGTGACAGAGGGAATGGAAGCTTGTTGTGTGCAACAGGAGGATGTCTTCATCTTAAATCAGCCATAAACCCTCCCCTTGTGACAGAGGGAATGGAAGCTTGTTGTGTGCAACAGGGAGGATGTCTTCATCTTAAATCAGCCATAAATCCCCTTGTGACAGAGGGAATGGAAGCTTGTTGTGTGCAACAGGGAGGATGTCTTCATCTTAAATCAGCCATAAATCCCCTTGTGACAGAGGGAATGGAAGCTTGTTGTGTGCAACAGGGAGGATGTCTTCATCTTAAATCAGCCATAAATCCCCCTGTGACAGAGGGAATGGAAGCTTGTTGTGTGCAACAGGGAGGATGTCTTCATCTTAAATCAGCCATAAATCCCCTTGTGACAGAGGGAATGGAAGCTGTGTGCAACAGGGAGGATTTCTTCATCTTAAATCAGCCATAAATCCCCTTGTGACAGAGGGAATGGAAGCTGTTTGCAACAGGGAGGATTTCTTCATCTTAAATCAGCCATAAATCCCCTTGTGACAGAGGGAATGGAAGCTGTTTGCAACAGGGAGGATTTCTTCATCTTAAATCAGCCATAAATCCGGGAGGAGCAATTGAATGCGTCACAAAGAAAATGTGTTCTTGTTCAAACCTTTCTGTCTAATGGGTGTGTTCAAGATCGACCCACTCAGTTTTCCAGAAATTACCAGAAAATGGCAAAAAAAAGAAAAGAGTAGAACCAACTCACCTGCTGGTTTATTTCTTTATTTATCTGTTTTTTTTTACCAGGTAAGTTGACTGAGGACACATTCTCATTTACAGCAACGACCAATAATAGTTACAGGGGAGAGGAGGGGGAATGAATGAGCCAATTGTAAATTGGGGATGATTAGGTGACCATGATGGTATGAGGGACAGCTTGGGAATTTAGCCAGGACACCGGGGTTAACACCCCTCTACTCTCACTGATTATACTATTAGATGTTTAATGACCTCAGAGAGTCAGGACACCGGGGTTAACACCCCTCTACTCTCACTGATTATACTATTAGATGTATAATGACCTCAGAGAGCCAGGACACCGGGGTTAACACCCCTCTACTCTCACTGACTATTAGATGTATAATGACCTCAGAGAGTCAGGACACCGGGGTTAACACCCCTCTACTCTCACTGACTATACTATTAGATGTATAATGACCTCAGAGAGTCAGGACACCGGGGTTAACACCCCTCTACTCTCACTGATTATTATTAGATGTATAATGACCTCAGAGAGTCAGGACACCGGGGTTAACACCCCTCTACTCTCACTGATTATACTATTAGATGTATAATGACCTCAGAGAGCCAGGACACCGGGGTTAACACCCCTCTACTCTCACTGACTATTAGATGTTTCTTTTGGAAGAAAAAAAAAATGAAAAAGTAATAGTTTCATCATATTTAAAACGAGAGTTTGGTTCACCTTAAGGGACAGACGTAAACTAATCACTAATCACATCAAATAAATAATCATCTTCAGATTATTGTCAAAGCAACAATATAACTACGACTTTACAAAATGATGGTGAAAACATGGAGAAATGTTGTGGCTAAGTGGGATAAAAAAAAAAATCTTCCTAGAAGTGACTGATGGACGGATTCAAAACCACTGAATTTTAGCAAGTCTTTATTTACATTTATTTATTTATTTATCTATTTACAATTTATTGAATTGTCTATATTATACATATCTATTTTAAAAGGGCACATCAGTTAACATAACAGGCTTTTTAAAATTCAATATCGATCCATCATTTCTTCTCAAATTATCAAAAAAAAGGCAGGTTATGAGCTAAGCAAATCCATTTAAAAAAAAACTATCCAAACTCAAACTTGAATAGATCTTTGACAACTCAAGATCTGTCCTACGCAAGGACAACAGACAACAAATCCAGCCGCGTGTTGCCTTCCTCACAGACGAGCTTAACACATACTATGCTCGCTTCGAGGCAGACGATACCGAGCCATCCAGAAAGACGGTCGCCGCTCCGGACGTCCAGGTGCTGTCGCTCTCCGAGACTAACTGGAGCAAAACTCTCAGAAGAGTGATTACTCAACAAACAAACAAAAACGCTGGCCCAGATGGCATCCCTGGCCGTGTCCTCAGAATGTGCGCTGACCAGCTGGGGGGTGCTTCAAGGAGATCACCATCGTCCCAGTGCTTCGAGAGGCTGATCATGCCTCACTTCAAGGCCAGCATGCCAGGCACACCGGACCCACTCGCTAGTCTACCGTTCCATCCGATCCATGGAAGATGCCATGTCCATCGCTATTCACACGGCCGCAACACATCTGGACAAGAGGAACACCTATGTGAGAATGCTGACTACAGTTCAGCATTCAACACTATTGTTTCCCCTCCAAGTTCAGAGCCCTGGGTCTGGACACTACCCTCTGCAACTGGATCCTGTACTTCCTGACGAGCACACCTGTGAGGATTGGCAACAAAACACCTCCTCTGCACTGACTCTTAACACAGGAGTCCCCCAGGGGTGTGTCTTCACCCCTCTGCTGAACTCACTTAGGGCCCACCCAGGGGTGTGTCCTCACCCCTCTGCTGTACTCCCTTAGGGGCCCCCCAGGGGTGTGTCCTCACCCCTCTGCTGTACTCCCTTAGGGGCCCCCCAGGGGTGTGTCCTCAGCCCTCTACTGTACTCTCTGTTGACCCACGACTGTGTAGCATTGCACGACACCAACTCTATCATCAAGTTTGCTAAAGACACCAGTCAGTTATAGGCCTGATAACCAATAACGATGAGTCAACCTATAGGGAGGAGGTCCCCACTTGTCCAAATGTTCCTTGTTTTACTGTCCTTGTGAGGACTTCTGGTCCCCACAAGGATAGTAAAACCAAACACACACACACACACAGGCTACACAATTGCTGCTATCAGACTCTTATTTACTATTGCTAATACTGCACAATTTAAAACACTCGGCCGCCCCAAACCACTGTTCTCTGATACATGTGTAAATATTGTTCTTGATGTATAATACTTATGCTAAAATGTTTATTTTACTCGACTGGGAAATGTACATTATGTTTGTATTCTTATGTATTATTGTTGTTGCATTGTAGAGAAGGAACCAGCAAGTAAACATTTGGTTGGACGGTGTTTGCCATGATTATCCTTGAAAACACTTGTACACAGGACCAGAGTCCTGCTGTCTGGCTGATGTATTTGGTGCTGTTCTTCTTCTCTTGTAAACACTTCTTCTGCCAGACAGCAGGACTCTGATCCTGTTTACACTGATTAGGCTGTTTGTTTAGCAGCCTAGATATACAAAACATAGACTGGCAGCCGTTTGTGTTTAAAAAAAAAAATAATAATAATTCTACCTGCCGTTTAGTCACCTGTGATTCAGCCTAGACGTACTTTATACAGACAACTACCAGATAACATCTGATGAATAATTCAATTCATAAAATCGCCACTGGACAATTTACATTGACCCCCCCCTCCTCCCCTCCCTTTTCTACACTGCTGCTACTCGCTGTTTGTTTGTTACCTAGTTACATAGTCACGTCGTCCTCACCTACATGTGTACAGATTACATCAACTAGACTGTACCCCATCACGCTGACTTGGTACCAGTACCCCCTGTATATAGCTTCGTTATTCTTATTGTGTTACTTTTTATTTTAGTCTACTTGGTAAATATTTTCTTCTTCTTGAACTGCACTGTTGGTTAAGGGCTTGTAAAGTAAAGCATTTTACGGTAAAGTCTACACTTGTTGTATTCGTCGCATGTGACAAAAAGTTTGATTTGATGCAATAAACACAAATAACGAGTAAACTTGGCTCAGGTAATACTACTGTACTGTAGCTTTAATATATTTACAGAAATACAAAACCATAGAACTGAAATTCCCATTTAAAGACGCCTGGACTATGCTTCTATCAGAGGCTTTGTCATAAACAATGAAGTGCTGTGTCTGTTCTAGATTTAAGAGCAAGATAAGTTCTACCACCCATTCTATGTCTATTTCTATGCTAGAATAATTTCCAGTCCCATCTGTTTCCTTGTGAAAGCTAAGCTCACAGAGTGCCTGTTAGATCAATGCATTAATTGTTTTTTGGTAGGCCGGGTCCTGAAAGTGACATGTACCCCCACCTCCCTCCTGCTGTGACTGAAGATCACATCTGCATCCCAAATGGCACCATGATCTCTATAAAAAGGAATAGTCACCTTGGTCCAAAGTAGTGCACTATATAGGGAATAGAGTGCCAATGGGGATGCATCCCACATCTCCTGTTCTGAGTAACACTGATTCATGAGGAGACCACTCAATAACCCATTCAATAAACAAGACTGTTCTCCAAGTAGCTGGACAGCCACACGCGCAAGACTTGGTTCTGGGTTTCTAGATTAAATGGGACATTCAGATTCACTGTGCTCTTTCAACTTTCGTTGACCAATCGAATTTGTCCATTGTAGAAAAGCACGTGTCCAAACCAATGGAGGCTGCTGAGGGGAGGACGGGCTCATAATGACGACCGGAACGGAGCGAATGGAATGGCATCAAACACCTGGAAACCATGGAAACCACACGTTTGAGGTATTTCATACCATTTCCCGCTCCAGCCATTACCACCAGCCCCGTCCTCCCCAATTAAGGTGACACCAACCCCCTGTGGTCCAATCCTCAGCCATATCTAAGGAGGGTGAGAGGATTAAATTTGATCGCGCTTTTGTCAGCTATGCAAATTTTCTAGGCAACTTTCCCACCTTCGCGGAGACCCAATTCACGGTAAACACTGCATATGTCAGCTCAATGGGAAATTACCTTTAAATGTGAAGCTGTAAACACAATGTGAAGCTGTAAACACAATGTGAAGCTGTAAACACAATGTGAAGCTGTAAACACAATGTGAAGCTTGCTACAACACGGATCTACCTCTGATCGGATTGAATCCAGTCTTAAAATTATTATTTTTCTTTCCCTGTACTCCCCTCATCTTCCTCCTTTTCTCTCTGTCATCAGTGCTCTCTGGGGTGTCTCCTACTTCCCTCTTCCTCCTTCTCTCCATCCTCTCCTCCTTTCTCAACGTGTGTAGGACCTCTGCCAGGTATACTGTCCCTCCTCCCCCCCTCCCCCTCCCCCTCCATCATAGAGGTGTTCCTGTGTGTGTGACTGTGTGCTGGGTCTCTCTCTCTTCATCATGGATTCCCTCCTCTTCCTCCGGGGGGGGTAGCATGGTACTGCCCCTCTGCCCACCCCTGCCCATGCCCGTACTCCCCCTACACCCCCCCACCTCATCCCCTTCCTCTCCTCCCCCTTCAGAAATTCAGCCACCACTCTGAAGTACTCCAACACAGACACGCTACTCCAGTTACCTCCCACCTCTCCCTCCCCCTGTCCTCCCTCCTCCAGTCCAAACCCACAGTGTCCGCCCGTCTCCGTCAGCGCCAGCAAGAAATAAGGGTTGTTTTGGAAAAGGGTGAGGGGCAGGGTGGAGGGGGGTGGCAGGAGGGGGTCGTCACGGCTACAGAGGCAGAGCACGGGAACCGCCACCTCGTCTGCGTCCCTCAGAGGTTCGTTCCTCTCCCAGTAACTCTCCCAGTCCCTGGCAGGACAACCCCGCTCCCCCAGCACCCAGGATGCCACCCCACCTACCCCTGATACCCCTGCTACCCCAGCTCCCTTAAGGGAGGGTGGGGGAGCAGTGGCCCCTCTGGCACCTGATCTGGCTCCAGAGGTGGAGGCTGGGGCCCCAGGGATGTGTGTGGAGGTCCCAGGGAGGAGGGGTCCTGTTGAGTGGTGTGGGGTGTGTTGGTGGGGTGCTGTGTCCCCTGCTCTGGTGGTTGGAACCCTGGGAGTGGAGGCAGGGGTGGGGGAGACCGTTTTGGCACCGGGCATGGCCGCCAGTTTGGTGTTGTGGGGTCCCGTCAGATGGGGGGTGTTCAGGGGGGGTACAGTAGCCCCTGGTTTGGTGGTTGGTGTCCCGCTGGCGGTTCTGGCCCCTGGGGTCGGTGTGTGACTGGTTGGGTGGTGGGGGATATTGGGTCGCAGTGCAGAGCAGAACAGGGTCTCTTCAAAGTCTCTGAGGGAGGAACAGTAGAGAGCCCTGTCTACATCTAACACCCCACGAAGGGCACTGGCATACCTGGGGAAGACGAAGAAGTCAGAACATCATCTCTGATGCTTTAGCTCAGTTTACCAACCCCATCATCACCATGGCCGGGATTCAATGCCAGGCATTGTTAGAGTGACACACTATAATGGACTTTTCCAGGTAATTTACGATTCAGCCGTCAACGTTTATCCTGAAGGTGATAACGTAGGAGGAAATGACATCAAAAAGGTACACTGTGTAATACTGGTCTGTGGGTTAACATAAACATCATAACGATCATCATCATCACTCTCCTACCTGCTGAGCTGCAGTTTGTAGGAGGAAATGACATCAAAAAGGTACACTGTGTAATACTGGTCTGTGGGTTAACACAAACTAAACATCATAACGATCATCATCATCATCATCATCTCCTACCTGCTGAGCTGCAGTTTGCGTTGGACCAGCACTGCCCAGCGGTAGAGTGGCGGCAGGGGCGTGTCAAACCACAGTTGGCCCTGCAGGACAGGTGAGATGCAGGCTGCAGCCGTCAGGTAAGAGGAGGAGCCACACTCTCCCAAGTAGGACAGCAGCAGGCCCGAACCAGAACCCTCGCTCACCGCTACCAGCACAGAGGACGGGTGCCGGCTACGCACATATGCTACTGTCTGGAGGACACAAGGTTAAAGGTTGCTTAATATTGTTATAAAAGCAGCTTGCTAGCTTACTGATATTGTTCTGAAACCAGCTAGCTAGCCTACTGATATTGTTATAAAACCAGCTAGCTAGCTAGCTTACTGATATTGTTATAAAACCAGCTAGCTAGTTAGCTTACTGATATTGTTAGAAAACCAGCTGGCTAACTTACTGATATTGTTATGAAACCAGCTAGCTAACTTACTGATATTGTTATGAAACCAGCTAGCCAACTTACTGATATTGCTACACTCACTAGGAGGGGTCTCACTAGGTGGGTTCTAGGACTAGCTCAATGGTCTCACTAGGAGGGTTCTAGGACTAGCTCAATGGTCTCACTAGGATGGGACCTAGGTATGCATTTACAGTTTAAGTTGGAAGTTTACATACCCTTAGGTTGGTTTTCAACCACTCCACAAATTTCTTGTTAACAAACTATAGTTTTGGCAAGTCGGTTAGGACATCTACTTTGTGCATGACACAAGTCATTTTTCTAACAATTGTTTACAGACAGATTATTTCACTTATAATTCACTGTATCACAATTCCAGTGGATCAGAAGTTTACATACACCAAGTTGACTGTACCTTTAACAGCTTGGAAAATTCCAGAAAATTATGTCATGGCTTTAGAAGCTTCTGATAGGATAATTGACATAATTTGAGTCAATTGGAGGTGTACCTGTGGATGTATTTCAAGGCCTACCTTCAAACTCAGTGCCTCTTTGCTTGACATCATGGGAAAATCAAAAGAAATCAACCAAGACATCAGAAAAAAGTTGCAGACCTCCGTAAATCTGGTTCATCCTTGGGAGCAATTTCCAAACGCCTGAAGGTACCACGTTCATCTGTACAAACAATAGTACGCAAGTATAAACACCATGGGACCACGCAGCCGTCATACCACTCAGGAATGTCTCCTAGAGATGAACGTACTTTGGTGCGAAAAGTGCAATTCAATCCCAGAACAACAGCAAAGGACCTTTTGAAGATGCTGGAGGAAACAGGTACAAAAGTATCTATATCCACAGTAAAACAAGTCCTATATCAACATAACCTGAAAGGCCGCTCAGCAAGGAAGAAGCTACTGCTCCAAAACCGCCATAAAAAAGCCAGATTACGGTTTGGAACTGCACATGGGGACAAAGATCATACTTTTTGGAGAAATGTTCTCTGGTCTGATGAAACAAAAATAGAACTGTTTGGCCATAATGACCATCATTATGTTTGGAGAAAAAAGGGGGATGCTTGCAAGCCGAAGAACACCATCCCAACCATGAAGCACGGGTGTGGCAGCATCATGTTGTGGGGTGCTTTGCTGCAGGAGGGACCTGTGCACTTCACGCATAGATGGCATCATGAGGGAGGAAAATGATGTGGATATATAGAAGCAACATCTCAAGACATCATTCAGGAAGTTGATACTTGGTTGCAAATGGATCTTCCAAATGGACAATGACCCCAAGCATACTTCCAAAGTTGTGTCAGGGTATTAGAGTGGCCATCACAAAGCCCTGATCTCAATCCCATAGAATTTTTTGGGGCAGAACTGAAAAAGCATGTGCGAGCAAGAAGGCCTACAAACCTGACTCAGTTACACCAGCTCTGCCAGGAGGCCTACAAACCTGACTCAGTTACACCAGCTCTGTCAGGAGGCCTACAAACCTGACTCAGTTACACCAGCTCTGTCAGGAGGCCTACAAACCTGACTCAGTTACACCAGCTCTGTCAGGAGGCCTACAAACCTGACTCAGTTACACCAGCTCTGTCAGGAGGCCCACAAACCTGACTCAGTTACACCAGCTCTGTCAGGAGGCCTACAAACCTGACTCAGTTACACCAGCTCTGTCAGGAGGCCTACAAACCTGACTCAGTTACACCATCTCTGTCAGGAGGCCTACAAACCTGACTCAGTTACACCAGCTCTGTCAGGAGGCCTACAAACCTGACTCAGTTACACCAGCTCTGTCAGGAGGAATGGGCTGAAATTCACCCAACTTATTGTGGGAAGCTTGAGGAAGGCTACCCAAAACGCACCCAAGTCAAACAATTTAAAGGCAATGCTACCAAATACTAATTGAGTGTATGTAAACTTCTGTCCCACTGGGAATGTGATGAAAGAAATAAAAGCTGAAATAAATCACTCTACTATAATACTGATATTTCACATTCTTAAAATAAAAGTGGTGATCCTAACTGACCTAAGACATGTTAACTTGGATTAAATGTCAGGAATTGTGAAAAACTGAGTTTAAATGTATTTGGCTAAGGTGTATGTAAACCTTCCGACTTTAACTGTAAAGTCTGAGATGTCAGAGTACTGAGACCACGTTGTCCCATTCAGCATTTGTATGTTCAACATTAAACACAATATCATTATTAGGTCAATTATAGACCATACAATTATTATAGTAATATTATTGTGTACCTGCATCAGGTCAACAGAGTCTCCATACTCAGTCAGCCGTGGCGTGGTGAGAGGGCACCCCCCCGTGCCCCTACGGTGAAACACGAGGGAATAGAAACCCTGACGAAGAGCCATTCTACACAGACTTCTCAGGTGGGGCGTCACTCCTCCCCAGTAGTGAGGGATGAGGAGGAGGATTGGAGGTGTGGAGGTGTGGCAGCCCAATGCCTTCCCCCCAGGATAGTGCTCCTTCCCTCTCTCCCGTCCCACCTCCTCTCCCCCACCTACGCCTACAGCCCAGTCCAGAGCCACTACCCCCCCATCCTTCAGTAGAAGGTGGTCTCGGGTAAAGTTGACCTCTTGTCCCTGGTCTCCTGCAGTCAGGCCCCCCAATAGAAAACTTGAGAGGGTCTGGAGGTGGGGGTCACCCCTGGGCCATGGTGCCAGTCTCGGTCTGGCCAGGGAACAGCAGTGCTGGAGCAGGAACCGGGACAGGGCTGTGGGCTTACAGGCTAGAGTGGGTCCTGGGGCTGGGGAGAGGGCAGGATGTGATCCCAAGCCAAGACCCATTCCCCTCTCCCTACCCCAGCTTTTCTCTGTTGACAGTCCTATGGCAAGGCCTGGGGATGATCCATGCTCCTGTGTTCCTGCCCTCTCCTTGCCCCAGCCTGGCTCTGCGTGAGGGTGGTGGATGGGGAGTTCCAGGACCCAGCACAGTGCCACCCACAGCCACCAGGCGGCAGCCCTCACCCCCAGCCTCGCCATTCGCTGTACCGGGGGCCAGCGGAGAGCCAGATAGAGCAGGAACAGCAGCAGGGAGGGCAGGAGGTACAACACCCTGTCACACTCCCACTTACAGGAGGAGACGACATCCTGGTCAGTGGCCATTGTTACCAGGTCTAGAACGCTACAACGTCCAGGTCTAGAACTCTACAACGTCCAGGTCTAGAACTCTACAACGTCCAGATCTAGAACTCTACAACGTCCAGATCTAGAACTCTACAACGTCCAGATCTAGAACTCTACAACGTCCAGATCTAGAACTCTACAACGTCCAGATCTTGAACTCTACAACGTCCAGGTCTAGAACTCTACAACGTCCAGGTCTAGAACTCTACAAGTTCAAGTTTCAGGTCAGCTAGAACCTCTTCCCATTCACAACATTTTCTCTCATTTGGTGGCTACTGAATGTGGCCCTGAGTAACAGATATGGATCGCCCAGAGAGCTAAAGTACAGCCAGGGTTGTATAGCAGGGATTTACATTGATCTAGTATAGCAGATCTTTACAGCAGTCCATTGATCTTGTATAATGTAGCAGGCCTTTGCAGCAGTCCAATGATCTAGTATAGCAGGTCTTTACAGCAGTCCATTGATCTTGTATAATGTAGCAGGCCTTTGCAGCAGTCCAATGATCTAGTATAGAAGGTCTTTACAGCAGTGTTGGCTCCACTGTTTCTCCCTTTGTCCCCTGCTAATATAGCAGCCAGTTAGTGTTGCTCAACCTCTACGAGTGACAGAAAGAATAGACTGAGAGAAAAAAGGTGAGGGGGAGAGCACGTCACCTTACTCTCTCTCTCTCTCTCTCTCTCTCTCTTTTAGATACCAAATATATTTCCCTCTCACCCTCCCTACGCAATCCCTCTTTCCCAACCCCATTAGTCCCTCCCTCCCTCTCTAAATCATTAGCAATCAGTGCTGGGCTTAAACTCACCATAGATATAGAGTGAAAAGAACAGACACAACACTTTTATTCCATGTCTACATAGAGAAGGTAATTTGGCAATTTGGGTAAACAGATAACAGTTACACGTGTTGGACTGAGCAAACCCTGAGCAAACATGAATATCTAAACTCAACCAATCAAAGTGGTCACATCAACAATTGGCTGGTGATAAACTATGGTTTCTATGTTGCTTACACAGACACACCAGGGTTTGGTTAGCGGTAATTACGGCTTTTGGCCTTAATTTTTTTTTTTTTGAAACGTCGATAAATAAAATTGGCACCGGCCAATTGTCCAGAAGAGAGAGAAATAAGGCCAGTTGATGGAAATATATTTGACCTGTCATGCTTATCGGTCTATGCGTTAATTTGCATAATTTCGTGGAATTAAATTGGCACGTGTTATGTATCTTATTTATCACACACACGTCATACAGACACAGAGCGGAATTTCAGGCTTCGAGCAGAAAAATATTTTCGGACAGCGGTCTAATAAGCCCAATCACTGCGAAACAATTCTAAATGCAATCACGTGTTAAAAAAAAAATTGGTTTTGGCCATGATAATTTTTTTCTTCTTCATATTTGTTCATTTCACAACTGGTAATTGAAGCGCTTCCCATTCACCATTCAAATACATAGTCCACGGAAGGTAGGCTTCATCAGCACGTCACACACCACTTTGCAATGAGTTGGAGGCAGTACGCATTTGGAAAACATAAAACATTGAAACCTGAACGTTTTACTACACTTCATGAGGCATGTTTCACCTTGCTTCTGAACATATCCTTTTCTACTATGGGGTATAGTAGATTAACATCTAAATTTAAATCAATTACCAAAATTACACTACATGACCAAAAGTATGTGGACACTCGAGTTCCAAACTGTACACGGCGTGAGCACAATAACTGTTAAATGGAAGCTTCATGAAATGGGTTTCCATGGCCCGAGCAGCTGTATACAAGCCTATGATCACCATGAGCAATGCCAAGCGTCGGCTGGAGTGGTGTAAAGCTCGCTGCAATTGGACACTGGAGCAGTGGAAACAAGTTCTCTGGAATGATGAATAACGCTTCACCATCTGGCAGTCCAACGGACAAATCTGGGTTTGGCGGATGCCAGGAGAACGCTACCTGCCCCAATGCATAGTGCCAACTGTAAAGTTTGGTGGAGGAGGAATGATGGTCTGGGGCTGTTTTTCACGGTTGGGGCTACGCCCCTTAAAGGGCTCCCAGTCTAAGGCACTGCATGTCAGTGCTAGAGGTGTCACTACAGACCTTGGTTCGATTCCACAGGGCAGCGCACAATTGGCTCAGCGTCGTCCGGGTTACGGGAGGGTTTGGCCGGGGTAGGCCTCATTGGAAAATAATTTGACTTGCCTAGTTAAATAAAGGTTAAATAAATAAAAAAGTTACAGTGAAGGGAAATCCTAACGCCACAGCATACAATGACATTCTAGACGATTCTGTGCTTCCAACTTTGTGGCAACAGTTTAGGGCAGGCCCTTTCCTGTTTCATGCACAAAGTGAGGTCCATACAGAAATGGTTTGTCAAGATCGGTGTGGAAGAACTTGACTGGCCCTCACAGAGCCCTGACCTCAACCCCATTGAACACCTTTGGGATTAATCGGAATGCCGACTGCGAGCCAGGCCTAATCGCCCAACATCAGTGCCCGACCTCACTAATGCTCTCGTGGCTGAATGGAAGCAAGTCCCCGCAGCAATGTTCCAACATCTAGTGGAAAGCCTTCCCAGAAGAGTGGAGGCTGTTATATCAGCAATGTTCCAACATCTAGTGGAAAGCCTTCCCAGAAGAGTGGAGGCTGTTATAGCAGCAATGTTCCAACATCTAGTGGAAAGCCTTCCCAGAAGAGTGGAGGCTGTTATATCAGCAATGTTCCAACATCTAGTGGAAAGCCTTCCCAGAAGAGTGGAGGCTGTTATAGCAGCAAAGGGGGGGACCAACTCCATATTAATGCCCATGATTTTGGAATGTTCGATGAGCTTGTGCCCACATACCTTTGGCCATGTAGTGTATAATTAGCCTTCTCCTGTCTATACATAAATAAAATCATTCAAAATCATTCAAATACAGTTTTATATCTTTATGTTTGAAGCCTGAAATGTGGCAAAAGGTCGCAAAGTTCAAGGGGGCCGAATACTTTCGCAAGGCACTGTATATACAGTGCCTTGTGAAAGTATTCGGCCCCCTTGAACTTTGCAACCTTTTGCCACATTTCAGGCTAAAACTGTATATTTTTGTGAAGAATCAACAACAAGTGGGACACAATCATGAAGTGGAACGACATTTATTGGATATTTCAAACTTTTTTAACAAATCAAAAACTAAAAAATTGGGCGTGTAAAATTATTCAGCCCCTTTACTTTCAGTGCAGCAAACTCTCTCCAGATGTTCAGTGAGGATCTCTGAATGATCCAATGTTGACCTAAATGACTAATGATGATAAATACAATCCACCTGTGTGTAATCAAGTCTCCGTATAAATGCACCTGCACTGTGATAGTCTCAGAGGTCCGTTAAAAAAAGCGCAGAGAGCATCATGAAGAACAAGGAACACACCAGGCAGGTCCGAGATACTGTTGTGAAGAAGTTTAAAGCTGGATTTGGATACAAAAATATTTCCCAAGCTTTAAACATCCTAAGGAGCACTGTGCAAGCGATAATATTGAAATGGAAGGAGTATCAGACCACTGCAAATCTACCAAGAACTGTCCGTCCTTCTAAACTTTCAGCCCATACAAGGAGAAGACTGATCAGAGATGCAGCCAAGAGGCCCATGATCACTCTGGATGAACTGCAGAGATCTACAGCTGAGGTGGGAGACTCTGTCCATAGGACAACAATGAGTCGTATATTGTACAAATCTGGCCTTTATGGAAGAGTGGCAAGAAGAAAGCCATTTCTTAAAGATATCCATAAAAAGTGTTGTTTAAAGTTTGCCACAAGTCACCTGGGAGACACACCAAACATGTGGAAGAAGGTGCTCTGGTCAGATGAAACCAAAATTGAACTTTTTGGCAACAACGCAAAACGTTATGTTTGGCGTATAAGCAACACCCTGAACACACCATCCCCACTGTCAAACATGGTGGTGGCAGCATCATGGTTTGGCCTGCTTTTCTTCAGCAGGGACAGGGAAGATGGTTAAAATTGATGGGAAGATGGATGGAGCCAAATACAGGACCATTTTGGAAGAAAACCTGATGGGAGTCTGCGAAAGACCTGAGACTGGGACGGAGATTTGTCTTCCAACAAGACAATGATCCAAAACATAAAGCAAAATCTACAATGGAATGGTTCAAAAATAAACATATCCAGGTGTTAGAATGGCCAAGTCAAAGTCCAGACCTGAATCCAATCGAGAATCTGTCGAAAGAACTGAAAACTGCTGTTCACAAATGCTCTCCATCCAACCTCACTGAGCTCAAGCTGTTTTGCAAGGAGGAATGGGAAAAAATGTCAGTCTCTCGATATGCAAAACTGATAGAGACATACCCCAAGCGACTTACAGCTGTAATCGCAGCAAAAGGTGGCGCTACAAAGTATTAACTTAAGGGGGCTGAATAATTTTGCACGCCCAATGTTTCAGTTTTTGATTTGTTAAAAAAGTTTGAAATATCCAATCAATGTCGTTCCACTTCATGATTGTGTCCCACTTGTTGTTGATTCTTCACAAAAAAATACAGTTTTATATCTTTATGTTTGAAGACTGAAATGTGGTAAAAGGTCGCAAAGTTCAAGGGGGCCGAATACTTTTGCAAGGCACTGTATATATATATATATATTTCTATCTATTTGTCTCTTTCCTCTTTGTTCCAAAGTCGCTTTTATTGATTGTTTGTCGAGGTCAGCAGAGTAGGCTACCCAGTAATCTATCAGCAGAGTAGGCTACCCAGTAATCTATCAGCAGAGTAGGCTACCCAGTAATCTATCAGCAGAGTAGGCTACCCAGTAATCAGCAGAGTAGGCTCAGTAATCAGAGTAGGCTACCCAGTAATCTATCAGCAGAGTAGGCTACCCAGTAGGCTACCCAGTAATCTATCAGCAGAGTAGGCTACCCAGTCTATCAACAGAGTAGGCTCTAATCTATCAGCAGAGTAGGCTACCCAGTAATCTATCAGCAGAGTAGGCTACCCAGTAATCTATCAGCAGAGTTGGCTACCCAGTAATCTATCAGCAGAGTAGGCTACCCAGTAATCTATCAGCAGAGTAGGCTACCCAGTAATCTATCAGCAGAGTAGGCTACCCAGTAATCTATCAGCAGAGTAGGCTACCCAGCTATCAGCCAGTAATCTATCAGCAGAGTAGGCTACCCAGTAATCTATCAGCAGAGTAGGCTACCCAGTAATCTATCAGCAGAGTAGGCTACCCAGTAATCTATCAGCAGAGTAGGCTACCCAGTAATCTATCAGCAGAGTAGGCTACCCAGTAATCTATCAGCAGAGTAGGCTACCCAGTAATCTATCAGCAGAGTAGGCTACCCAGTAATCTATCAGCAGAGTAGGCTACCCAGTAATCTATCAGCAGAGTAGGCTACCCAGTAATCTATCAGCAGAGTAGGCTACCCAGTAATCTATCAGCAGAGTAGGCTACCCAGTAATCTATCAGCAGAGTAGGCTACCCAGTAATCTATCAGCAGAGTAGGCTACCCAGTAATCTATCAGCAGAGTAGGCTACCAGTAATCTATCAACAGAGTAGGCTACCCAGTAATCTATCAGCAGAGTAGGCTACCCAGTAATCTATCAGCAGAGTAGGCTACCCAGTAATCTATCAGCAGAGTAGGCTACCCAGTAACCCAGTCTATCAGCAGAGTAGGCTATCAGCAGAGTAGGCTAGTAATCTATCAACAGAGTAGGCTACCCAGTAATCTATCAGCAGAGTAGGCTACCCAGTAATCTATCAGCAGAGTAGGCTACCCAGTAATCTATCAGCAGAGTAGGCTACCCAGTAATCTATCAGCAGAGTAGGCTACCCAGTAATCTATCAGCAGAGTAGGCTACCCAGTAATCTATCAGCAGAGTAGGCTACCAGTAATCTATCAACAGAGTAGGCTACCCAGTAATCTATCAGCAGAGTAGGCTACCCAGTAATCTATCAGCAGAGTAGGCTACCCAGTAATCTATCAGCAGAGTAGGCTACCCAGTAATCTATCAGCAGAGTAGGCTACCCAGTAATATATCGTAATAAAACTCCGGTCGTACAAAGTGTAGTCGAATTGTATGCATTTTTCTCCCATGCAAAGAAATAAGAAACGTATCTGATAAATCCAATAGTCCTCTACTTTATATAAAACGCGGTCAACCATGCATTGAACGGTCTTCTTTTTTTCGTCTTTTTTTTGTTGCGAAAAACGATTGAGTTATATATATTTTTGCCTAAATAATGACTATCCAATATACTCATCACATTACAAATAGTAGGCTATCTTACATAAGTCTGTAAATGCGATGATGCATGGAATGCTTTATGATAAATGTGCATTTTATTTTATGGTGAAAATGTGCTTCCCGAAATATGAAACTTACGCATAGACTAGTGATTTTTTTTTTTTTGCTGTTCGTTACTCGTCTTTTTGGCTGAGTTAAAGGACATGTGATTGATTACCAGTCAGTTACTCGAACATCTTCAAAGTGCGCGGTAAGAATAACACAAGTCATTGCCTCCTCGATGTGCATGTTCTGTTGAGATGAATTACCATAATCTAAACGTGATTTCTGTGGATGGACGTCATATTCAGGTTACACACCCAATACATGCAGTGCATTCGGAAAGTATTCAGACCCTTGAGCCTCTCCCTCCTCATCAATCTACACACAATACAACATAATTACAAAGCAAAACCCGGTTTTAGAAATTACCTTATGTAAATGAGTGGGCCTTCTCATGTCCAATCAACTGAATTTACCACAAGTGGACTCCAATCAAGTTGTAGAAACATTTCAAGGATGGTCAATGAAAACAGGATGCACCTGTCAAAGTCTCATAGCAAAGGGTCTGAATACTTATGTAAATAAGGTGGGGTCTGAATACTTATGTAAATAAGGCGGGGTCTGAATACTTATGTAAATAAGGCGGGGTCTGAATACTTATGTAAATAAGGTGGGGTCTGAATACTTATGTAAATAAGGTGGGGTCTGAATACTTATGTAAATAAGGTGGGGCCTGAATACTTATGTAAATAAGGCGGGGTCTGAATACTTATGTAAATAAGGTGGGGTCTGAATACTTATGTAAATAAGGCGGGGTCTGAATACTTATGTAAATAAGGTGGGGTCTGAATACTTATGTAAATAAGGCGGGGTCTGAATACTTATGTAAATAAGGCGGGGTCTGAATACTTATGTAAATAAGGCGGGGTCTGAATACTTATGTAAATAAGGCGGGGTCTGAATACTTATGTAAATAAGGCGGGGTCTGAATACTTATGTAAATAAGGTGGGGTCTGAATACTTATGTAAATAAGGCGGGGTCTGACTACTTATGTAAATAAGGCGGGGTCTGAATACTTATGTAAATAAGTTGGGGTCTGAATACTTATGTAAATAAGGCGAGGTCTGAATACTTATGTAAATAAGGTGGGGTCTGACTACTTATGTAAATAAGGCGGGGTCTGAATACTTATGTAAATAAGTTGGGGTCTGAATACTTATGTAAATAAGGCGGGGTCTGAATACTTTCCGAATGCACTGTATGGTGCCGGGACTTTTCTCAAATGTCCGGTAAATGACAGGCACCTCATTTTCATAACGGAAACCCTGACACACACACACACACACACACACACACACACACACACACACACACACACACACACACACACACACACACACACACACACACACACACACACACACACACACACACACACACACACACACTGCCATCAGAGGTTATCAGGTTTTGATTTTGAGAACAGCAGTATATTTCACTTTGTTTCTCCCTGTGTGTGTGTGTGTGTGTGTGTGTGTGTGTGTGTGTGTGTGTGTGTGTGTGTGTGTGTGTGTGTGTGTGTGTGTGTGTGTGTGTGAGGTTGTCCATCAGGGTTTTGAGAGTTTTTTTCTGACCTAATAACACACTATGAGCATCTCCGTGAGAAACTGAAAGGATAGCCTAATGGCTAATAACACACTATGAGCATCTCTGTGAGAAACTGAAAGGATAGCCTAATGGCTAATAACACACTATGAGTATCTCTGTGAGAAACTGAAAGGATAGCCTAATGGCTAATAACACACTATGAGTATCTCTGTGAGAAACTGAAAGGATAGCCTAATGGCTAATAACACACTATGAGCATCTCCGTGAGAAACTGAAAGGATAGCCTAATGGCTAATAACACACTATGAGCATCTCCGTGAGAAACTGAAAGGATAGCCTAATGGCTAATAATAACACACTATGAGCATCTCTGTGAGAAACTGAAAGGATAGCCTAATGGCTAATAACACACTATGAGCATCTCTGTGAGAAACTGAAAACTGGATAGCCTAATGGCTAATAACACACTATGAGCATCTCTGTGAGAAACTGAAAGGATAGCCTAATGGCTAATAACACACTATGAGCATCTCACACTATGAGCATCTCCGTGAGAAACTGAAAGGATAGCCTAATGGCTAATAACACACTATGAGTATCTCTGTGAGAAACTGAAAGGATAGCCTAATGGCTAATAACACACTATGAGCATCTCCGTGAGAAACTGAAAGGATAGCCTAATGGCTAATAACACACTATGAGCATCTCCGTGAGAAACTGAAAGGATAGCCTAATGGCTAATAACACACTATGAGCATCTCCGTGAGAAACTGAAAGGATAGCCTAATGGCTAATAACACACTATGAGCATCTCCGTGAGAAACTGAAAGGATAGCCTAATGGCTAATAACACACTATGAGCATCTCTGTGAGAAACTGAAAGGATAGCCTAATGGCTAATAACACACTATGAGCATCTCCGTGAGAAACTGAAAGGATAGCCTAATGGCTAATAACACACTATGAGCATCTCCGTGAGAAACTGAAAGGATAGCCCCAAGCTTTAAAAAAAAGAAAACATTGTTTTTATTGAGCATCTCTGTGAGAAACTCATCCTTTGGCTACAGAATAGCATCAGAAACTGAAAGGATCTTTTGTTATTTCTGTTATTTTTATAAAGGATAGCCTAATGGCTATTTACATTTTTGAAAAGGATGAGCCTAGGTCCTAATTAACTGAGTATTCTGTGAGAAACTGAAAGGATAGCCTAATGGCTAATAACACACTATGAGCATCTCCGGGCAGAGGGGGACAGAAAGGAGCCTAATGGCTAATAACACACTATGAGACAGAGAAACTGAAAGGATAGCCTAATGGCTAATAACACACTATGAGCATCTCTGTGAGAAACTGCAGAGGGGGCTAATAACACACTATGAGTACAGAAACTGAGGAGGGGCTAATAACAGAGGGGGGAAGAAAGGATAGGGCTAATACAGAGGGGGGACAGAGGAGGGGGACAGATTTCTGGGGGTTGACAGAGGAGGGGGACAGAGGGGGGGACAGAGGGGGGACAGAGGAGGGGGACAGGGGAGTGGGACAGAGGAGGGGGACAGAGGAGGGGGGGACAGAGGGGGGGACAGAGGAGGGGGGACAGAGGAGGGGGAGGGGGGGACAGAGGGGGGGACAGAGGAGGGGACAGAGGAGGGGGACAGAGGAGGGGACAGAGGGGGACAGAGGATGGGGGCAGAGGAGGGGGACAGAGGAGGGGGACAGAGGAGGGGACAGAGGGGACAGAGGAGGGGACAGAGGAGGGGGCAGAGGAGGGGACAGAGGAGGGGGACAGAGGAGGGGACAGAGGAGGGGGACAGGGGGGGGGGCAGAGGGACAGAGGAGGGGGACAGAGGAGGGGACAGAGGAGGGGGACAGAGTGGGGGGACAGAGGAGGGGGACAGAGGAGGGGGACAGATTGGGGGACAGGGGGGGGACAGATTGGGGGACAGGGGAGTGGGATAGTCTGCAAAAATACTACAGTAAATACTACAGTATACTACAGTCTGCAAAAACACAACAGTAAATACTACAGTATTCTACAGTCTGCAAAAACACAACAATAAATACTACAGTATTCTACAGTCTGCACAAATACTACAGTAAATGCTACAGTATACTACAGTCTAAAAATACTACAGTAAATACTACAGTATACTATAGTCTGAAAAAATACTACAGTACATACTGTTATTTTTACTACAGTATTTATACTATAATAAACTTTAAATACTATAGTATTTTGCTGACTCCACTCCGTATAAACACTACAGTAAATACTACAGTAGTCCTACCAGGGTATGTGTTTTTTTTTTTTGGGGGTTGTGTGTGTGTTTTTTTTTTTGGGGGGTTATGTGTGTTTTTTTTTTTGGGGGTTATGTTTATGTTTTGGGGGTGGGGGTTATGTGTGTTTGAAGTTAGGGGTTATTGTTAGGGACAGATTCATTTAAAGTTAGGTTGCACACTGCACCTCTGACAATGCGCCTTTCAAGGTCAAGTGCAATGTGCTTGTTGATTACGCCTTTGACTGAATCACGCTGTGTCTATAAGGTAAGTAAGGTTATTGTGCAGTGTGTGTAGGGGAATGGCGCTGTTGTTTCAGTGTGTTTTAACGTTGTATCTGTATTTGTGTGTGTAGGGGTTGCCGCGGTGTGTGTGTGCGGGATGTGTATGTGTGTGTGTGTGTGTGTGTGTCTGTGTGTGTCAGGCTGTGCCGTTGGTATACTTGGATAGTTTATTCTCCAGGTCACAGATTCTCTTCTCTTGAGACAGAACTGTCACTTTGAGATTCTTAACTTCCTCCAACAACCGATCTACCAACTGAGGCTGGAGGAATGGAGGGAGAGGGAGGGAGGGATGGAGAGAGGGGATGGAGGGAAGGAGGGAGGGAGGGAAGGAGAGAGGGGATGGAGGGAGGGAAGGAAGGAGAGAGAGGGAGGAAGAGATGGAAGGAGGAAGGGAAAGAGGAGATGGAAAGAAGAAACAGGACAGGCAGGTCAAGGACAGGACAGGCAGGTCAAGGACAGGACAGGCAGGTCAAGGACAGGACAGGCAGGTCAAGGACAGGACAGGCAGGTCAAGGACAGGACAGGCAGGTCAAGGACAGGACAGACAGGTCAAGGACAGGACAGACAGGTACAGGACAGGCAGGTCAAGGACAGGACAGACAGGTCAAGGACAGGACAGACAGGTACAGGACAGACAGGTCAAGGACAGGACAGACAGGTACAGGACAGACAGGTCAAGGAGAGGACAGACAGGGACAGGACAGACATGTACAGGACAGACAGAGACAGGACCGACAGGTACAGGTACAGGACAGACAGGTCAAGGAGAGGACAGACAGGTCAAGGACAGGACAGACAGGTACAGGACAGGCAGGTCAAGGACAGGACAGACAGGTCAAGGACAGGACAGACAGGTACAGGACAGACAGGTACAGGGACAGGACAGACAGGTACAGGACAGACAGGTCAAGGAGAGGACAGACAGGTACAGGACAGACAGGTCAAGGAGAGGACAGACAGGTACAGGACAGACAGGTACAGGGACAGGACAGACAGGTACAGGACAGACAGGGACAGGACAGACAGGTACAGGTACAGGACAGACAGGTACAGGGACAGGACGGACAGGACAGACAGGTACAGGACAGACAGGGACAGGACAGACAGGGAGAGGACAGACAAGGAGAGGACAGACAGGTACAGGTACAGGACAGACAGGTACAGGACAGACAGGTACAGGACAGACAGGTACAGGTACAGACAGGGACAGGACAGACAGGGTACAGGTACAGGACAGACAGGTCAGGACAGGCAGGTACAGGACAGACAGGTACAGGACAGACAGGTACAGGACAGACAGGTACAGGCACAGGACAGACAGGGACAGGGACAGGACAGACAGGTACAGGACAGACAGGGACAGGGACAGGACAGACAGGTACAGGGACAGGACAGACAGGTACAGGACAGACAGGTACAGGACAGAAAGGTACAGGGACAGGGCAGACAGGGACAGGGACAGGACAGGTACAGGACAGACAGGTACAGGACAGACAGGTACAGGTACAGGACAGAAAGGTACAGGGACAGGGCAGACAGGTACAGGGACAGGACAGACAGGTACAGGACAGACAGGTACAGGACAGAAAGGTACAGGGACAGGGCAGACAGGTACAGGGACAGGACAGACAGGTACAGGACAGACAGGTACAGGTACAGGTACAGACAGACAAACAGTCAGATAAAGAGGTGATATATTTAGTGTGACTCACGGGCAGGTTGGCTGAGCCATCGCAGGAGGACATGCTGCGTCTGGGGGTGGGTCTAGAGTCCAGAACATTCTTCCTAGCCACTTTGAGCTCGCGGCTCTTGGGGGGAACGTAGCCATCCCTCATGGACTGAAGGATGGGGTCCTCGTCTCGCCCCTCCAGCCACTCCTCTGGCTCCAGGGCCGGGTCGGGGCCCACCGTGTCTGGGTACAAGTCATCCTGGAACAGGTCCGACTGGAGGGGGGAGATGGGGAGACATGGCTCGTTTTAACAAGCCGTTAATGCACAGACACACACACACACGCACGCACCTAAACACACACACACACACACACACACACTCCCTCTCTGGGTACAGGTCATCCTGGAACAGGTCCGACTGGAGGGGGGAGGTGCAGATGGGGAGACATGGCTCGTTTTAACAAGCCGTTAATGCACAGACACACACACACACACACACGCACCTAAACACACACACACACACACACACACACACACACACACACACACACACACACACACACACACACACACACACACACACACTCCCTCTCTGGGTACAGGTCATCCTGGAACAGGTCCGACTGGAGGGGGGAGGTGCAGATGGGGAGACATGGCTCGTTTTAACAAGCCGTTAATGCACAGACACACACACACACACACGCCTAAACACACACACACACACTCCCTCTCCGTGTACAGTGACAGTAGATAATACTACTTCCTCTAGTACTACTAGTGCTGTAAACCTCCCTTTAGATCAGGGCTGTCAAACTCATTCCATGGAGGGCCTAGTGTCTGCTGGTTTTTCAATTAAGCCCTAGACAACCAGGTGAAGGGAGTTCCTTACTAATGAGTTCGACACCTGTGTTAATGTAAAGAGAGAGAGAGAGAGAGAGAGAGAGAGAGAGAGAGAGAGAGAGAGAGAGAGAGAGAGAGAGAGAGAGAGAGAGAGAGAGAGAGAGAGAGAGAGAGAGAGAGAGAGAGAGAGAGAGAGAGAGAGAGAGAGAGAGAGAGAGAGAGAGAGAGAGAGAGAGAGAGAGAGGAGGGAGAGTGTGGCTTACCTTTCTAGGTACTGTCATGGCAATGGGTTCACACTTCTTGTCATGGAGTTTATATAATCTGGAGAACAGAGAAAAGTCAGATTTAGAGAATAACCACAACAAATACTCTCACATTAGCCTGCTGAGCTAAAGCCTACACCCTGTGCACCTGTGTACCTGTGCATAACGTCTATCCCTGATTGTGTGTGTGTGTGTGTGTGTGTGTGTGTGTGTGTGTGTGTGTGTGTGTGTGTGTGTGTGTGTGTGTGTGTGTGTGTGTGTGTGTGTGTGTGTGTGTGTGTGTGTGTGTGTGTGTGTGTGTGTGTGTGTGTGTGTGTGTGTGTGTGTGTGTGTGTGTTTATTGGCAGGAACCGGGTTACCGAGATTTACTCGGATTTACCTCCCAAACCCACTCTTGATTTTCCCGGGATAAATACTTGCGAGAAACTGGTAAATTATAATAAATGTTTTCTATGAACAGCATGACGTGAAATGGAACTGTTAAATAATATAAATATATATATAAATAATATACAATGTCTAAATGTAGCTTCTCTATGGCCTATCTCTCTGCTTTCTCAATGAGCAATCATCAACGCTCAGGGTGCTGACAGACAGCTGGTAACTTTCTCACTCTGCGACAGGTACATTTGTTGCATCATAGCCGATGCTACAGAATCTCCGTCTGGATTTCGGGGGGGGTCACCTTATTTTGTAATTGTAATGATATCCTTCTGTGGCTCAGTTGGTAGAGCATGGCGCTTGTAACGCCAGGGTAGTGGGTTCGATTCCCGCGACCACCCATACGTAGAATGTATGCACACATGACTGTAAGTCGCTTTGGATAAAAGCGTCTGCTAAATGGCATATATTATTATTATTATTATTATTATTATTATTATTATTATTATTATTATTATTATTATATATATATATATAGTCCTTTATTGCAGCTGAAGAGGTTTTATACTATACAACAGAACAGATGAACAGGAATGACATTTACTCCAGAAAACATTGATCTTAAAGCCACGCCCCTACTAAGCCACGCCCCTACTAAGCCACACCTCTACTAAGCCACACCTCCGCTCCAGGGTTCCTTAAGGGACCTGTTGCTGCATTGCAACATTAAAGATTCCTCCAAGAACCCCTCTACCCTCCGAAGGTGCAAATAGGAACCACTGACTAGCAATGGTTCCTTAATGATCTCCAGGGGCTCCTTAATGATCTCCAGGGGCTCCTTAATGATCTCCAGGGGCTCCTTGAGTATCTCCAGGGACTCCTTAATGATCTCCAGGGGCTCCCTAATGATCTCCAGGGGCTCCTTGAGTATCTCCAGGGACTCCTTAATGATCTCCAGGGGCTCCTTGAGTATCTCCAGGGACTCCTTAATGATCTCCAGGGGCTCCTTAATGATCTCCAGGGCTCCTTGAGTATCTCCAGGGACTCCTTAATGATCTCCAGGGGCTCCTTGAGGATCTCCAGGTTTTCCTTAATGATCTCCAGGGACTCCTTAATGATCTCCAGGGGCTCCTTGAGGATCTCCAGGGGCTCCTTGAGAATCTCCAGGGGCTCTCCAGGGGTTCCTTGAGTGTAGTGTGCTTGTATGTGTGTGAGTGTGTTTGTATGTGTGTGAGTCTCCTACCTGGCAATCTCACACTTGCTGACATCCACTCCTCTCTTGGGCATGAAGCCCATCCCCCTCTGAGGCTCCTTGCTGCTGAAGGTACTGAGGTAGTGGACATAGGGAGGCTCCTCTGTTATCTCAAAGTACCGGATACTACTGTCCCCCTGGAGAGGTGGGAGGGGAGAGCAAAGAGGAGAGTAGTGGGGAGGTGAGGTAAGGGGAGGGCAGAGGAGATGGGAGTAAGGGGGAGGCGAGAGGAGGGGTTGGGAGAGGAGGGGTTGGGAAGGGATAGCAGGGGAGGGGAGAGGAGATGGGAGTAAGGGAGAGGCGAGAGGAGGGGTGGGAGAGGAGGGGTTGGGAAGGGATAGCAGGGGAGGGGAGAGGAGATGAAGGGAGAGGAGGGGTTGGGAAGGGATAGCAGGGGAGGGGAGAGGAGATGAAGGGAGAGGAGGGGTTGGGAAGGGATAGCAGGGGAGGGGAGAGGAGATGAAGGGAGAGGAGGGGTGAGGAGAGGAGGGGTTGGGAAGGGATAGCAGGGGAGGGGAGAGGAGATGAAGGGAGAGGAGGGGTTGGGAAGGGATAGCAGGGGAGGGGAGAGGAGATGAAGGGAGAGGAGGGGTGAGGAGAGGAGGGGTGGGAGAGGAGGGGTTGGGAAGGGATAGCAGGGGAGGGGAGAGGAGATGAAGGGAGGAGGAGGGGGGAGGGGTGGGAGAGGAGGGGGTTGGGAAGGGATAGCAGGGGAGGGGAGAGGAGGGGTGAGGAGAGGAGGGGTGGGAGAGGAGGGGTTGGGAAGGGATAGCAGGGGAGGGGAGAGGAGATGAAGGGAGAGGAGGGGTGGGAGAGGAGGGATTGGGAAGGGAGAGCAGGGGAGGGGAGAGGAGATGAAGGGAGAGGAGGGGTTGGGAAGGGATAGCAGGGGAGGGGAGAGGAGATGAAGGGAGAGGAGGGGTTGGGAAGGGATAGCAGGGGAGGGGAGAGGAGATGAAGGGAGAGGAGGGGTGGGAGAGGAGGGATTGGGAAGGGAGAGCAGGGGAGGGGAGAGGAGATGAAGGGAGAGGAGGGGTTGGGAGAGGAGGGGTGGAGAGCGGAGGTGAGGGGAGAGCAGAGGAGAGCAGAGGAAAGGAGGTTGGGTGGGGAGGAGAAAGGAGAGGAGAGGGTAGAAGAGGGGAGGAGACAACATTATTTACTACTAAAGCACGTGTCAAACTCATTCCACGGAGTACTGAGTGTCTTTGGGTGTTTTCGCTCCTCCCTTGTACCTGATTGATGAAATAAGGTCACTAATTAGTAAGGAACTCCCTTCACCTGGTTGTCTAGGGCTTAATTGAAAAACCAGCAGACACTAGGCCCTCCATGGAATGAGTTTGACAGCCCTGATCTAAAGGGAGGTTTACAGCACTAGTAGTACTAGAGGAGGTAGTATTATCTACTGTCACTGTACACGGAGAGGGAGTGTGTATGTGTGCGTGTGCGTGTATGTGAGTGTCTGTTTTCTGTGTCTGTTTTCTGTGTGTGTGTGTGTGTGTGTGTGTGCGTGTGTGTGCGTGCGTGCGTGCGTGCGTGCGTGCGTGCGTGCGTGCGTGCGCGCGTGTGTGTGTGTGTGTGTGTTCATACCTTTCCACAGAGGTAAACCATGTTGGTGTGTGTGTGTGTGTGTGTGTGTGTGTGTGTGTGTGTGTGTGTGTGTGTGTGTGTGTGTGTGTGTGTGTGTTTATACCTTTCCACAGAGGTAAACCATGTTGGTGTCTGGGTCGTAGTACGGTAACAACACCCCGTTACTTGTGTCCAACTCCAGCAGTGCAATGGGTTCCTCAAACTGTGTCTGAAGAAAGATTAGAAAAGACATGATTGATGTTCATTGTTCTTCTTCTGTCCACACCTGTCCACTGTGAGTGTCCTGTCTGTGTCTGTCCACACCTGTCCACTGTGAGTGTCCTGTCTGTGTCTGTCAACACCTGGCCACTGTGAGTGTCCTGTCTGTGTCTGTCCACACCTGTCCACTGTGAGTGTCCTGTCTGTGTCTGTCCACACCTGTCCACTGTGAGTGTACTGTCTGTGTCTGTCCACACCTGTCCACTGTGAGTGTCCTGTCTGTGTCTGTCCACACCTGTTCACTGTGAGTGTCCTGTCTGTGTCTGTCCACACCTGTCCACTGTGAGTGTCCTGTCTGTGTCTGTCCACACCTGTCCACTGTGAGTGTCCTGTCTGTGTCTGTCCACACCTGTCCACTGTGAGTGTACTGTCTGTGTCTGTCCACACCTGTCCACTGTGAGTGTCCTGTCTGTGTCTGTCCACACCTGTTCACTGTGAGTGTCCTGTCTGTGTCTGTCCACACCTGTCCACTGTGTATGTCCTGTCTGTGTCTGTCCACACCTGTCCACTGTGAGTGTCCTGTCTGTGTCTGTCCACACCTGTCCACTGTGTATGTCCTGTCTGTGTCTGTCCACACCTGTCCACTGTGAGTGTCCTGTCTGTGTCTGTCCACACCTGTCCACTGTGAGTGTACTGTCTGTCCACACCTGTCCACTGTGAGTGTCCTGTCTGTGTCTGTCCACACCTGTCCACTGTGAGTGTACTGTCTGTCCACACCTGTTCACTGTGAGTGTCCTGTCTGTGTCTGTCAACACCTGGCCACTGTGAGTGTCCTGTCTGTGTCTGTCAACACCTGTCCACTGTGAGTGTACTGTCTGTGTCTGTCCACACCTGTCCACTGTGAGTGTACTGTCTGTCCACACCTGTTCACTGTGAGTGTCCTGTCTGTGTCTGTCAACACCTGGCCACTGTGAGTGTCCTGTCTGTGTCTGTCAACACCTGTCCACTGTGAGTGTCCTGTCTGTGTCTGTCCACACCTGTTCACTGTGAGTGTCCTGTCTGTCCACACCTGTCCACTGTGTGTGTCCTGTCTGTGTCTGTCCACACCTGTCCACTGTGAGTGTCCTGTCTGTGTCTGTCCACACCTGTCCACTGTGAGTGTCCTGTCTGTGTCTGTCCACACCTGTCCACTGTGAGTGTCCTGTCTGTGTCTGTCCACACCTGTCCACTGTGAGTGTACTGTCTGTGTCTGTCCACACCTGTTCACTGTGTGTGTCCTGTCTGTCCACACCTGTTCACTGTGTGTGTCCTGTCTGTGTCTGTCCACACCTGTCCACTGTGAGTGTCCTGTCTGTGTCTGTCCACACCTGTCCACTGTGAGTGTCCTGTCTGTGTCTGTCCACACCTGTCCACTGTGAGTGTCCTGTCTGTGTCTGTCCACACCTGTCCACTGTGAGTGTCCTGTCTGTGTCTGTCCACACCTGGCCACTGTGAGTGTCCTGTCTGTGTCTGTCCTCACCTGTCCACTGTGAGTGTACTGTCTGTCCACACCTGTTCACTGTGAGTGTCCTGTCTGTGTCTGTCCACACCTGTCCACTGTGAGTGTCCTGTCTGTGTCTGTCCACACCTGTCCACTGTGAGTGTCCTGTCTGTGTCTGTCCACACCTGTCCACTGTGAGTGTACTGTCTGTCCACACCTGTTCACTGTGAGTGTCCTGTCTGTGTCTGTCAACACCTGGCCACTGTGAGTGTCCTGTCTGTGTCTGTCAACACCTGTTCACTGTGTGTGTCCTGTCTGTCCACACCTGTCCACTGTGAGTGTCCTGTCTGTGTCTGTCCACACCTGTCCACTGTGAGTGTCCTGTCTGTGTCTGTCCACACCTGTCCACTGTGAGTGTCCTGTCTGTGTCTGTCCACACCTGTCCACTGTGAGTGTACTGTCTGTCCACACCTGTTCACTGTGAGTGTCCTGTCTGTGTCTGTCCACACCTGTCCACTGTGAGTGTCCTGTCTGTGTCTGTCAACACCTGTCCACTGTGAGTGTCCTGTCTGTGTCTGTCCACACCTGTCCACTGTGAGTGTCCTGTCTGTGTCTGTCCACACCTGTCCACTGTGAGTGTCCTGTCTGTGTCTGTCAACACCTGTTCACTGTGTGTGTCCTGTCTGTCCACACCTGTTCACTGTGTGTGTCCTGTCTGTGTCTGTCCACACCTGTCCACTGTGAGTGTCCTGTCTGTGTCTGTCCACACCTGTCCACTGTGAGTGTCCTGTCTGTGTCTGTCCACACCTGTCCACTGTGAGTGTCCTGTCTGTGTCTGTCCACACCTGGCCACTGTGAGTGTCCTGTCTGTGTCTGTCCACACCTGTCCACTGTGAGTGTACTGTCTGTCCACACCTGTCCACTGTGAGTGTCCTGTCTGTGTCTGTCCACACCTGTCCACTGTGAGTGTCCTGTCTGTGTCTGTCCACACCTGTCCACTGTGAGTGTCCTGTCTGTGTCTGTCCACACCTGTTCACTGTGTGTGTCCTGTCTGTGTCTGTCAACACCTGTTCACTGTGTGTGTCCTGTCTGTCCACACCTGTCCACTGTGAGTGTCCTGTCTGTCCAGACCTGTTCACTGTGTGTGTCCTGTCTGTCCACACCTGTCCACTGTGAGTGTCCTGTCTGTCCACACCTGTTCACTGTGTGTGTCCTGTCTGTCCACACCTGTCCACTGTGAGTGTCCTGTCTGTCCACACCTGTTCACTGTGTGTGTCCTGTCTGTGTCTGTCAACACCTGGCCACTGTGAGTGTCCTGTCTGTCAACACCTGTGTGTCCTGTCTACGTGTCCTGTCTGTGTCTGTCAACACCTGTCCACTGTGAGTGTCCTGTCTGTCAACACCTGTCCACTGTGAGTGTCCTGTCTGTCAACACCTGTTCACTGTGAGTGTCCTGTCTGTGTCTGTCAACACCTGGCCACTGTGAGTGTCCTGTCTGTCAACACCTGTCCACTGTGTGTGTCCTGTCTGTCAACACCTGTCCACTGTGTGTGTCCTGTCTGTCAACACCTGTCCACTGTGAGTGTCCTGTCTGTCAATACCTGTCCACTGTGTGTGTCCTGTCTGTGTCTGTCCACACCTGTCCACTGTGAGTGTCCTGTCTGTCCACACCTGTCCACTGTGAGTGTCCTGTCTGTCCACACCTGTCCACTGTGTGTGTCCTGTCTGTCCACACCTGTCCACTGTGAGTGTCCTGTCTGTCCACACCTGTTCACTGTGAGTGTCCTGTCTGTGTCTGTCAACACCTGTCCACTGTGAGTGTCCTGTCTGTCCACACCTGTCCACTGTGAGTGTCCTGTCTGTCCACACCTGTCCACTGTGAGTGTCCTGTCTGTCCACACCTGTCCACTGTAAGTGTCCTGTCTGTGTCTGTCCACACCTGTCCACTGTGAGTGTCCTGTCTGTGTCTGTCAACACCTGTCCACTGTGAGTGTCCTGTCTGTGTCTGTCCACACCTGTTCACTGTGAGTGTGTGTGTGTGTGTGTGTGTGTGTGTGTGTGTGTGTGTGTGTGTGTGTGTGTGTGTGTGTGTGTGTGTGTGTGTGTGTGTCCTGTCCGTGTGTGTGTGTGTGTGTGTGTGTGTGTGTGTGTGTGTGTGTGTGTGTGTGTGTGTGTGTGTGTGTGTGTGTGTGTGTGTGTGTGTGTCCTGACCGTGTGTGTGTGTGTGTGTGTGTGTGTGTGTGTGTGTGTGTGTGTGTGTGTGTGTGTGTGTGTGTGTGTGTGTGTGTGTGTGTGTGTGTGTGTGTGTGTCCTGACCGTGTGTGTGTGTGTGTGTGTGTGTGTGTGTGTGTGTGTGTGTGTGTGTGTGTGTGTGTGTGTGTGTGTGTGTGTGTGTGTGTGTGTGTGTGTGTGTGTGTGTGTGTGTGTTTATTACCGGGTCCCACAGGCCCAGCTCTCTCTGGCTCATCCTGGTGAAGCCGGTAGTGAACAGGTTTCCGTCTCTGGTGAAGATGGCCCTCATTGGTCGGATCCCATCGTGTGGAGCCATCCTCTCCTATTGGACAGAACGGAGAAGCCAGAGGCGTGTTGTAGTGAGCTTGACATTTACAGGTCGTTTCTGTTTGAGCCGTCATGTGCAGCTTTTACCATGAACGCAATCTCCATGGAAACGGGAGCATCAATGACAGCACTTTACAACACAACCCCCCTCCCCAACTCACCACAACCCCCCTCCCCAACTCACCACTTCCCACCCCTCCCCAACTCACCACAACCCCCTCCCCAACTCACCACTTCCCACCCCCTCCCCAACTCACCACTTCCCACCCCCTCTCCAACTCACCACTTCCCACCCCCCTCTCCAACTCACCACTTCCCACCCCTCCCCAACTCACCACTTCCCACCCCCTCTCCAACTCACCACTTCCCACCCCCTCTCCAACTCACCACTTCCCACCCCCTCTCCAACTCACCACTTCCCACCCCCTCTCCAACTCACCACTTCCCACCCCTCCCCAACTCACCACTTCCCACCCCCTCTCCAACTCACCACTTCCCACCCCTCCCCAACTCACCACTTCCCACCCCCTCTCCAACTCACCACTTCCCACCCCCTCTCCAACTCACCACTTCCCACCCCCCTCTCCAACTCACCACTTCCCACCCCCTCTCCAACTCACCGCGACCACCTCTCTCTTGCGAGGGTCACAAACGCGGAGGCGTCGGTCCTTACAGGTGGTGCAGAACAGGCTGCCGTTACGGTTCCAGCTGACGTTGTAGATGAGGTCTGGGTGGTCGTCCATGGAGATGAGGGCCTCGCCAGTCCCCACGTTCCAGATTATTATCAGGTTATCACTGCCTGGGGAGGGAGGGAGGGAGGGAGGGAGGGAGGGAGGGAGGGAGGGAGTAAAAGTGTGTGTGTGTGTGTGTGTGTGTGTGTGTGTGTGTGTGTGTGTGTGTGTGTGTGTGTGTGTGTGTGTGTGTGTGTGTGTGTGTGTGTGTGTGTGTGTGTGTGTGTGTGTGTGTGTGTGTACCTGCAGTGAGTAGTATGTTGCGTGCAGTGGGGTGCCAGGTGACAATGCCAACACGTTTGGAGTGTCCCTCCAGCACCACAATGGGCTCTGATATGGGCTGGGTCCCCATCTGGTCAGGGATCTGCCACACCTGCAGGGGGACACAATACAACGTTACACATATAGGGGGACACAATATAACGTTGCACATATAGGGGGACAGAATACAACGTTGCACATGCACATATAGGGGGACAGAATACAACGTTGCACATGCACATATAGGGGGACACAATATAACATTTCACATATAGGGGGACACAATATAACGTTGCACATATAGGGGAACATAATATAACGTTACACATATAGGGGGACACAATATAACGTTGCACATATAGGGGGACACAATACAACGTTACACATATAGGGGAACATAATATAACGTTACACATATAGGGGGACACAATATAACGTTACACATATAGGGGGACACAATACAACGTTACACATATAGGGGGACACAATACAACGTTACACATATAGGGGGACACAATATAACGTTACACATATAGGGGGACACAATATAACGTTACACATATAGGGGGACACAATATAACGTTACACATATAGGGGGACACAATATAACGTTACACATATAGGGGGACACAATATAACGTTACACATATAGGGGGACACAATATAACGTTACACATATAGGGGGACACAATATAACGTTACACATATAGGGGGACACAATATAACGTTACACATATAGGGGGACACAATATAACGTTACACATATAGGGGGACACAATACAACGTTACACATATAGGGGGACACAATATAACGTTACACATATAGGGGGACACAATATAACGTTACACATATAGGGGGACACAATATAACGTTACACATATAGGGGGACACAATATAACGTTACACATACAGTAGCATTCAAACATTTGGACACACCTACTCATTCAATGGTTTTTCTTTATTTCTACTATTTTCTACATTGTAGAATAATAGTGAAGACATTAGAACTATGAAATAACACACGTGGAGTTATGTAGTAACCAAAAAAGTGTTACGCAAATCAAAATATATTTTATATTTTAGAATCTTCAAAATAG
>NC_068431.1:5483288-5753288 GCF_023373465.1 Oncorhynchus keta
AGTTAGTTCACTCTACATCCTAGCAACAAGCAACAACAATAGACATCTCTAGTTAGTTCACTCTACATCCTAGCAACAGCAATAGACATCTAGTTAGTTCACTCTACATCCTAGCAACAACAATAGACATCTAGTTAGTTCACTCTACATCCTAGCAACAACAATAGACATCTAGTTAGTTCACTCTACATCCTAGCAACAACAATAGACATCTAGTTAGTTCACTCTACATCCTAGCAACAACAATAGACATCTAGTTAGTTCACTCTACATCCTAGCAACAACAATAGACATCTAGTTAGTTCACTCTACATCCTAGTGCTCAGAAATATGTATCTATCCCCTAACAACATGGCTACAGTGGGTTGGATTGTAACAAGGGCATTTCCATGTATAAGGCACTAACATATACATTTGGTGTCAAATGAAAGCTATGAGTCTAGGCTATAATTCTCTGAAATTAAAGAATATATATAAATGTTTAAAACATTTTCCATTCTGAAAATCAGGGATAAACAAATGCTTTTATTTCTGGTCAAACAGATAGAAAATGCGTCTTAGAAAACAGTAGAGTATAGTTCAGGAGAGGAGATTAGATTAGAGTACATTATAATCTACTGTGTTGTACTGTAATGTACTGTACTCTACTGCTGTGGTGTCCAAGCCTGTGAAACATAGACGTTTTATGATTGGTACAGATTTGGTCAGGTCAGGACCAACCAAATTTGGTCTTGTTTGCAGAGGCGGAGCTCATTAAAATAATAGCCAGTGTGTAGAATGATACCAAAACATGCAACGTAGGATTCTACGTTATTCTCCCTTGTGTACCTATCACCGTGAAGAGAATGACATTCATCATTATGCATTTCTGTATAGTACAGATCAGGAACCCATGATGTCATTCTGTTACCCATGGAATTTCCCACAACCGTTCCCAAAATGTTTTATAATACAGTTGATTTGTCACGTTCTGAACTTTATTTCCTTTGTTTTGTCATTATTTAGTATGGTCAGGGCGTGAGTTTGGGTGGGCAGTCTATGTTTGTTTTTCTATGATTTTGGGTATTTCTATGTTTCGGCCTAGTATGGTTCTCAATCAGAGGCAGGTGTCATTAGTTGTCTCTGATTGAGAATCATACTTCGGTAGCCTGGGTTTCACTGTGTGTTTTTGGGTGATTGTTCCTGTCTCTGTGTTCGCACCAGATCGGGCTGTTTAGGTTTTCTCACGTTTATTGTTTTGTTAGTCTGTTCATGTATAGTTTTCTTTATTAAAGAACTATGAATAGAAACCACACTGCATTTTGGTCCGCCTCTCCTTCACCACAAGAAAACCGTTACATGATTGTGATGATGATGATCATTCCACATGACAACCAAACCCCACATTCCACGTGACAACCAAACCCCACATTCCACGTGACAACCAAACCCCACATTCCACGTGACAACCAAACCCCACATTCCAGGTGACAACCAAACCCCACATTCCACGTGACAACCAAACCCCACATTCCACGTGACAACCAAACCCCACATTCCACGTGACAACCAAACCCCACATTCCACGTGACAACCAAACCCCACATTCCACGTAACAACCAAACCCCACATTCCACGTGACAACCAAACCCCACATTCCACGTAACAACCAAACCCCACATTCCACGTAACAACCAAACCCCACATTCCACGTGACAACCAAATGCAAACATTTACAAATCATTCAAAGAAAAACTTTCTCCACACCCATTGCATAGTCTTCACATTTTGCTGCCTTAAATTTAAATCTAAAATCTATTTTAAAAAAATCGAAATCTATTTTTTCTACAGATCTACACAACCTATTCCACAAGTTTCAAAGTGAAAGAAAATGATATATGAACATTTTCCAAATAAATAAAAATTAAGATGTACTGTGGTGGCAGCCTCATGTTATGGGTATGCTTGTCACTGGCAGAGATTAGGGCGTTTGTTAGGATAAAAATCCATTTGAATGGCGCATAGCCCATATAAAACATTTGTGGAAACCGTGCCTCAGTCTTCTGAAAATCTAACATTGGGATATAGTTGTATTTTCAGCAGGAATATCACCAAATATTTAATGCCAAAGACACCAGAATGGCTTGTCCTGAGTGGTCCAGCCGCAGTCCTGACATAAATTTGCTTGAAAACCAGACACAAGGTTTGATAATTGCTGTCCATCAATGACTCCTAACCAAATTTACTGAGCTTGAGCAATTTTGACAAAAACGATGGAAAAATGTTGCCCTAAGAGTTGTGCGAAGTTGGTTGAATCTTATTCACAATGAATCACAGCTGTCATGGCTGCCAAAGGAGCTTCCACCAAGTGTTAACTCTGGGCTGAGAAGACACAATGCATCATTGTTCTTTTAGTTTAAGGCAGCTACATGAGCTGGTGAAACTGAGTCAGGTTTGTAGGGCTCCTTGCTCACACACTCTTTTTCAGTTCTGTCCACAAATTTACTATAGGATTGAGGTCAGGGCTTTGTGATGGCCACTCCAATACCTTGACTTTGTTGTCCTTAAGCCATTTTGCCACAACTTTGGAAGTATGCTTGGGGTCATTGTCCATTTGGAAGACCCATTTGCGACCAAGCTTTAACTTAACTGATGTCTTGAGATGTTGCTTCAATATATACACATCATTGTCCTCATCATGAGGCCATCTATTTTGTGAAGTGCACCAGTCCCTCATGCAGCAAAGCACCCCCCACAACATGATGCTAACTCCCCCGTGCTTCACGGTTGGGATGGTGTTCTTCAGCTTGCAAGCCTCCCCCTTTTTCCTCCAAACATAACGATGGTCATTATGGCCAAACAGTTCTATTTTTGTTTTTGTTCAGACCCGATGACATTTATCCAAAAAGTACAATCTTTGTAGCCTTGACATCATTTTCTGGAATTTTCCAAGCTGTTTAAAGGCACAGTCAACGTAGTGTATGTAAACTTCTGACCCACTGGAATTGTGACACAGTGAATTATAAGTGAAATAATCTGTTTGTAAACAATTGTCGGAAAAATGACTTGTGTCATGCACAAAGTAGATGTCCTAACCGACTTGCCAAAACTATAGTTTATTAAGAAGAAATTCTTGGAGTGGTTAAAAAATGAGTTTTAATAATTCCGACCTAATTGTATGTAAACTTCCGACTTCAACTGTATATATAGACTCTCCATCCATCTAATATATAACCATGTCTATCTCCCCCTCTCTCCTACTCTGCTTCCCTCTGTCCATCCATCTAATATATAACCATGTCTATCTCTCCCCCTCTCTCCTACTCTGCTTCCCTCTGTCCATCCATCTAATATATAACCATGTCTATCTCCCCTCTCTCCTACTCTGCTTCCCTCTGTCCATCCATCTAATATATAACCATGTCTATCTCCCCCCTCTCTCCTACTCTGCTTCCCTCTGTCCCATCCATCTAATATATAACCATGTCTATCTCCCCCTCTCTCCTACTCTGCTTCCCTCTGCCCATCCATCTAATATATAACCATGTCTATCTCCCCCTCTCTCCTACTCTGCTTCCCTCTGTCCATCCATCTAATATATAACCATGTCTATCTCCCCCTCTCTCCTACTCTGCTTCCCTCTGTCCATCCATCTAATATATAACCATGTCTATCTCCCCCTCTCTCCTACTCTGCTTCCCTCTGTCCATCCATCTAATATATAACCATGTCTATCTCCCCCCTCTCTCCTACTCTGCTTCCCTCTGTCCCATCCATCTAATATATAACCATGTCTATCTCCCCTCCTACTCTCTCTGTCCCATCCATCTAATATATAACTGCTTCCCTCTGTCCCATCCATCTAATATATAACCATGTCTATCTCCCCCTCTCTCCTACTCTGCTTCCCTCTGTCCATCCATCTAATATATAACCATGTCTATCTCCCCCTCTCTCCTACTCTGCTTCCCTCTGTCCCATCCATCTAATATATAACCATGTCTATCTCCCCCTCTCTCCTACTCTGCTTCCCTCTGTCCATCCATCTAATATATAACCATGTCTATCTCCCCCTCTCTCCTACTCTGCTTCCCTCTGTCCATCCATCTAATATATAACCATGTCTATCTCCCCCCTCTCTGAATTGAAGAGGATATTCAGCCACGTCGGTTTGCTCCTCAATTCATACACCTTGGATGGAGAGAGAGGGAGTGGCAGTGTTAATTTCATGAATCTCTCTCTCTGTCTCTCTGTCGATGTCTCTCTCTCTCTGTCTCTCTCTCTCTCCTTTATGGTCTGAGTCCGTATAAAAAAAAAACATCTCTGAGTAGGAAGGGTGCGTCACTTGAGTGGGTTGAGTCACTGATGTGATCTTCCTGTCTGGGTTGGCGCCCCCCCTTGGGTTGTGCCATGGCGGAGAACTTTGTGGGGTATACTCGGCCTTGTCTCAGGATGGTAAGTTGGTGGTTGAAGATATCCCTCTAGTGGTGTGGGGGCTGTGCTTTGGCAAAGTGGGTGGGGTTATATCCTTCCTGTTTGGCCCTGTCCGGGGGTGTCCACGGATGGAGCCACAGTGTCTCCCTCCTGTCTCAGCCTCCAGTATTTATGCTGCAGTAGTTTATGTGTCGGGGGGCTAGGGTCAGTTTGTTATATCTGGAGTACTTCTCCTGTCCTATCCGGTGTCCTGTGTGAATTTAAGTGTGCTCTCTCTAATTCTCTCTTTCTCTCTTTCTTTCTCTCTCTCGAAGGACCTGAGCCCTATGACCATGCCTCAGGACTACCTGACATGATGACTCCTTGCTGTCCCCAGTCCATCTGACCGTGCTGCTGCTCTAGTTTCAACTGTTCTGCCTGTGATTATTATTATTTGACCATGCTGGTCATTTATGAACATTTGAACATCTTGGCCATGTTCTGTTACAATCTCCACCCGGCACAGCCAGAAGAGGACAGGCCACACCTCACAGCCTGGTTCCTCTCTAGGTTTCTTCCTAGGTTCCTGCCTTTCCAGGGATTTTTTCTTAGCCACCGTGCTTCTACACCTGCATTGCTTGCTGTTTGGGGTTTTAGGCTGGGTTTCTGTACAGCACTTTGAGATCAGCTGATGTACGAAGGGCTATATAAATCAATTTGATTTGATTTGATTATAGTGTTAGGTAGGGGGACCTGCGCTGTCTAAGTGAAGGTAGGAAAACCCTGTTTTAGGCAACACCTTGCTGTGTGAGGATAGACTGAGGAGACCAACGGTACATCTTGATGTGTGAGGATAGACTGAGGAGACCAACGGTACACCTTGCTGTGTGAGGATAGACTGAGGAGACCAACGGTACATCTTGATGTGTGAGGATAGACTGAGGAGACCAACGGTACACCTTGCTGTGTGAAGATAGACTGAGGAGACCAACGGTACATCTTGATGTGTGAGGATAGACTGAGGAGACCAACGGTACATCTCAGGAGCTTTGTCCTCCATAGAGAGATAACACCAAAAACACATACCTCACTAGACTTCAACAACAGCTGAATTAATCCCCTAGCAAGGATGTGTATACAGACTGAATAAGGAGGCCAACATACACAGCCTGTTACAAACACAGCCTGTTACATACACACCTTGTTACCAACACAGCCTGTTACCAACACAGCCTGTTACCAACACAGCCTGTTACCAACACAGCCTGTTACCAACACACTCTGTTACCAACACAGCCTGTTACAAACACACTCTGTTACCGACACACAGCCTGTTACAAACACACTCTGTTACCAACACACTCTGTTATCAACACATCCTGTTACCAACACATCCTGTTACCGACACACTCTGTTACCGACACACTCTGTTACCGACACACTCTGTTACCGACACACCCTGTTATCAACACATCCTGTTACCGTTACCAACACATCCTGTTACCGACACACTCTGTTACCGACACACTCTGTTACCGACACACTCTGTTATCAACACATCCTGTTACCAACACATCCTGTTACCGACACACTCTGTTACCGACACACTCTGTTACCGACTCAGCCTGTTACAAACACACTCTGTTACCAACACAGCCTGTTACCAACACACTCTGTTACCAACACATCCTGTTACCGACACATTCTGTTACCGACACACTCTGTTACCGACACACTCTGTTACCAACTCAGCCTGTTACAAACACACTCTGTTACCAACACAGCCTGTTACCAACACACTCTGTTACCGACACATCCTGTTACCGACACATCCTGTTACCGACACACTCTGTTACCGACACACCCTGTTACCGACACACCCTGTTATCAACACATCCTGTTACCAACACATCCTGTTACCAACACACTCTGTTACCGACACACTCTGTTACCGACACACTCTGTTACTGTTATCAACACATCCTGTTACCAACACATCCTGTTACCGACACACTCTGTTACCGACACACTCTGTTACCGACACACTCTGTTACCAACTCAGCCTGTTACAAACACACTCTGTTACCAACACAGCCTGTTACACACACACCTGTTACCAACACACCTGTTACCGACACACTCTGTTACCAACACACCTGTTACCGACACACTCTGTTACCAACACAGCCTGTTACAAACACACTCTGTTACCGACACACTCTGTTACCGACACACTCTGTTACCGACACACTCTGTTACCGACACACTCTGTTACCGACACATCCTGTTACCGACACACTCTGTTACCGACACACTCTGTTACCGACACACTCTGTTACCGACACACTCTGTTACCGACACACTCTGTTACCAACACAGCCTGTTACAAACACACTCTGTTACCAACACAGCCTGTTACAAACACACTCTGTTACCAACACAGCCTGTTACAAACACACTCTGTTACCAACACAGCCTGTTACAAACACACTCTGTTACCAACACACCCTGTTACAAACACAGCCTGTTACCAACACAGCCTGTTACCAACACAGCCTGTTACCAACACAGCCTGTTACCAACACAGCCTGTTACAAACACACTCTGTTACCAACACAGCCTGTTACCAACACAGCCTGTTACCAACACAGCCTGTTACCAACACAGCCTGTTACCAACACAGCCTGTTACCAACACAGCCTGTTACCAACACAGCCTGTTACCAACACAGCCTGTTACCAACACAGCCTGTTACCAACACAGCCTGTTACAAACACACCATGTTACCAACACAGCCTGTTACCAACACAGCCTGTTACAAACACACCATGTTACCAACACAGCCTGTTACCAACACAGCCTGTTACCAACACAGCCTGTTACCAACACAGCCTGTTACAAACACAGCCTGTTACCAACACAGCCTGTTACCAACACAGCCTGTTACCAACACAGCCTGTTACCAACACAGCCTGTTACCAACATAGCCTGTTACAAACATTACATTTAACATTTACCAGTCTGTTTAGCAGACGCCTGTTACCAACACAGCCTGTTACCAACATAGCCTGTTACCAACACAGCCTGTTACCAAAACAGCCTGTTACCAACACAGCCTGTTACCAACACAGCCTGTAACCAACACCCGCATAAAAAGAAAAATAAGGTTGCATGGTGTTCTATTGCTATATTGATGCAATACATTTATTAATTAGCCAACGTTTCTGCTCATACATAGCTGCTTTATTGAGGAAAGTTTCCCTTACTAACACTGTGATACGTGGTTGTCTCACCTGGCTACCTTGAGATGAATGATGTGGTTGTCTCACCTGGCTACCTTGATATGAATGATGTGGTTGTCTCACCTGGCTACCTTGAGATGAATGATGTGGTTGTCTCACCTGGCTACCTTGAGATGAATGATGTGGTTGTCTCACCTGGCTACCTTGAGATGAATGATGTGGTTGTCTCATCTGGCTACCTTGAGATGAATGATGTGGTTGTCTCACCTGGCTACCTTGAGATGAATGATGTGGTTGTCTCACCTGGCTACCTTGAGATGAATGATGTGGTTGTCTCACCTGGCTACCTTGAGATGAATGATGTGGTTGTCTCACCTGGCTACCTTGAGATGAATGATGTGGTTGTCTCACCTGGCTACCTTGAGATGAATGATGTGGTTGTCTCACCTGGCTACCTTGAGATGAATGATGTGGTTGTCTCACCTGGCTACCTTGAGATGAATGATGTGGTTGTCTCATCTGGCTACCTTGAGATGAATGATGTGGTTGTCTCACCTGGCTACCTTGAGATGAATGATGTGGTTGTCTCACCTGGCTACCTTGAGATGAATGATGTGGTTGTCTCACCTGGCTACCTTGAGATGAATGATGTGGTTGTCTCATCTGGCTACCTTGAGATGAATGATGTGGTTGTCTCACCTGGCTACCTTGAGATGAATGATGTGGTTGTCTCATCTGGCTACCTTGAGATGAATGATGTGGTTGTCTCACCTGGCTACCTTGAGATGAATGATGTGGTTGTCTCACCTGGCTACCTTGAGATGAATGATGTGGTTGTCTCACCTGGCTACCTTGAGATGAATGATGTGGTTGTCTCACCTGGCTACCTTGAGATGAATGATGTGGTTGTCTCATCTGGCTACCTTGAGATGAATGATGTGGTTGTCTCACCTGGCTACCTTGAGATGAATGATGTGGTTGTCTCATCTGGCTACCTTGAGATGAATGATGTGGTTGTAGCTAAATCTATACTTATGAAGCTATACTTATTAATCTATACTTATTTCCTGTTAACATATTTGTTCTTCCTTTAGTTTTATTGTTCCTGTGTGTTCTTCCTTTAGTTTTATTGTTCCTGTGTGTTCTTCCTTTAGTTTTATTGTTCCTGTGTGTTCTTCCTTTAGTTTTATTGTTCCTGTGTGTTCTTCCTTTAGTTTTATTGTTCCTGTGTGTTCTTCCTTTAGTTTTATTGTTCCTGTGTGTTCTTCCTTTAGTTTTATTGTTCCTGTGTGTTCTTCCTTTAGTTTTATTGTTCCTGTGTGTTCTTCCTTTAGTTTTATTGTTCCTGTGTGTTCTTCCTTTAGTTTTATTGTTCCTGTGTGTTCTTCCTTTAGTTTTATTGTTCCTGTGTGTTCTTCCTTTAGTTTTATTGTTCCTGTGTGTTCTTCCTTTAGTTTTATTGTTCCTGTGTGTTCTTCCTTTAGTTTTATTGTTCCTGTGTGTTCTTCCTTTAGTTTTATTGTTTCTGTGTGTTCTTCCTTTAGTTTTATTGTTCCTGTGTGTTCTTCCTTTAGTTCTATTGTTCCTGTGTGTTGTTCCTTTAGTTTTATTGTTCCTGTGTGTTCTTCCTTTAGTTTTATTGTTCCTGTGTGTTCTTCCTTTAGTTTTATTGTTCCTGTGTGTTCTTCCTTTAGTTTTATTGTTCCTGTGTGTTCTGCCTTTAGTTTTATTGTTCCTGTGTGTTCTGCCTTTAGTTTTATTGTTCCTGTGTGTTCTTCCCTGTGGAATGAAACAGGTGCAGAACTTTGCTCTGGTGAACAAAGCAACCACTTGTAGAATCTGGCCCAAGAGAGAAGACCCCTATAGGGGTGAAACACACACACACACACACACACACACACACACACACACACACACACACACACACACACACACACACACACACACACACACAGAGACAGTAGGGCGTAGAGATTACTGTACACACACACACACACACACACACACACACACACACACACACACACACACACACAGAGACAGTAGGGGCGTAGAGATTACTGTACACACACACACACACACACACACACACACACACACACACACACACACACACACACACACACACACACACACACACACACACAGAGACAGAGACAGTAGGGGCGTAGAGATTACTGTACACACACACACACACACACACACACACACACACACACACACACACACACACACACACACACACACACACACACAGAGACAGTAGGGGCGTAGAGACTGTACACACACACTGTACACACACACACACACACACACACACACACACACACACACACACACACACACACACACACACACACAGAGACAGTAGGGGCGTAGAGATTACTGTACACACACACACACAGACACATTAGACGTACTGTACACACACACACACACACACACACACATACACACACACACACACACACACACACACACACACACACACACACAGAGACAGTAGGGACTGTACACACACACACAGAGGCATTACTGTTACTGTACACACACACACACACACACACAGACACACACACACACACACACACACAGAGAGACAGTAGGGGCATAGAGATTACTGTACACACACACACAGAGACAGTAGGGGCGTAGAGATTACTGTACACACACACACAGAGACAGTAGGGGCGTAGACACACACACACAGAGACAGTACTGTACACACACACACACACACACACACACACACACACACACACACAGAGACAGTAGGGGCGTAGAGATTACTGTACACACACACACACACACACACACACACACACACACACACACACACACACACACACACACACACAGAGACAGTAGAGGCGTAGAGATTACTGTACACACACACACAGAGACAGTAGGGGCGTAGAGATTACTGTACACACACACACACAGAGGCATTAGAGGCGTAGTGATTACTGTACACACACACACAGAGACAGTAGGGGCGTAGAGATTACTGTACACACACACACAGAGAGACAGTAGAGGCGTAGTGACGTTAGCACATTGAGTGCTGGTTGAATCCTGATCCATGTCGTTGAGTTTATTTCAATGGGTCACACATTTTTTATATATTGTGAGTTTTCCCTATCCTATCCCATTTTTGGTTAGCAGTGGCTATAACGTTAAAATAGTTTTAGTAAATCAAAATCAAATCAAATCAAATGTATTTATATAGCCCTTCGTACATCAGCTGATGTCACAAAGTGCTGTACAGAAACCCAGCCTAAAACCCCAAACAGCAAGCAATGCAGGTGTAGAAGCACGGTGCCTAGGAAAAACTCCCTAGAAAGGCCAAAACCTAGGAAGAAACCTAGTGGCTTTGGAAACAAATCCGAACCATGGATGACTGTCCTTTCGGCCCATAGACTTGCTTTCAAATACAGGTATTTAAGGTCAAGAACAGATACCCTTGACCTCCAGACCTACAGCTGTTAACCAAAAGAAGTGGTTGGGTTACTGCTTTGCTATTAGTTTAAACTGCGGATTGCTCCTTTACTGACCTTAGAGAGGGGCAGGACGAGGAAGGCTCCGCCCCCACTGGACTCCACGATGACGGCCAGGAACTTTGGGTTGACGGCACAGAACGAGCTGTCCCACGTCACCTTGGAAACGCGTATGTCATCGTAGCCCTGCTCCGTCTTCACCGCCTGGCCAAAGACGTGTCGGAACTTACTCTGTCGTACGATGCTGCGACTCATCGCTATAGAGACGAGGGAGGGAGGGGTCGGGGGGAGAGATAAAGTTGAGTGGGAGAGGGTAAGACAAAGATGGAGGTGTGGGCGGGGGAGAGATTGACAATCTCAGATATGCAATTTCCATCAATCGATCATTTAATAATTTAATCGATCATTTCATAATTTATGACGAATATAGGTCTCGTATCATGTGAATCATCCGACTGATCTCTCCTCCTCCATTGAGAAGATACACTATGACCCAATGCCTGTAATTCAGCAGTTGGGTCATCCAAACAACCCCAACATTTTGTTGGGTTATTGATACTGGGTGCAGGTTTATTAATGCTGGGTTATTGCGATATCAAAAGACTAGAGATGTGGCTTTCAGATAGTTCTTTTTGGTCACCCGTGAGCGTAAATGTCATTTTGGTTCATCTGTTCTGTTGTAATTGTCATCACATGTTTTGGTTGAACACTGACAGTGTTGTAGCTTTAATGAGGTTTACACAAGTGCATGAGTTCCTAAAGTGCCTATGCATATCCCGATGTTGGGATAAATAATACATGCCTATGTTGGGATAGGTAAATAATAATGCTCATGTGCAAAAATATTCAAGGAACATCTTTATTTATAGTGTACAGTTATAGTCTAACATGATGAACAGGAATGACATTTTTTCAAAGCAACAAATCAAATCAAATCGAATGTATTTATATAGCCCCTTCGTACATCAGCTGATATCTCAAAGTGCTGTACAGAAACCCAGCCTAAAACCCCCAAACAGCAAGCAATGCAGGTGTAGAAGCACTAACTTTGCTGTTGAAGTATTGGAGTTGTTGAACCCGTCCACAGGATTGGGTTTCCTTTCCTTTTCCTGTGGTTGAATGACCTCGAGGCCTCATGGGTGGAATATTATTTCATGGGTCGATATTTTTCATAATGTCATAATTAATAAACTTTTTTTTGGTGTTTCTATGTCAAACGGTTTTGTTATATTTCAGTCTTCTGTGATGTACACGGAACAAAAAATATAAACGCAACATGTAAAGTGTTGGTCCCATGTTTCATGAGCTGAAATAAAAGATCCCAGAAATGTTACATACGCACAAAAAGCTTATTTCTCTCGGATTTTGTGCACAATTTTGTTTACATCCCTGTTAGTGAGCATTTCTCCTTCGCCAAGATAATCCATTCCAATTGACAGGTGTGGCATAGCAAGACGCTGATTTAACAGCATGGTCATTACACAGGTGCACCTTGTGCTGGGGACAATAAAATGTTACTCTAAAATGTGCAGTTTTGTCACAACACAGGCGTCTCACAGCTGATGAAACTATCGTGTTGTACAAAGGTATACAACTCACACACATGGTTAAAATAAGCCCCCTGTACCATGTGATGAATGAGAGATACCTGTACCATGTGATGAATGAGAGATACCTGTACCATGTGATGAATGAGAGATACCTGTACCATGTGATGAATGAGAGATACCTGTACCATGTGATGAATGAGAGATACCTGTACCATGTGATGAATGAGAGATACCTGTACCATGTGATGAATGAGAGATACCTGTACCATGTGATGAATGAGAGATACCTGTACCATGTGATGAATGAGAGATACCTGTACCATGTGATGAATGAGAGATACCTGTACCATGTGATGAATGAGAGATACCTGTACCATGTGATGAATGAGAGATACCTGTACCATGTGATGAATGAGAGATACCTGTACCATGTGATGAATGAGAGATACCTGTACCATGTGATGAATGAGAGATACCTGTACCATGTGATGAATGAGAGATACCTGTACCATGTGATGAATGAGAGATACCTGTACCATGTGATGAATGAGAGATACCTGTACCATGTGATGAATGAGAGATACCTGTACCATGTGATGAATGAGAGATACCTGTACCATGTGATGAATGAGAGATACCTGTACCATGTGATGAATGAGAGATACCTGTACCATGTGATGAATGAGAGATACCTGTACCATGTGATGAATGAGAGATACCTGTACCATGTGATGAATGAGAGATACCTGTACCATGTCATATACAGTGCCTTGCGAAAGTATTCGGCCCCCTTGAACTTTGCGACGTTTTGCCACATTTCAGGCTTCAAACATAAAGATATAAAACTGTATCTTTTTGTGAAGAATCAACAACAAGTGGGACACAATCATGAAGTGGAACGACAATTTTTTTAACAAATCAAAAACTGAAAAATTGGGCCTGCAAAATTATTCAGCCCCCTTAAGTTAATACATTGTAGCGCCACCTTTTGCTGTGATTACAGCTGTAAGTCGCTTGGGGTATGTCTCTATCAGTTTTGCACATGTACCATGTCATATATAGAGTTGAAATGTATTACATTTTGAGTTTGCATCCCAATGTTACACTATATATACAGTACCAGTCAAAGGTTTGGAAACATCTACTCAATCAAGGGATTTTATTTATTTGTACTATTTTCTACATTGTAGAATAATAGTGAAGACATCAAAACTATGAAATAACACACATGGAAACATCCTCCCCCTCTTTTACACTGCTGCTACTCTCTGTTGTTGTCATCTCTGCATAGTCACTTTAATAACTCTACCTACATGTACATATTACCTCAATTACCTCAACTAACTGGTTCCCCCTCACACTCTGTACCAGTACTCCCTGTATATAGCCTCCACATTGACTCTGTACCGTAATACCCTGTATATAGCCTCCACATTGACTCTGTACCAGTACCCCCTGTATATAGCCTCCACATTGACTCTGTACCGGTACCCCCTGTATATAGCCTCCACATTGACTCTGTACCGGTACCCCCTGTATATAGCCTCCACATTGACTCTGTACCGGTACCCCCTGTATATAGCCTCCACATTGACTCTGTACCGGTACCCCCTGTATATAGCCTCCACGTTGACTCTGTACCGGTACCCCCTGTATATAGCCTCCACATTGACTCTGTACCAGTACCCCTGTATATAGCCTCCACATTGACTCTGTACCGGTACCCCCTGTATATAGCCTCCACATTGACTCTGTACCGGTACCCCCTGTATATAGCCTCCACATTGACTCTGTACCAGTACCCCTGTATATAGCCTCCACATTGACTCTGTACCGGTACCCCCTGTATATAGCCTCCACATTGACTATGTACCGTAATACCCTGTATATAGTCTCCACATTGACTCTGTACCGTAATACCCTGTATATAGCCTCCACATTGACTCTGTACCGTAATACTCTGTATATAGTCTCCACATTGACTCTGTACCGTAATACCCTGTATATAGTCTCCACATTGACTCTGTACCGTAATACTCTGTATATAGCCTCCACATTGACTCTGTACCGTAATACCCTGTATATAGCCTCCACATTGACTCTGTACCGTAATACCCTGTATATAGTCTCCACATTGACTCTGTACCGTAATACCCTGTATATAGCCTCCACATTGACTCTGTACCGTAATACCCTGTATATAGCCTCCACATTGACTCTGTACCGTAATACCCTGTATATAGCCTCCACATTGACTCTGTACCGTAATACCCTGTATATAGCCTCCACATTGACTCTGTACCGTAATACCCTGTATATAGTCTCCACATTGACTCTGTACCGTAATACCCTGTATATAGCCTCCACATTGACTCTGTACCGGTACCCCCTGTATATAGCCTCCACATTGACTCTGTACCGGTACCCCCTGTATATAGCCTCCACATTGACTCTGTACCGGTACCCCCTGTATATAGCCTCCACATTGACTCTGTACCGGTACCCCCTGTATATAGCCTCCACATTGACTCTGTACCGGTACCCCCTGTATATAGCCTCCACGTTGACTCTGTACCGGTACCCCCTGTATATAGCCTCCACATTGACTATGTACCGTAATACCCTGTATATAGTCTCCACATTGACTCTGTACCGTAATACCCTGTATATAGCCTCCACATTGACTCTGTACCGTAATACCCTGTATATAGCCTCCACATTGACTCTGTACCGTAATACCCTGTATATAGTCTCCACATTGACTCTGTACCGTAATACCCTGTATATAGCCTCCACATTGACTCTGTACCGTAATACCCTGTATATAGCCTCCACATTGACTCTGTACCGTAATACCCTGTATATAGTCTCCACATTGACTCTGTACCGTAATACCCTGTATATAGCCTCCACATTGACTCTGTACCGTAATACCCTGTATATAGCCTCCACATTGACTCTGTACCGTAATACCCTGTATATAGCCTCCACATTGACTCTGTACCGTAATACCCTGTATATAGCCTCCACATTGACTCTGTACCGTAATACCCTGTATATAGTCTCCACATTGACTCTGTACCGTAATACCCTGTATATAGCCTCCACATTGACTCTGTACCGTAATACCCTGTATATAGCCTCCACATTGACTCTGTACCGTAATACCCTGTATATAGCCTCCACATTGACTCTGTACTGTAATACCCTGTATATAGCCTCCACATTGACTCTGTACCGAAATACCCTGTATATAGCCTCCACATTGACTCTGTACCGTAATACCCTGTATATAGCCTCCACATTGACTCTGTACCGTAACACCCTGTATATAGCCTCCACATTGACTCTGTACCGTAATACCCTGTATATAGCCTCCACATTGACCCTGTACCGTAATACCCTGTATATAGCCTCCACATTGACTCTGTACCGTAATACCCTGTATATAGCCTCCACATTGACTCTGTACCGTAATACCCTGTATATTGTCTCACTATTGTTATTTCACTGCTGCTCCTTAATTACTTGTTACTTTAATTTCTTATTCTTATCTGTATTTATTATACAGCATTGTTGGTTAGAGGCTTGTAAGTAATCATTTCACTGTGAGGTCTACTACACCTGTTGTATTCTGCGCATGTGACTAATACAATTTGATTTGACACAAGAAAAAAAAGTTACCAAGATGAGATGACAGGTGTTGTACTGCGTTGTACTGTCTGTCCCCACCCTGAGCGTTGATTCATCATGCAGAGGCCGTAGAGAAGCCATACATAGACATTGTATATCATTTAACAATTCCATTTAACGCCATGCTGTTCATATAAATAATGTATTATAATTTCCCCTTTCCTTGAAGGGAAAGGGAAGTGGTTTTGGGCAGTAAATGACGGTAAATCTCGGTAGCCGGGTTCCCGCCTTTCAACCCCAGTAGAAACCATGCTGTTGAACATAATGCTAACAGGAAATGTTTACTCTACAAAGGCATGATCCCCTCTTAGTTACCCAACTCCATCACAATAGGTTCTCTTTAAACAAGGAGCCATCGGTGTTACTGATATCTTTAGGGACATTTGTCTTGTTATTCAATAGTTTGTAACACTGTAATAAATTAGGCCTATTCTTTAAAAACAAATGGTTCAAAGTTAAAATATAGGCATAGCTTTCCTGGTCGTTAATATACCAGAAATAAAAGTGTAATTTACATTCTAAATGTAGTCACCTAGCAAACGTGCGTATCCAGAGCGACAATCAGTTAATTAAACTAGTTCCATTACTGTGTAGACAAGTTCCGTTTGTTTGTAATATTCCAGTCAGTCTGTCTGTGTGTGTGTGTGTGTGTGTGTGTGTGTGTGTGTGTGTGTGTGTGTGATAGGCCACAGCTCTTATTTTTTGTGCTCTGCCCTGGCGCATGGCATGGCTCTCGAGACAGGGTGAAAGAATGACATGGTCACCTAATATAGACATGTCAAACTGTCCTTTCCAACCCCCCCCCCCCCCCAGCCCTACCTCCCTGGGGCTCCGGGGAGAGGGCATAATCATCCCAAAGAGTATAATGATACCGATCTCCCTGATAGGTCAATAACAGGAATATCGGCACATACAGACACAAACTCCTTGTGCGCGTATGTGCGCGTATGGACACACACACACAAACACATCTGGAAACCTGAACCAGTAGCCTAATAATTTCACCCCTATAGGGAGAGAGGGGGGAGCGGGGGGGGAATCCTCCCCCCTCCCTTGCATAACGTGCTCCATTTAGTTCAGCAATCACAATTTAAAGCTCGCCACTGTCCCGAGAAAAAGTGCGCAGTCACAATCTATGACTTTCCCAGCATTACTATGCACACACTGGCAATGCGATAAAAGCTGTGCATTCAACTGCATCGACGACTATTAACGATATTAAAACACGGCTGGTTTAAGGCAATTCATTCAGGCAACTCACCCAATCAGCTTGGTATTTGATGGGGATCGCCACTGTCGTTTGACCTCCGAATTCTCCTCTCCCCCTTCCCTTGGTAGTTTTCTGTTCTCGGTAACGCTTATTGGAATGCTTTATCTGGTTCTCTGTGGTCCAGTTTTGTACAGTCGGTGCGGGCTTGGCGAACGGGGAGCGGGGTACAACTACGACGCTCCTCAGCGGAGAGAGAAGGGAGTGGATTTGAAGGGAGGGTGTGTGTGTGGGGGACAGGAGAGGGGGGTCAAAGCGGTCCGGTCTATTTTCGAAAGAGTCCTGTCCGTGTCGGGCTATCTCTCGCGTGAGGGTGGAAGAGCCATAGATTGTGCTGGGATCGCGCGTCGGGGACAGCTGGTCACGGGCCAGGCTGTTCTACACAAGCACCCGAAGAGGGAGAGTGGGATAGTGGCTCACATTAAAACTTAGACGACCTGCGGTGATTGTGAACTATATTCTACTACAAACCGTCAGACATGCCTAAATACTTATTTTTCCCTTTTTCAAACAGATAGACCAATTGACTTTCCTACAAGCCTGCGGTCACAATTTGGTAGCCATTTCCTAAACTATCCTGGTTAAGGGTAACAGGCAGACAAAATCCATGTGCTACTCCGTCAGTCAGCCACACAACGGAAACTGTCACTCCGTCACAAACTATCCGTCCTCCTTCGGCTCGACAGCTGCGTGCTTCTCCAGACCAGTGTTGTGCTGAGATGTACTGCATGCACCTACACGTAGTGCCGCTAGAGGGCGACAAAACGCACCACTTTTCACTTGCTGCAATTCGACTGAAGGGACAGTACAAACACATTAGGTCTATGAAGTTTATGGTCCAATTAAAACGATTGTTTTTACTTCTTCAGTTAATTTGATTGGCCTTTGGAGGAATATGTCTCACATTATCGAGGACTGACATTACAAAAGAGAATCAATATTTACATATTGATTCATGAGTAACTAAGCAGAGAACGTTAGGAAGTAGTGTCTTATTGATACCTAATAATGCCTGCCTTTATGGCTATAGACCAATAAGAAATGACAGTGATGTCAACATACATTATGATTATTTATGATTACTTATCAATACCATATGCATTTCGCTGCAGCTAGAACGAGCTGCAACAAACACTCAAATTGGACAGTTTTATCTCAATCTCTTCATTCAAAGACTCAATCATGGACACTCTTACTGGCACTTGTAGCGGCTTTGCCTGAGGAATTGTTGTCTCTACCTTGTTGCCCTTTGCTCTGGTACCATGTTGTGTTGCTACCATGTTGTGTTGCTACCATGTTGTGTTGCTACCATGCTGTGTTGCTACCATGTTGTGTTGCTACCATGTTGTGTTGCTACCATGTTGTGTTGCTACCATGTTGTGTTGTCATGTGTTGCTGCCTTGCTATGTTGTTGTCTTTAGGTCTCTCTTCATGTAGTGTTGTTTGTCTTGTCGTGATCTGTGTTTTGTCCTATATTATTATTATTGTGTTTTTTCATCCCAGCCCCCGTCCCTGCAGGATGCCTTTTAGAGACTGCCTTGGCTTGGGGGACAGGGAGAGAGGGGTACACTGTCCCTGCAGGATGCCTTTTAGAGACTGCCTTGGCTTGGGGGACAGGGAGAGAGGGGTACACTGTCCCTGCAGGATGCCTTTTAGAGACTGCCTTGGCTTGGGGGACAGGGAGAGAGGGGTACACTGTCCCTGCAGGATGCCTTTTAGAGACTGCCTTGGCTTGGGGGACAGGGAGAGAGGGGTACACTGTCCCTGCAGGATGCCTTTTAGAGACTGCCTTGGCTTGGGGGACAGGGAGAGAGGGGTACACTGTCCCTGCAGGATGCCTTTTAGAGACTGCCTTGGCACTTTGTTTTGGTACACTCAGCACAGATGACACGAGGTCCATCGAAAAGACACAAAGCCGCATGGCCTTAGACCTCAGTAGCTCAGTTGGTAGAGCATGGCGCTTGCAACACCAGGATAGTGGGTTCAATTCCCAGGACCACCTTTACATAAAATGTATGCATGCATTACTGTAAGACACTTGTGCTAAACACGTCTGCTAAACGGCATTTATTATTAGAATTGACACAATAATGGAAAGTTACCAGACAGTATTATAACAGAGAATCTATTGAATATGATTAAACATCTTTCAAGACCAGAAGTCACACCGTGACACTAGAGGCTCAAAACGAGTGTCACAGAGACCAACATGATGAAACAGAGATACGAGGAGAGGGACAGAGGATGGCTGCTGCTCGCGGTGGTGGCAACTTTAGGTGTAGTCACGGTGATGCTGTTCTTAGTGGTAGCATTGGTGACTGTTGGCTGGACAGTGGTATCCACTGTGACTCTGATGGACCTGAAACAGGTTCCCACGTTCCCCGCGCCGTCCACCGCCACCAGCTCTACCTCCGGGGAACAGCAGGAGGCGCTGTAGGCTGCCAGAGTCACGGTCCAATTCCCAGCGCCCTTCACCGTGGTGGTGTTGAGGGTTCCGTTGCCCTGGCGCAGAGTGACGTGCTCGATGCCCGTCCCGTTGCCGTCCGTCAGGTTGGCAGAGAGCTCCCACATGGACAGGCTGCAGTCGTCAGAACAATTAGCTGTTACGCTGACCACATCGCACACCGGACGGCTGACATCTGTCACCTGTAAGGGAGGGGAAAGAATTACATTTTTATAAGGATCCCCATTAGCTGACGCCATGACGTTAGCAAGTCTACCTGGGGTCTGACACATATCTAAAAAGACATTTCAAACAATTACAACACTAACCCTGGAGGAAAGACACTTTCCTTTTAATCCTTGATGTTATTCTAGCCTGGGTACCAGTCTGTTTGTGCCATCATTCCATTCCTTGCTACACCTCGTCATGACAAGGAGTGGAATGTTGGCACAAACAGATCTGGGACCTGTACTGCTGTAATTCTACCACTACACCCAGAACAGAGAAAACACATCAGAGTTACCGGTGAAACGACTGTGAGGCGCATAACAGCATAGTTAGTGTCGGTGGCCCCGGGAGACTCAGCCTCGATAGTCAGGGTGACGTCCGTGCCCGACGCGGTGTTGGCGGGAGCCGTGAGAGTCACTGTACCGTTGGCACTGACCCCGGTCACTAGCGTCAGGTCTGTAGGGGAAGAGGAGGGGAACCCCCGGTCGTTTGTGGCCCGGATGGTGAAGGATCCGCCTGTCCCGTTGGTTGTCACAGTGAACAGAACTGAAAAGGGTGTTCCAGGCTCCAGGTCACTTTCTGCCTCGGCCTGAAATCAGACAGAACACAACAGAACGTTCTGCCTCAGCCTGAAACCAGGCAGAACGCAGCAGAACGTTCTGCCTCAGCCTGAAATCAGGCAGAACACAACAGAACGTTCTGCCTCAGCCTGAAACCAGGCAGAACGCAGCAGAACGTTCTGCCTCAGCCTGAAATCACCAGGCAGAACGCAGCAGAACGTTCTGCCTCAGCCTGAAACCAGGCAGAACGCAGCAGAACGTTCTGCCTACTCTAGTCACACATTCCTCTGAATATGGAGCTCTGTGTATTCACTACCCAGTATTGGTAGGCTACAAGTATCCCCAGGATACCTCCCCCAACACTAACCATCACAGGGTAAAATGAAAAAACTACCAGACCCACCGTCACAGGGCGACTTCAACAACTCTGAATCTTGACATTTGACCTTGGCACTCACCATCACCATAACAGTGGAGGCTCTGAGGCGGGTGGAGGACTGTCTCTGGAAGCTGTCTGGTAATGCCCTGGTGGTGGCGCTGTTCTCTCCTCTCAGACGCACAACAAATTCCCCCGCCGGGATTCTGTCCATGGTAACCAGGAAGTCCCCGCCGCCGACTGATTCCAAGGTTCCATTGACCTCCCCTGACCCCGAGGCCTCAACCAGCGCCACCTCTGTCAGCCTCACAGAGTCACTCCCCGTCACTGACACCAGCAGGGTGGCATTACCACCTGGGGCGGAGAAATGTGGTGAGGAGGTAGCTCATGTATAAGTAGCAAATCACATTATTGCTGAGCTAGAAACTTGTAAGTCGCTCTGGATAAAAGCGTCTGCTAAATGACTTAAATGTAAATGTAAATGTAAATGTAAGTAAAAAAAACTAAAAGTTAGGAGTGTTAAATCAGCATCAATGTTAGGAACCACGATGGAGGAACAGACATACATAGACAGCATTTTGGTGCCCCTGTAAATATCCACCCCGTGTCACTGTGCTCCAACTGTTATTAACAAACTGTTTGTTTAAATGTCTCACCAGCTTGAGGACGGGACTCTAAAACAGCGAAGGCTGGATGAGGTCCCTGGGACACCTCCACAAAGTCAAACAGGAAGTCGATGCCGCTCTGACCTGGAAAGAGAAAGTCAAAGAGCTCTTTGACCTCTGAACATGGAATAAAAGCATACGCTCAAAAGTTGTCAATAAACAATCATCACACTAGAGTTGTAGGTACTCTGTAACAATGTGTTACCCACACACTTAACCTGCGAATCTAAATACCATGTAACACACTGTTCAGCACGCTATTACAAATGGTTGCTAACTTGCCTAATTTCTGTGTAATATGCCCTCCAGAAAAGCCAACATCGTCACACTCACCTACGACCTTCAGTGAGTAGGGCACAGTTGACGACACACGGATTTCCCATAATCCCGCTTGGCTGTCCAGCCCCAGTGTGAGGAAGTTCCCCACGGTTTTAATCGTTGCCAGAGGCCCATTTACCTCCCCACTACTCTGGGACACACCTGTGGGATGACATCACCATAGCAACAAACATGGGAATTTGCCCCAAGCTACAACATAAATACAATATATTTTTGAAAAATGTAACCTTTATATCAGGGCTCTCCAACCAAGTTCCTGGAGAACTAACGCCTGTAGGTTTGAACTCCAACCAAGTTCCTGGAGAACTAACGCCTGTAGGTTTGAACTCCAACCCTGTTCCTGGAGAACTAACGCCTTTAGGTTTGAACTCCAACCCTGTTCCTGGAGAACTACCTCCCTGTAGGTTTTAACTCCAAACCTGTTCCTGGAGAACTACCTCCCGTAGGTTTTAACTCCAAACCTGTTCCTGGAGAACTACCTCCCTGTAGGTTTTAACTCCAAACCTGTTCCTGGAGAACCCCCTTCCTGTAGGTTTTAACTGCAAACCTGTTCCTGGAGAACCCCATCCCTGTAGGTTTTAACTCCAAACCTGTTCCTGGAGAACCCCCCCCTGTAGGTTTTAACTCCAACCCTGTTCCTGGAGAACCCCTCCCTGTAGGTTTTAACTGCAAACCTGTTCCTGGAGAACCCCCTCCCTGTAGGTTTTAACTCCAAACCTGTTCCTGGAGAACCTCCTCCCTGTAGGTTTTAACTCTAACCCTGTTCCTGGAGAACCCCCTCCCTGTAGGTTTTAACTCCAAACCTGTTCCTGGAGAACCCCCTCCCTGTAGGTTTTAACTCCAAACCTGTTCCTGGAGAACTACCTCCCGTAGGTTTTAACTCCAAACCTGTTCCTGGAGAACTACCTCCCGTAGGTTTTAACTCCAAACCTGTTCCTGGAGAACTACCTCCCTGTAGGTTTTAACTCCAAACCTGTTCCTGGAGAACCCCCTCCCTGTAGGTTTTAAGTTTTGACTCCAACCCTGTTTATGGAGAACTACCTCCCTGTAGGTTTGAACTCCAACCCTAATCTACTACATGGTTTCCCAAACTCAGTCACAGGGCTCCCCCTTATTGCACATTGTGATATTTGCCCTAGTACGACACAGCTGTTTCAAATAATCAAGGCTTGATGATGAGTTGCACATGGAGGGCCCCCGGGACCTAGTTTGGGAAACCCTGGTCTAGCACACCCGAGTACCTGTTTGATAAGCTGAATCTGGTTTGTTACAACTGGGGTTGGACTTAAAACCTACAGGAGGGTGTCTCTCCAGGAACAGGGTTGGAGTTAAAACCTACAGGAGGGTATCTCTCCAGGAACAGGGTTGGAGTTAAAACCTACAGGAGGGTATCTCTCCAGGAACAGGGTTGGAGTTAAAACCTACAGGAGGGTATCTCTCCAGGAACAGGGTTGGAGTTAAAACCTACAGGAGGGTATCTCTCCAGGAACAGGGTTGGAGTTAAAACCTACAGGAGGGTATCTCTCCAGGAACAGGGTTGGAGTTAAAACCTACAGGAGGATGTCTCTCCAGGAAAAGGGTTGGAGAGACCTGGTTTATATACAATATCCAGGAAGTCCTACTGAGATCAGAAAACCTTTCTTTCAACAGAGACCTGACTTTGTGATGAGAGATTTTAATGTCAATGAGACTCCCCTGGTTAAATAAAAAGGATAAATGAATATCTCTGGAATACCTGAGGGGCTGGTGAGCGTGAAGGAGAGGGAGCTTCCTGTGACATAAGCAGTCAGGTTTCTCACAGACTCATCTACAGTGAAGGAGAAATTATCAGCCCTTCCTGGACTCCGCACAGCCTGTAGAATGGTCACCTGAAAGAAAGAAGGAGAGGAGTAGAGAGGGTGGGTGGGAGAAAAATGGCAGATGCATCTTTCAGAAGCAACTCTCCCAGGGTGACATGTTGTTGCACTACAGAAGCCTCGTCTTGGAGCATGACCATTGGGGCTAGGCTAGGTCCAACATCACAAGTTTGGGACAAAGTCTTTAATAAACGAGTGCAAGCTTTTGAAAATAAATAACATCCTTGGACCAGCACTGATCCTTTGTTTAGACTTCTTCCACAGAACTCTCTTGTCCCAACCTTCACATTGTGGACCTAGCGTTACCCTAATGTTTACTATTGGTGTCAAGGCTACCAATGAAGAGCTGGAGGATTCCACAATGATGCTGGTGGCCTTGGGCAGTTCTGTCTTGGTGACCTGTATGGCTTGGCCACCTGAGGACTGGGCCAGCTCCCTGTAGAGCTGGGAGTCTGACACTGCCATCCGACTGTGCTGGACCTGTCCTTGGCCCTGGTCACTACCCCTCCTACGACGGAGCCCCAAAGAGCCAGTTAGGAAGAAGGTCACCTGCGCAGAGAGAGAGAGAGAGAGAGAGAGAGAGAGAGAGAGAGAGAGAGAGAGAGAGAGAGAGAGAGAGAGAGAGAGAGAGAGAGAGAGAGAGAGAGAGAGAGAGAGAGAGAGAGAGAGAGAGAGAGAGAGAGAGAGAGAGAGAGAGAGAGAGAGAGAGAGAGAGAGAGAGAGAGAGAGAGAGAGAGAGAGAGAAACTTGGCAGTAGACTTGGCAGTAGAAAATCTTAACAGTATATTTGACCTCTCAGCTTCCCTATCAAATCTAAAAATCTCAAATAGAAAACCGAAGAAAATTAACAATAATGACAAATGGTTTGATGAGGAATGCAAAAATCTAAGAAAGAAATTGAGAAACCTGTCCAACCAAAAACATAGAGACCCGGAAAACCTGAGTCTACGCCTTCACTATGGTGAATCACTAAAACAATACAGAAACACACTACGGAAAAGAAGGAACAGCATGTCAGAAATCAGCTCAATGCAATTGAAGAATCCATAGACTCTAACCACTTCTGGGAAAATTGGAAAACACTAAACAAACAACAACACGAAGAATTATCTATCCAAAATGGAGATGTCTGGGTAAACCACTTCTCCAATCTTTTGGTTCTATAACAAAGAACAAAGAGCAAAAACATATACATGATCAACTACAGATCTTAGAATCAACTATTAAAGACTACCAGAACCCACTGGATTCTCCAATTACATTGAATGAGTTACAGGACAAAATAAAAACCCTCCAACCCAAAAAGGCCTGTGGTGTCGATGGTATCCTCAATGAAATGATCAAATATACAGACAACAAATTCCAACTGGCTATACTAAAACTCTTTAACATCATACTTAGCTCTGGCATCTTCCCCAATATTTGGAACCAAGGACTGATCACCCCAATCCACAAAAGTGGAGACAAATTTGACCCCAATAACTACCGTGGAATATGTGTCAACAGTAACCTTGGGAAAATCCTCTGCATTATTATTAACAGCAGACTCGTACATTTCCTCAATGAAAACAATGTACTGAGCAAATGTCAAATTGGCTTTTTACCAAATTACCGTACAACAGACCATGTATTCACCCTGCACACCTTAATTGACAACCAAACAAACCAAAACAAAGGCAAAGTCTTCTCATGCTTTGTTGATTTCAAAAAAGCCTTCGACTCAATTTGGCATGAGGGTCTGCTATACAAACTGATGGAAAGTGGTGTTGGGGGTAAAACATATGACATTATAAAATCCATGTACACAAACAACAAGTGTGCGGTTAAAATTGGCAAAAAACACACACATTTCTTCACACAGGGTCGTGGGGTTAGACAGGGATGCAGCTTAAGCCCCACCCTCTTCAACATATATATCAACGAACTGGCGCGGGCACTAGAAAAGTCTGCAGCACCCGGCCTCCCCTGCTAGAATCCGAAGTCAAATGTCTGCTGTTTGCTGATGATCTGGTGCTTCTGTCACCAACCAAGGAGGGCCTACAGCAGCACCTAGATCTTATGCACAGATTCTGTCAGACCTGGGCCCTGACAGTAAATCTCAGTAAGACCAAAATAATGGTGTTCCAAAAAGGTCGAGTCACCAGGACCACAAATACAAATTCCATCTCGACACTGTTGCCCTAGAGCACACAAAAAACTATACATACCTTGGCCTAAACATCAGCGCCACAGGTAACTTCCACAAAGGTGTGAACGATCTGAGAGACAAGGCAAGAAGGGCATTCTATGCCATCAAAAGAAACATAAATTTCAACATACCAATTAGGATTTGGCTAAAAATACTTGAATCAGTCATAGAGCCCATTGCCCTTTATGGTTGTGAGGTCTGGGGTCCGCTCACCAACCAAGACTTCACAAAATGGGACAAACACCAAATTGAGACTCTGCACGCAGAATTCTGCAAAAATATCCTCCGTGTACAACGTAAAACACCAAATAATGCATGCAGAGCAGAATTAGGCCGATACCCACTAATTATCAAAATCCAGAAAAGAGCCATTAAATTCTACAACCACCTAAAAGGAAGCGATTCACAAACCTTCCATAACAAAGCCATCACAAACAGAGAGATGAACCTGGAGAAGAGTCCCCTAAGCAAACTGGTCCTGGGGCTCTGTTCTCACAAACACACCCTACAGAGCCCCAGGACAACAGCACAATTAGACCCAACCAAATCATGAGAAAACAAAAAGATAATTACTTAACACATTGGAAAGAATTAACAAAAAACAGAGCAAACTAGAATGCTATTTGGCCCTACACAGAGAGTACACAGCGGCAGAATACCTGACCACTGTGACTGACCCAAAATTAAGGAAAGCTTTGACTATGTACAGACTCAGTGAGCATAGCCTTGCTATTGAGAAAGGCCGCCGTAGGCAGACATGGCTCTCAAGAGAAGACAGGCTATGTGCTCACTGCCCACAAAATGAGGTGGAAACTGAGCTGCACTTCCTAACCTCCTGCCCAATGTATGACCATATTAGAGAGACATATTTCCCCCAGATCACACAGATCCACAAAGAATTCGAAAACATATCCAATTTTGAAAAACTCCCATACCTACTGGGTGAAATTCCACAGTGTGCCATCACAGCAGCAAGATTTGTGACCTGTTGCCACGAGAAAAGGGCAACCAGTGAAGAACAAACACCATTGTAAATACAACCCATATTTATGCTTATTTATTTTATCTTGTGTCCTTTAATTATTTGTACATTGTGTATATATGTGTATATATATATATATATATATATATATATATAATATGACATTTGTAATGTCTTTACTGTTTTGAAACTGTTGTATGTGTAATGTTTACTGTTAATTTTTGTTGTTTTTCACTTTATATATTCACTTTGTATGTTGTCTACCTCACTTGCTTTGGCAATGTTAACACATGTTTCCCATGCCAATAAAGCCCTTGAATTGAATTGAATTGAATTGAGAGAGAGAGAGAGAGAGAGAGAGAGAGAGAGAGAGAGAGAGAGAGAGAGAGAGAGAGAGAGAGAGAGAGAGAGAGAGAGAGAGAGAGAGAGAGAGAGAGAGAGAGAATACATTGTGAATTCAATGTGTAAATTGAAGGAAAAGGAGAGAAAGGGGAGAAATCCAAGGAATTTGATGATCTTCTCTCAACGATTGTGAAGGTCAATAAATCCAAAAGGCAATGAAAAAGCCAGAGGAAAATTGTTATATTACCGGTTAATGTTGCTTGTTACATGGAGTATAACAAGGACCAGCTACTCACCACTGACTTAGTGCGTTCTATTAGAGCGATCACCGTGCCCATTAGATTCAAGTCTTTTGGAGGGGCATCAGTGAAAAGGAAGATCTCTGAAGAGGGGGGTGCACCAGTTAAAGCCAACTGTAGAAAGTACAGGGGATACAGTCACACTAGCACACCACTACAATGTATTGGGAATACATTCTGTGTTGAACTGGCAGCTTGAATGCAAATTCACAATTCAAATTCATAGATATACAGTGGGGAGAACAAGTATTTGATACACTGCCTGTTTTGCAAAGCATGTAGAGGTCTGTAATTTTTTATCAAAGGTACACTTCAACTGTGAGAGACGGAATCTAAAACAAAAATCCAGAAAAACACATTGTATGATTTTTTAAGTAATTAATTTGCATGTTATTGCATGACATGGGGCGGCAGCGTAGCCTAGTGGTTAGAGCGTTGGACTAGTAACCGGAAGGTTGCAAGTTCAAACCCCTGAGCTGACATGGTACAAATCTGTCGTTCTGCCCCTGAACAGGCAGTTAACCCACTGTTCCTAGGCCGTCATTGAAAATAAGAATATGTTCTTAACTGACTTGCCTGGTTAGGTAAAATTAAATTTAAAAAAACATACGTATATGTTCTCCCCACTGTACAGTCTTATTTTGGTTGTACATGCCTCTCCAACACTACATGCCTCTCCAACACTACATGCCTCTCCAACACTACATGCCTCTCCAACACTACAGGCCTCTCCAACACCACATGCCTCTCCAACACCACATGCCTCTCCAACACTACAGGCCTCTCAACACTACATGCCTCTCCAACACTACATGCCTCTCCAACACTACAGGCCTCTCCAACACCACATGCCTCTCCAACACTACATGCCTCTCCAACACTACATGCCTCTCCAACACTACAGGCCTCTCCAACACCACATGCCTCTCCAACACTACATGCCTCTCCAACACTACAGGCCTCTCCAACACCACATGCCTCTCCAACACCACATGCCTCTCCAACACCACATGCCTCTCCAACACTACAGGCCTCTCCAACACTACATGCCTCTCCAACACTACAGGCCTCTCCAACACTACATGCCTCTCCAACACTACAGGCCTCTCCAACACTACAGGCCTCTCCAACACTACATGCCTCTCCAACACTACAGGCCTCTCCAACACCACATGCCTCTCCAACACTACAGGCCTCTCCAACACTACATGCCTCTCCAACACTACATGCCTCTCCAACACTACAGGCCTCTCCAACACTACATGCCTCTCCAACACTACATGCCTCTCCAACACTACATGCCTCTCCAACACTACATGCCTCTCCAACACTACATGCCTCTCCAACACTACATGCCTCTCCAACACTACATGCCTCTCCAACACTACATGCCTCTCCAACACTACAGGCCTCTCCAACACTACATGCCTCTCCAACACTACATGCCTCTCCAACACTACATGCCTCTCCAACACTACATGCCTCTCCAACACTACATGCCTCTCCAACACTACAGGCCTCTCCAACACTACATGCCTCTCCAACACTACATGCCTCTCCAACACTACATGCCTCTCCAACACTACAGGCCTCTCCAACACTACATGCCTCTCCAACACTACAGGCCTCTCCAACACCACATGCCTCTCCAACACTACATGCCTCTCCAACACTACATGCCTCTCCAACACTACATGCCTCTCCAACACTACATGCCTCTCCAACACTACAGGCCTCTCCAACACTACATGCCTCTCCAACACTACATGCCTCTCCAACACCACATGCCTCTCCAACACTACAGGCCTCTCCAACACTACATGCCTCTCCAACACTACATGCCACTCCAACACTACAGGCCTCTCCAACACTACATGCCTCTCCAACACTACATGCCTCTCCAACACTACAGGCCTCTCCAACACTACAGGCCTCTCCAACACTACATGCCTCTCCAACACTACATGCCTCTCCAACACTACAGGCCTCTCCAACACTACATGCCTCTCCAACACTACATGCCTCTCCAACACTACATGCCTCTCCAACATTACAGGCCTCTCCAACACTACATGCCACTCCAACACTACAGGCCTCTCCAACACTACATGCCTCTCCAACACTACATGCCTCTCCAACACTACATGCCTCTCCAACACTACAGGCCTCTCCAACACTACATGCCTCTCCAACACTACATGCCTCTCCAACACTACATGCCTCTCCAACACTACATGCCTCTCCAACACTACATGCCTCTCCAACACTACAGGCCTCTCCAACACTACAGGCCTCTCCAACACTACAGGCCTCTCCAACACTACATGCCTCTCCAACACTACATGCCTCTCCAACACTACATGCCTCTCCAACACTACATGCCTCTCCAACACTACATGCCTCTCCAACACTACATGCCTCTCCAACACTACATGCCTCTCCAACACTACATGCCTCTCCAACACTACAGGCCTCTCCAACACTACATGCCTCTCCAACACTACATGCCTCTCCAACACTACATGCCTCTCCAACACTACATGCCTCTCCAACACTACATGCCTCTCCAACACTACATGCCTCTCCAACACTACATGCCTCTCCAACACTACATGCCTCTCCAACACTACATGCCTCTCCAACACTACAGTCACTGTACCTGAAGTCCTGATAGACTCATCTCCGGGAAATCTCCTCCTCCATCAGCATTCAGTGCATTGATGTGGGCCTTGAAGACGTTTGGGTCTGTGGTCCGCATCAGGGGCCCAAAGTCTTGTAATAGGAAAGGACAAGGTCACAGGCGTTGTCCATGTCATGTGTGTAGGATGCCGAAACGTTGGTAAATACCCATTAAATTGCTGGGAGTGTGCGATTTTCTTAATTTTGATAGTTTATAGTTTATTCGCCGTTAGTCAGCACCTCCACAAAAACTGTTTTCTTGGGTGTGCGTTTTTTTATACACGTTATCCGTTATCCGTGTCATAGTAGGAGGCCTTTTCAAACTATTTAACCTTATTTATTACTTTAGCAAACATGACATCATAACATTAGTGATAGTCAAAATCTGTTACATTTGTGAACGTCTAAATCAACATTTGGCCCATTTAAGCAGCGTGCGTCCCTCCTACAGACGAGGGGAGAAGGCCTATGTGAAGGAAGCAGCGTGCGTCCCTCCTACAGACGAGGGGAGAAGGCCTATGTGAAGGAAGCAGCGTGCGTCCCTCCTACAGACGAGGGGAGAAGGCCTATGTGAAGGAATCCATTTTTTTTCCTTTTGAACATATGCAGTGTCTGCCTCCAATGTAAAACAAATGTTTGACTTCCACAAAAAATTACTTCATTACCTGTTTTAGGTTTAAGGAAGTGTGTAGGTCGCAATCTTTATCATAGAGCTATGAAAGCTATGTATTACGATCCGCCTGTTCGAGACAAAATCAGTGATTGCTTTGCCATGTCTGTGGCGTGAAGCAGTCCAGCTGGATAAATGTTTTTCGAAGGACCGCCCCTTTGACGTAACGTAGCAGCGTAGTGATATAAATGGATGTAATGATGCAGCCGACCACCAGGGGGAGGCAAATACACATTTATTCAACAGAGGACATTTACACGGTCCTAAGAAGGTCTGCTGTCTTCTGATTTTTAAAACGGTGGATAATCAATAAAATAAGTAATGTAAACATTTTTGAAAGAAATTATTCGAGTGATGATACCGTTCGGGACTCATCCCATCTCTCACCTGGGTCATTGAAGGGGACCAAGATATAGACTGAGGGCTCGTCTGGCGTTCCTCTCTTGATGTCAATTATGAACGATGTCGTCTCCCTTACTGCTGCAATGTCGTCCGACATGCTGCCGGTGGTGTCGATCACAAAACACAGAGCTCTAAATCCATTCTTAGAGATCCCCATCATCCTGAGAGAGTGAGAAAAAGAGGGAGGGTGAGAGAGTGAGAGAAAGAAGAAGAGTGAGAAAGAGAGTGAGGGAGAGGAATCTCATTATGTGTTAGTGCAAAAGTTGTTGGACATGTGCAGCAGGGGCGGAGGCAGATAAATGGGCTTGAAGAAAAGGACTAGGGCTAGGATGGACTGTAAGTTGGGTTCAGGATTTGTTGGTCGATGGGCCCTGGCTATCCCACGAACATCAGTTTCCAGCGACAGTTTCCGGCGGAGGGCGGCATGCGAAGGAGGAAGGCGAAACTCATCATCCCTCTGGACAGTTGGAGGGTTTGGGTTTGTTTTGCCTGTCGGAAGGCCTGGGGTTTGAATGCTGGCCACCAGCGGGTGGCTTAGAGGCTGCACACTTGCCACACGAGAGGAGCCCGAAGGGCGTGGCACGCTGGTCACACAAGAGGAGCCCGAAGGGCGTGGCACGCTGGTCACACGAGAGGAGCCCGAAGGGCGTGGCACGCTGGTCACACAAGAGGAGCCCGAAGGGCGTGGCACGCTGGTCACACAAGAGGAGCCCGAAGGGCGTGGCACGCTGGTCACACGAGAGGAGCCCGAAGGGCGTGGCACGCTGGTCACACGAGAGGAGCCCGAAGGGCGTGGCACGCTGGTCACACCAGAGGAGCCCGAAGGGCGTGGCACGCTGGTCACACAAGAGGAGCCCGAAGGGCGTGGCACGCTGGTCACACAAGAGGAGCCCGAAGGGCGTGGCACGCTGGTCACACGAGAGGAGCCCGAAGGGCGTGGCACGCTGGTCACACAAGAGGAGCCCGAAGGGCGTGGCACGCTGGTCACACAAGAGGAGCCCGAAGGGCGTGGCACGCTGGTCACACGAGAGGAGCCCGAAGGGCGTGGCACGCTGGTCACACGAGAGGAGCCCGAAGGGCGTGGCACGCTGGTCACACAAGAGGAGCCCGAAGGGCGTGGCACGCTGGTCACACAAGAGGAAATGCACGGCTGTGGCGCGCTGGTCACACGAGAGGAGCCCGAAGGGCTTGGCACGCTGGTCACACGAGAGGAGCCCGAAGGGCGTGGCACGCTGGTCACACAAGAGGAGCCCGAAGGGCGTGGCACGCTGGTCACACGAGAGGAGCCCGAAGGGCGTGGCACGCTGGTCACACAAGAGGAGCCCGAAGGGCGTGGCACGCTGGTCACACGAGAGGAGCCCGAAGGGCGTGGCACGCTGGTCACACGAGAGGAGCCCGAAGGGCGTGGCACGCTGGTCACACAAGAGGAGCCCGAAGGGCGTGGCACGCTGGTCACACGAGAGGAGCCCGAAGGGCGTGGCACGCTGGTCACACGAGAGGAGCCCGAAGGGCGTGGCACGCTGGTCACACGAGAGGAGCCCGAAGGGCGTGGCACGCTGGTCACACGAGAGGAGCCCGAAGGGCGTGGTCACGCTGGTCACACGAGAGGAGCCCGAAGGGCGTGGCACGCTGGTCACACGAGAGGAGCCCGAAGGGCGTGGCACGCTGGTCACACGAGAGGAGCCCGAAGGGCGTGGCACGCTGGTCACACGAGAGGAGCCCGAAGGGCGTGGCACGCTGGTCACACGAGAGGAGCCCGAAGGGCGTGGCACGCTGGTCACACGAGAGGAGCCCGAAGGGCGTGGCACGCTGGTCACACGAGAGGAGCCCGAAGGGCGTGGCACGCTGGTCACACGAGAGGAGCCCGAAGGGCGTGGCACGCTGGTCACACGAGAGGAGCCCGAAGGGCGTGGCACGCTGGTCACACGAGAGGAGCCCGAAGGGCGTGGCACGCTGGTCACACGAGAGGAGCCCGAAGGGCGTGGCACGCTGGTCACACGAGAGGAGCCCGAAGGGCGTGGCACGCTGGTCACACGAGAGGAGCCCGAAGGGCGTGGCACGCTGGTCACACAAGAGGAGCCCGAAGGGCGTGGCACGCTGGTCACACGAGAGGAGCCCGAAGGGCGTGGCACGCTGGTCACACGAGAGGAGCCCGAAGGGCGTGGCACGCTGGTCACACAAGAGGAGCCCGAAGGGCGTGGCACGCTGGTCACACAAGAGGAGCCCGAAGGGCGTGGCACGCTGGTCACACGAGAGGAGCCCGAAGGGCGTGGCACGCTGGTCACACAAGAGGAGCCCGAAGGGCGTGGCACGCTGGTCACACAAGAGGAGCCCGAAGGGCGTGGCACGCTGGTCACACAAGAGGAGCCCGAAGGGCGTGGCACGCTGGTCACACGAGAGGAGCCCGAAGGGCGTGGCACGCTGGTCACACAAGAGGAGCCCGAAGGGCGTGGCACGCTGGTCACACGAGAGGAGCCCGAAGGGCGTGGCACGCTGGTCACACAAGAGGAGCCCGAAGGGCGTGGCACGCTGGTCACACGAGAGGAGCCCGAAGGGCGTGGCACGCTGGTCACACAAGAGGAGCTCGAAGGGCGTGGCACGCTGGTCAAAAACCTGTTTTTAACACAAGTGGAGCCTGAAGGGCGTGGCACGCTGGTCACACGAGAGAGCCCGAAGGGCGTGGCACGCTGGTCACACAAGAGGAGCCCGAAGAGCGTGGCACGCTGGTCACACGAGAGGAGCCCGAAGGGCGTGGCACGCTGGTCACACGAGAGGGAGCCCGAAGGGCGTGGCACGCTGGTCACACGAGAGGAGTCCGAAGGGCGTGGCACGCTGGTCACACAAGAGGAGCCCGAAGGGCGTGGCACGCTGGTCACACAAGAGGAGCCCGAAGGGCGTGGCACGCTGGTCACACAAGAGGAGCCCGAAGGGCGTGGCACGCTGGTCACACAAGAGGAGCCCGAAGGGCGTGGCACGCTGGTCACACAAGAGGAGCCCGAAGGGCGTGGCACGCTGGTCACACAAGAGGAAATGCACGGATGTGGCGCGCTGACCACTTGAGAGGGCAGCAACGCTCCCCATCCAACCTGACAGAGCTTGAGAGGATCTGCAGAGAAGAATGGGAGAAACTCTCCAAATACAGGTGTGCCAAGCTTGTAGCATCATACCCAGGAAGACTCGAGGCTGTAATCACTGCCAAATGTGCTTCAACAAAGTACTGAGTAAAGGGTCTGAATACTTACGTAAATGTGATATTTTCTAAAGTCTCTAAAAACCTGTTTTTAACTTTGTAATTATGGTGTATTGTGTGTAGATTTGTGATGGAAAAAAACGATGTAATCAATTTTGGAATAAAGCTGTAACAAAATGTGGAAAAACTAGGGTCTGAATAATTTCCAAACACACTGTACAGATCTTAGCCGGATGCCATGACCTTTCACAACAGTGCTTATATGATCAAGTACAATTCCCCACCGTAGGAAGTCTGTGTCCCCGGCAGCCCCTCTGATGTCCTCCAGCAGCTGACTGGTTGCAGCCACGGCCACCTCTGCAGCTGCAGTGTGCCAGTTGCCGTGGCTGGAATCAAGCGAGTCCTTGTTGATCCCACCCGTAGGCTCCTGCCTGCTTGTCTGGTCCGATAATCCCCCATGGCTGCATTTCCCTGCCAACCAATAGAGATTATCAGGACAATACAACTGGTCACTTACAACTGCAGTCAGGATCTTGTATGTTATTACATTGATGTTTATTCTCAGACCGTCAGTCAGTATGCTACTACCCTGGTCCTACAGATGCCATATCTTAATTTGATCATCTTTTTGTTGCAGGAATTTTCCATGCAAACTTGTAGAGTTTTCAAGATTTAAAAAAGCTTCTAAAGTTTGTAATTTCCAATTTCCAACGTAACCCCTAAAAAATATATATATAATTATAATCCACATAATAATGAACATTTCCTGTTTCTGCAGGATTATTTTCCTGCTGTGAGAAACCGGGTCAAATTAAGATGAGACATCATAAGGACTATTTTGTAAGTGTTTTAGCTAACTTCTCATTTTTCTGTTGAGGAGCTGTAGTATAAAGCACATTTGACCAAAGCACATAGAGACATGAAACTAGGTTTGTATGCTATTGATATGCTACCTCCGGTCAATTCACAGTGTAAATCCTATTAAAATCATATTAGTGACTGACTCTACCTTTTGGTTTGGTGGAAAAAAAAGGTACAAGGCCAAAATATCCCGAGGTCAGCTTCCTGTCTCTGATGATGTTTTCTAGGATGTTGTTCTGACAGTCTTTACCGACACAGCTCCGACATGTGGGCGTGTCCTTATCTGGTGGATAGAGGTTTCACAATATAAACTACATCCTGGTACTTTGCTACACAACACTACTTCATCTAAAACACTTTTAATGTAAAACACCATTACATGACCTTTACTAGGGCAGTATGTTGTGACTACATGAGGCACCATTACATCACCTCTACTAGGGCAGTATGTTGTGACTACATGAGGCACCATTACATCACCTCTACTAGGGCAGTATGTTGTGACTACATGAGGCACCATTACATCACCTCTACTAGGGCAGTATGTTGTGACTACATAAGGCACCATTACATCACCTCTACTAGGGCAGTATGTTGTGACTACATGAGGCACCATTACATCACCTCTACTAGGGCAGTATGTTGTGACTACATGAGGCACCATTACATCACCTCTACTAGGGCAGTATGTTGTGACTACATAAGGCACCATTACATCACCTCTACTAGGGCAGTATGTTGTGACTACATAAGGCACCATTACATCACCTCTACTAGGGCAGTATGTTGTGACTACATGAGGCACCATTACATCACCTCTACTAGGGCAGTATGTTGTGACTACATGAGGCACCATTACATCACCTCTACTAGGGCAGTATGTTGTGACTACATAAGGCACCATTACATCACCTCTACTAGGGCAGTATGTTGTGACTACATAAGGCACCATTACATCACCTCTACTAGGGCAGTATGTTGTGACTACATAAGGCACCATTACATCACCTCTACTAGGGCAGTATGTTGTGACTACATGAGGCACCATTACATCACCTCTACTAGGGCAGTATGTTGTGACTACATAAGGCACCATTACATCACCTCTACTAGGGCAGTATGTTGTGACTACATAAGGCACCATTACATCACCTCTACTAGGGCAGTATGTTGTGACTACATAAGGCACCATTACATCACCTCTACTAGGGCAGTATGTTGTGACTACATAAGGCACCATTACATCACCTCTACTAGGGCAGTATGTTGTGACTACATAAGGCACCATTACATCACCTCTACTAGGGCAGTATGTTGTGACTACATAAGGCACCATTACATCACCTCTACTAGGGCAGTATGTTGTGACTACATAAGGCACCATTACATCACCTCTACTAGGGCAGTATGTTGTGACTACATGAGGCACCATTACATCACCTCTACTAGGGCAGTATGTTGTGACTACATAAGGCACCATTACATCACCTCTACTAGGGCAGTATGTTGTGACTACATAAGGCACCATTACATCACCTCTACTAGGGCAGTATGTTGTGACTACATGAGGCACCATTACATCACCTCTACTAGGGCAGTATGTTGTGACTACATAAGGCACCATTACATCACCTCTACTAGGGCAGTATGTTGTGACTACATGAGGCACCATTACATCACCTCTACTAGGGCAGTATGTTGTGACTACATAAGGCACCATTACATCACCTCTACTAGGGCAGTATGTTGTGACTACATGAGGCACCATTACATCACCTCTACTAGGGCAGTATGTTGTGACTACATAAGGCACCATTACATCACCTCTACTAGGGCAGTATGTTGTGACTACATGAGGCACCATTACATCACCTCTACTAGGGCAGTATGTTGTGACTACATTAGGCACCATTACATCACCTCTACTAGGGCAGTATGTTGTGACTACATGAGGCACCATTACATCACCTCTACTAGGGCAGTATGTTGTGACTACATAAGGCACCATTACATCACCTCTACTAGGGCAGTATGTTGTGACTACATGAGGCACCATTACATCACCTCTACTAGGGCAGTATGTTGTGACTACATAAGGCACCATTACATCACCTCTACTAGGGCAGTATGTTGTGACTACATAAGGCACCATTACATCACCTCTACTAGGGCAGTATGTTGTGACTACATAAGGCACCATTACATCACCTCTACTAGGGCAGTATGTTGTGACTACATAAGGCACCTGTCACGTTCTGACCTTAGTTATTTTATTATGTCTTTGTTTTAGTATGATCTTGGTGTGAGTTGGGTGGGTTGTCTATGTTAGTTTTTCTTTGATTTGCTATTTCTGTGTTTGGCCTGAACCATATTTAGGTAGCCTGTTTTCTATTGTGATTAGTGGGTGATTATTTTCTGTTTTCTGCTGTGTGTCTGCACCAGCCAGAACTGTTTTCGGTCGTTTCTCTTTGTTAGTTTTGTTATCTCCGTGTTCATTTAATAAATATGGACACATACCACGCTGCACCTTGGTCCTCCTCTTTTTCCACCAACGACGGCCGTTACAGAATCACCCACCACAAAAGGACCAAGCAGCGTGGTAACCAGGAGCAGCAGCAGCGATATAAGGAGGAATGGACATGGGAGGACATTCTGGACGGCAAGGGTTGCTACACTTGGGAGGAGATCCTGGCTGGAAGGGATCGCCTTCCATGGGAACAGGTGGAGGCAGCCAGGAGAGTGGAGGCAGCAGGTAAAGGGAGCCAGTGATACGAGGGAACACGGCTGGCAAGGAAGCCCGAGAGGCAGCCCCAAAAATGTATTGGGGGAGGCACACGGGATGTGTGGCTAAGTCAGGTAGGAGACCTGAGCCAACTCCCCGTGCTTACCATGGGCGTCGTACTGGTCAGGCACGCGGGCGTCGTACTGGTCAAGCACCGTGTTATGCGGTGGAGCGCACGGTGTCCCCAGGACACGTGCTTAGCCCGGTGCGCTACATCCCAGCTCCCCGCATCTGCCGGGGGCTAGGGTGAGGATCCAGCCAGGGCGGATGGTGCCAGCCCTGCTCTCCAGACAGCCAGTGCGTCTCCTCGGGCCAGGATATCCTGTGCCTGCGCCACGCACGTGCCGGGCTAGAGTCCCCATCCAGCCAGGACGGGTTGTGCAGGCCATTAGTTCGAGACCTCCAGTGCGCCTCCACGGTCCTGTGTATCCGGTGCCTCCTCCATGCACCAGGCCTCCTGTGGCAGCCCCCCTCTCAGTCTCCTTCTTACCATCTGTCCTGAGCTGCCAGGGTCTCCCGTCTGTCCTGAGCTGCCAGGGTCTCCCGTCTGTCCTGAGCTGCCAGGGTCTCCCGTCTGTCCTGAGCTGCCAGGGTCTCCCGTCTGTCCTGAGCTGCCAGGGTCTCCCGTCTGTCCTGAGCTGTCAGAGCCGCCCGCCAGCCAGGAGCTGCCAGAGTCGCCTGTCACGCCGGCGCTGCCGGAGTCGCCCTTCACTCCGGAGCTGCCGGAGTCTCCCACCTGTCCGGTGCTGCCGGAATCTCCCGTCCATTCGGGACCCGTGGCTTGGGTCCCCAGTCCGAGGTCGGCGGCGAGGGTCGCCGCGTTAAAGAGGCCACGGAGGCGAGTAAAGAGGCGGAGAAGGAATATGTTGGAGTGGGGTCCACGTCCCGCGCCAGAGCCGCCACCGTGGACAGACACCCAACCTGACTCTCCCCTATAGGTTTAGGTTTTGCAGCCGGAGTCCGCACCTTTGGGGGGGTACTGTCATGTTCTGACCACACCTTTGGGGGAGGGGGTACTGTCACGCCCTGACCACACCTTTGGGGTGGGGGGTACTGTCATGTTCTGACCTTAGTTCTTTTATTATGTCTTTGTGTTAGTATGGTCAGGGCGTGAGTTGGGTGGGTTGTCTTTTATTATGTCTTTGTTTTAGTATGGTCAGGTTGAGTTGGGTCTTTGTGTTAGTTGTCTTTTATTATATCTTTGTGTTAGTATGGTCAGGGCGTGAGTTGGGTGGGTTCTCTGTAGCTCAGTTGGTAGAGCATGGCGCTTGTAACGCCAGGGTAGTGGGTTCGATCCCGGGACCACCCATACGTAGAATGTATGCACACATGACTGTAAGTCGCTTTGGATAAAAGTCTGCTAAATGCTAAATGGGTTGTCATATATTATTATTATTATATTATTGTCTTTTATTATGTCTTTGTTTTAGTATGGTCAGGGAGTTGGGTGGGTTGTCTTTTATTATGTCTTTGTTTTAGTATGGTCAGGGCGTGAGTTGGGTGGGTTGTCTTTTATTATGTCTTTGTTTTAGTATGGTCAGGGAGTTGGGTGGGTTGTCTTTTATTATGTCTTTGTTTTAGTATGATCAGGGCGTGAGTTGGGTGGGTTGTCTTTTATTATGTCTTTGTGTTAGTATGGTCAGGGCGTGAGTTGGGTGGGTTGTCTTTTATTATGTCTTTGTTTTAGTATGATCAGGGCGTGAGTTGGGTGGGTGGGTGTCTATGTTAGTTTTTCAATGATTTGCTATTTCTGTGTTTGGCCTGGTATGGTTCTCAATCAGAGGCAGCTGTCAATCAGACCGATTGTCTCTTCAAATTAACATTCAACCTACATGTTTTAGTTGGCAAATAGCCATCTATCTTCAAACTACTCTGTACTCAATGAGCCATCTTCAAACTCATTCAGACATTTTCAAACTACTCCCCTTCGTTAACATACACACCCAGACGCACACTAGCGCCATACCTGCAACAGGGCCGATGTCCGACACGTCTGATCTGATGAGATTGGAATGGGGAAATCTGTTACCCAGTTCCATCCAGTTACTGTGACTGTAGAAGTCCTGAAAACATAAGAATGACATGTTGTTTAATATAGTGTTATGACAAAGGCCATGTTATTAATTTATTAACGAGAATAAAACATTTTTAAATGCTTTTAGCAAAACTAATATTTCATCAAAAGCAGTCTCTCTTGTCTTGTGGAGTAAGGAGATCATGCAAACCATCTAAATCACCTGTAAAGTGTGTAAAATGTCTCCCAGCTTCTGTCTTGCTGCCTCAAAGTTCCCTTGCTTGATGCTGGCTTTGACAGAGGTCATTCCATCTTTGATGAGTTTCCACCCCTCGGTGAATCTCTCCCCATCAAAGTGGTATTCTTCATTGAACAGGTGACGGAAGTCGACTCCGGCATTTCTCCAGGTGACGTCTGATATGGCACTCTGGAAACTCTTAGCAGAGCCTGATGAGGAGCAGGCTAGAGCCAGAGACTCTGCAGTCAGTGGTCCGGGCTACACACACACACACACACACACACACACACACACACACACACACACACACACACACACACACACACACACACACACACACACATTTTAATAATTAATACATTATTCAACTATACTATATACTGTACTACATTATAAAACATAACACCAATACTTTCTTTAAAATTATTAATGAATTAAAATGATAAATATAAAACAGTGACAGTATATGAGTCTGATGTGGTTTTTAGTTATGTGGCTTTAGTTTACCTACCGGCAGAGTGAAGTCTCTTCCCTCAACCGAGGCCAGTTGCATGCACACCTTCGCCGTGGTCTGTAAGATGGCTTCCCTGGTGATCTCCAGGTGGTCCATGGAGCTGCCTGAGAAGAGCACCAGGAATCCCTGGACCCCTGTCTGCAAGAGGAGGAGAGAGACAACGGCCAGGACTGATGACATCATAAACCTGTCTTTGGGATGGAGAGGACAGTCAACATGACTTATCATAATATTATAGTTTAATCATACAGTGCCTTCAGAAAGTTTTCACAACCCTTGACCACATTTTGTTTTCTTACAACCTGAATTTAGGGATGGATAAAATTAGATTTCTTGCCATTGACTTAACACAGACAATTCCCCATAATGTCAAAGTGGATTTTTTTAAAACATATAATTTATTCAACACCTTTTTTAGGGTGTTATTATTTTATGTATTGTATTATTATTCATTTATGCCTAAATAAGTTCATGATTAAACATGTGCTTAACAAGTCTCATGTGTTGCAATAATAGTGTTTAACATGATTTTTTGAATGACTACCTCATCTCTGTACCCGACGCATACAATTATCTGTAAGGTCCCTCAGTCGAGCAATGAGATTCACACACAGATTCAACCACAAAGGACCAGGGAGGTTTTCAAATGCTTCGCAAAGAAGGGTATATATTGGTAGATGGGTATACATTTAAAAAAAGAAGACATTGAATATCCCTTTGAGCAAAGTGAAGTTATTAATTACACTTTGGATGATGTATCAATACACCCAGTCATTACAAAGATACAGACGTCCTTCCTAACTCAGTTGCCAGAGAGGAAGGAAACTGCTCAAGGATTTCACCATGAGACCAATGGTGACTTAAAAACAGTTACAGAGTTTAATGGCTGTGATAGGAGAAAATGGCTCAACAACATTGTAGTTACTACACAATACTAACCTAATTGACAGAGTGTAACGAAGGAAGCCTGTACAGAATAAAAATACTCCAAAACATGCATGCTGTTTGCAAAAAGGCACTAAAGTTATACAGCACAAAATGTGAGAAAGCAATTCAATACAACACATTACTGAGTAATGCTTAGTGTGCTTGAGCACAGGGACTATGGTGGTCTGCTTGAAACATCAGTATTATGGTACCATTCACCATATTTTCAATTATAGTGGTGGCTGCATCATGTTATGGGTAAGCTTGTGATCGTTAAGGACTGGGGGGGGGGGGTTTCAGGGTGGAAAAGAAACGGAATGGAGCTACGCACAGACAAAATCCTAAAAGAAAACCTGGTTGAGTCTGATTTCAGCAAGATACTGTGTCGTGCTCCGGGTGTCGTGGGTGTGGAGTCAAACGCAGGAGACAGAGAGTGCAATGCTGTGCTCTTTAAAATGCACCAACGCACCAACAGGGTCACAATAACAACGACCCCAAACACGGGGAATGAAAAATGCACGACCAGGAACTAACACGTTCCTCTACTACAGAGCCGAAGGTTACAATGAATAATCCCGCACAACAAACAGGCGGACCCGGCTGTCTAAAGAAGCCCAACTAATCATCACCAACAGGTGCTACCAATAAACATACAAGGAGGGGGAGGAAAGACAATCAGTGGCAGCTAATAGGCCGGTGACGACGACCGCCGAGCGCCACCCGACCGGGAAGGGAAGCCACCCTCGGTCGGACTCGTGACATACTGGGAGATTAATTCACCTTCAACAGGACAATAAACTAAAACACAAGGCCAAATCTACATTGGAGTTGGTCACCAAGAAGACAGTGAATGTTCCTGAGTTTCCGAGTTACAGGTTTGACTTAAATCTGCTTGAAAGTCTATGGTAAGACTTGAAAATGGTTGTCTAGCCATGATCAACAACCAATTGGACAGAGCTTGAAGAATTTTGACAAAAATAAATGGGCAAATATTGCACAATCCAGGCATGGAAAGCTCTTAGTGACTTACTCAGAAAGACTCACAGCTGCTTTCACTGCCAAAGTTGATCGTAAACATGTCAATTATATTCTAACTTCACAACAAATAACTGTTGGATAACTTCTAATTATGTTCTACATGGAATACAATAAATTCACTTTTCCTCAATAGAGTTTGAAATTACCCACAGCACTAGAATATGAGCCCATTTAAACTCTAAATATTAGCAAAATATAATATCCATTTATACACTGAAGGAGTCTTAATAAGCTTTAATTTGTGCAGCAAAGTATACCTTCCAAATGTGTTACAATGAGTCCATATGTGTTTCCAAGGACACCTGAGCTGTCACACCCAGACCCCACACAGTGCTCCTATCCGTTTCTTTCCAGCCTTCACAACTACTGCCCACGTGCCCTTATCAACCAAACAGCTCATTTGACTACAAAGATCAACAAACAGACCAGTGCCTACCTTGTTATGCCCCAGGATCAGACGTATGTCTCATATGAAGTGATATGATTCACACAGATGATGGGTCTCTTTATACAACACAACAAGGAAGTGCCGTGCCAACATGATTTACATGTAACCTTTCACTGTTGTCACCTGTTGCATTGACATGATATCTGTTGACAGTGGAAATATATTTTCATTGTTTCATTGTTCTTGTTCCTAAGAAGAGTCACAACTGCCATCAGGATCTTGTATGTTATTACATTAATGTTTCTTCTCTGCCAGTCAGTATGCTACTAGCCTGGTCCTACAGATGCTGTATCTTAATTTGATCATCCTGTTCTTGAAGGATTTTTTTCTGAATAGCAGGAAATGGAATATTCAAGGCTTATGAAGTATTTAATTTCCAATTTAAAATCTCAGACTTGATTTTCCCTTATGAAATATGTATCAACAAAAATATGTACCTTACCTTAAATATGTACCTTACAAAAAAATGACAAATTATAATCCACATAATAATGAACATTTCCTGTTGCTGCAGGATTATTTTCCTGCTGTGAGAAACTGGATCAAATTAACATGTGGTATCTTTAGGTCAGTACTGTATGTGTTTTAGCTAACGTCTGTTATTGCTGTTGAGGAGATGTATAAAGCACATACAACCAAAGCAACATGCAACTAGGTTGGTATTCTCTTGCTATGCTACCTCCTGTTAAAATGTGAACCTTTGCCGCAGTTGGAGGTGCTGAGCCTCAATCCTGACTAGTTTTAAATAAAAAAGACATCCCCACAGCATGATGCTGCCACCACCATGCTTCACCATTGGGATGGTGCCAGGTTTCCTCAAGATGTGACGCTTGGCATTCAGGCCAAAGAGGTCAATCTTGGTTTCATCAGACCAGATAATCTTGGTTCTCATGGTCTCAGAGTCTTCAGGTGTCTTTTGGCAAACTCCAAGGGGGCTGTCATGTGCCTTTTACTGAGGTTTGGCTTCTGTCTGGCCAATCTACCATAAAGGCCTGATTGGTAGAGTGCTGCAGAGATGGTTGTCCTTCTAGAAGTTTCTCCCATCTCCACAGACGAACTCCGGAGCTCTGTCAGAGTGACCATTAGGTTCTTGGTCATCACCCTGACCAAGGCCCTTCTCCCCGATTGCTTAGTTTGGCTGGGTGGCCAGCTGTAGAAAGAGTCTAGGTGGTTCCAAACTGCTTCAGTTTAAGATCTGTGCCTCGACACAATATAGACAAGTGTGTGCCTTTCCAAATCATGTCCAATCAATTGAATGTATCACAGGTGGACTCCAGTCAAGTTGTAGAAACATCTCAAGAATGATCAGTGGAAACAGGATGCACATGAGCTCAATTTCGAGTCTCATAGCAAAGGGTCTGAATACTTAAGTAAATAATGTATTTGGTTTTAGATCACAAAAAATCATGTTGTTTTGTGCCTTGTGTTTGTTAAGTAACCCGTCACCATCACATCTTTAGTGGTTTTTATGTAGTAATTTAATAGAAAATAACATGTGTAACATCAACTGGGCCAAGATAGAACTTTTACAACTGTCGGACATCTTCTAATTATGTTCTACATGGAATACAATAAATTCACTTTTCCTCAATATAGTTTGAAATTACACACAGCACTAGAATATGAGCCCATTTAAACTCTAAATATTAGCAAAATATAATATCCATTTATACACTGAAGGAGTCTTAATAAGCTTTAATTTGTGCAATTTAATTTGTGCAGCAAAGTATACCTTCCAAATGTGTTACAATGAGTCCATATGTGTTTCCAAGGACACCTGAGCTGTCACACCCAGACCCCACACAGTGCTCCTATCCGTTTCTTTCCAGCCTTCACAACTACTGCCCACGTGCCCTTATCAACCAAACAGCTCATTTGACTACCAAGATCAACAAACTGACCAGTGCCTACCTTGTTATGCCCCAGGATCAGAAGTATGTCTCCTATGAAGAGATATGATTCACACAGATGATGGGTCTCTTTATACAACACAACAAGGAAGTGCCGTGCCAACATGATCTACATTAAACCTTTCACTGTTGTCACCTGTTGCATTGACATGATATCTGTTGACAGTGGAAATATATTTTCATTGTTTCATTGTTCTTGTTCCTAAGAAGAGTCACAACTGCCATCAGGATCTTGTATGTTATTACATTAATGTTTCTTCTCTGCCAGTCAGTATGCTACTAGCCTGGTCCTACAGATGCTGTATCTTAATTTGATCATCCTGTTCTTGAAGGATTTTTTTCTGAATAGCAGGAAATGGAATATTCAAGGCTTATGAAGTATTTAATTTCCAATTTAAAATCTCAGACTTGATTTTCCCTTATGAAATATGTATCAACAAAAATATGTACCTTACCTTAAATATGTACCTTACAAAAAAAATGACAAATTATAATCCACATAATAATGAACATTTCCTGTTGCTGCAGGATTATTTTCCTGCTGTGAGAAACTGGATCAAATTAACATGTGGTATCTTTAGGTCAGTACTGTATGTGTTTTAGCTAACGTCTGTTATTGCTGTTGAGGAGATGTATAAAGCACATACAACCAAAGCAACATGCAACTAGGTTGGTATTCTCTTGCTATGCTACCTCCTGTTAAAATGTGAACCTTTGCCGCAGTTGGAGGTGCTGAGCCTCAATCCTGACTAGTTTTAAATAAAAAGACATCCCCACAGCATGATGCTGCCACCACCATGCTTCACCATTGGGATGGTGCCAGGTTTCCTCAAGATGTGACGCTTGGCATTCAGGCCAAAGAGGTCAATCTTGGTTTCATCAGACCAGATAATCTTGGTTCTCATGGTCTCAGAGTCTTCAGGTGTCTTTTGGCAAACTCCAAGGGGGCTGTCATGTGCCTTTTACTGAGGTTTGGCTTCTGTCTGGCCAATCTACCATAAAGGCCTGATTGGTAGAGTGCTGCAGAGATGGTTGTCCTTCTAGAAGTTTCTCCCATCTCCACAGACGAACTCCGGAGCTCTGTCAGAGTGACCATTAGGTTCTTGGTCATCACCCTGACCAAGGCCCTTCTCCCCCGATTGCTTAGTTTGGCCGGGTGGCCAGCTGTAGAAAGAGTCTAGGTGGTTCCAAACTGCTTCAGTTTAAGATCTGTGCCTCGACACAATATAGACAAGTGTGTGCCTTTCCAAATCATGTCCAATCAATTGAATGTATCACAGGTGGACTCCAGTCAAGTTGTAGAAACATCTCAAGAATGATCAGTGGAAACAGGATGCACATGAGCTCAATTTCGAGTCTCATAGCAAAGGGTCTGAATACTTAAGTAAATAATGTATTTGGTTTTAGATCACAAAAAATCATGTTGTTTTGTGCCTTGTGTTTGTTAAGTAACCCGTCACCATCACATCTTTAGTGGTTTTTATGTAGTAATTTAATAGAAAATAACATGTGTAACATCAACTGGGCCAAGATAGAACTTTTACAACTGTCGGACATCTTCTAATTATGTTCTACATGGAATACAATAAATTCACTTTTCCTCAATATAGTTTGAAATTACACACAGCACTAGAATATGAGCCCATTTAAACTCTAAATATTAGCAAAATATAATATCCATTTATACACTGAAGGAGTCTTAATAAGCTTTAATTTGTGCAATTTAATTTGTGCAGCAAAGTATACCTTCCAAATGTGTTACAATGAGTCCATATGTGTTTCCAAGGACACCTGAGCTGTCACACCCAGACCCCACACAGTGCTCCTATCCGTTTCTTTCCAGCCTTCACAACTACTGCCCACGTGCCCTTATCAACCAAACAGCTCATTTGACTACCAAGATCAACAAACTGACCAGTGCCTACCTTGTTATGCCCCAGGATCAGAAGTATGTCTCCTATGAAGAGATATGATTCACACAGATGATGGGTCTCTTTATACAACACAACAAGGAAGTGCCGTGCCAACATGATCTACATTAAACCTTTCACTGTTGTCACCTGTTGCATTGACATGATATCTGTTGACAGTGGAAATATATTTTCATTGTTTCATTGTTCTTGTTCCTAAGAAGAGTCACAACTGCCATCAGGATCTTGTATGTTATTACATTAATGTTTCTTCTCTGCCAGTCAGTATGCTACTAGCCTGGTCCTACAGATGCTGTATCTTAATTTGATCATCCTGTTCTTGAAGGATTTTTTTCTGAATAGCAGGAAATGGAATATTCAAGGCTTATGAAGTATTTAATTTCCAATTTAAAATCTCAGACTTGATTTTCCCTTATGAAATATGTATCAACAAAAATATGTACCTTACCTTAAATATGTACCTTACAAAAAAAATGACAAATTATAATCCACATAATAATGAACATTTCCTGTTGCTGCAGGATTATTTTCCTGCTGTGAGAAACTGGATCAAATTAACATGTGGTATCTTTAGGTCAGTACTGTATGTGTTTTAGCTAACGTCTGTTATTGCTGTTGAGGAGATGTATAAAGCACATACAACCAAAGCAACATGCAACTAGGTTGGTATTCTCTTGCTATGCTACCTCCTGTTAAAATGTGAACCTTTGCCGCAGTTGGAGGTGCTGAGCCTCAATCCTGACTAGTTTTAAATAAAAAAGACATCCCCACAGCATGATGCTGCCACCACCATGCTTCACCATTGGGATGGTGCCAGGTTTCCTCAAGATGTGACGCTTGGCATTCAGGCCAAAGAGGTCAATCTTGGTTTCATCAGACCAGATAATCTTGGTTCTCATGGTCTCAGAGTCTTCAGGTGTCTTTTGCAAACTCCAAGGGGGCTGTCATGTGCCTTTTACTGAGGTTTGGCTTCTGTCTGGCCAATCTACCATAAAGGCCTGATTGGTAGAGTGCTGCAGAGATGGTTGTCCTTCTAGAAGTTTCTCCCATCTCCACAGACGAACTCCGGAGCTCTGTCAGAGTGACCATTAGGTTCTTGGTCATCACCCTGACCAAGGCCCTTCTCCCCGATTGCTTAGTTTGGCTGGGTGGCCAGCTGTAGAAAGAGTCTAGGTGGTTCCAAACTGCTTCAGTTTAAGATCTGTGCCTCGACACAATATAGACAAGTGTGTGCCTTTCCAAATCATGTCCAATCATTTGAATGTATCACAGGTGGACTCCAGTCAAGTTGTAGAAACATCTCAAGAATGATCAGTGGAAACAGGAATGCACATGAGCTCAATTTCGAGTCTCATAGCAAAGGGTCTGAATACTTAAGTAAATAATGTATTTGGTTTTAGATCACAAAAAAACATGTTGTTTTGTGCCTTGTGTTTGTTAAGTAACCCGTCACCATCACATCTTTAGTGGTTTTTATGTAGTAATTTAATAGAAAATAACATGTGTAACATCAACTGGGCCAAGATAGAACTTTTACAACTGTCGGACATCTTCTAATTATGTTCTACATGGAATACAATAAATTCACTTTTCCTCAATATAGTTTGAAATTACACACAGCACTAGAATATGAGCCCATTTAAACTCTAAATATTAGCAAAATATAATATCCATTTATACACTGAAGGAGTCTTAATAAGCTTTAATTTGTGCAATTTAATTTGTGCAGCAAAGTATACCTTCCAAATGTGTTACAATGAGTCCATATGTGTTTCCAAGGACACCTGAGCTGTCACACCCAGACCCCACACAGTGCTCCTATCCGTTTCTTTCCAGCCTTCACAACTACTGCCCACGTGCCCTTATCAACCAAACAGCTCATTTGACTACCAAGATCAACAAACTGACCAGTGCCTACCTTGTTATGCCCCAGGATCAGAAGTATGTCTCCTATGAAGAGATATGATTCACACAGATGATGGGTCTCTTTATACAACACAACAAGGAAGTGCCGTGCCAACATGATTTACATGTAACCTTTCACTGTTGTCACCTGTTGCATTGACATGATATCTGTTTATGATCAATGGAAACAGAATGCACCTGAGATCAATTTCGAGTCTCGTAACAAAGGGTCTGAATTCTTATGTAAATAAGGTATTTCCGTTTTTTTATTTTTAATACATTTGCAAAATTTTAAATGTTTTGTCATTATGGGGTGTTGTGTGTAGATTGATGAGGATGTTACTAGTTCCTCCACTAACATAACTACTTCCTCCACTAACAGAAGAGAACTCATCAATTTTAAAATAAGGCTGTAAGGTAACAAAATGTGGATAAAGTCAAGGGGTCTGAATACTTTCCGAATGCACTGTATTTTCTTTTCTTATTTTCCCCTAAACCTCCCTCCCCTAATTGCAGTAAACTAATGGACAACAACCCTTAGGCTTCTACCTCCAGCTTATACATACTATACACTATATACATTTTACGGACACTGTATAATTTACAATAGTTATCTTTTGTTTGTTTTTAGTCCTCCCATCTATCTCTGAACACCATCCAGTTTAGATGTATTTTTGCCATATATTTTTTAACTGTGATGTTTCACAAAAGTTCTGAACCTTTTTATTCTCATAATTTCTATAGATTGTAAATATGAAGATACCATTTTTTGCTAAGATAATTATAATATTATTTATCGATTGACTATGACTTTTTAAATCACCCAGCAGTGTGATTTGCAGAGTTAGCTTCAGATAAATGTGGCAGTTCTTCAGCCAATTTTGGTCTTTAATGGCCGACAGACAAGGTCCTTACTTACCTTCCACTTGCCTCTTCCATTTCTGCAGTAATGCTGTAATTAGTCTGTTGTAATTTTGGGACATTTCCATATATTTTTGTTAGCTACATGTGTGACAAACCTCCACCAGTCCTATTTATGATATCATTTACAAAGATTATACCTTCTTTTAAATCCCAAAATGTTATATATATATTTTTTTTTTTATCAATTAGTATTTTTGAGTTTTACTATAAAATGTCTTTCTCATGAATTAAACTGATATTGCAGCCAACATTCTACCGTAATTGAAAGATTGTTATCTGAATAAAGGGGAAAAGGCCATTCTTGAACATGGGGTGAGACATTCTTACTAATCTGCTAGAGAAGCAGGAAGTGGCGTGTCACCATGACTTTCAAGAAACCTTTTTCACTGTCGTCATGTGTTGCTTTAGCATGATATCTTTTTACAGTGGAAATATCTTTGTTTTCATTGTTCTGGTTCATAAGAAGAGTCACATACAACTGCCATCAGGATCTTGTATGTTATTACATTGAGGTTTCTTCTCTGCCAGTCAGTATGCTACTAGCCTGGTCCTACAGATGCTGTATCGTAATTTGATCATCCTGTTGTTGCAGGAATTTTTCTGAACAGCAGGAAAGACAAACTTGTAGTGTATTCAAGGCTTCTAAAGTTTGTAATTTAAAATCTCAGACTTGATTTGACCTTACGAAATATGTATCAACCCCTACAAACAAATGTCAATTAATTATAATTCACATTTCCTGTTGCTGCAGGATTATTTTCCTGCTGTGAGAAATTGGGTCAAATTAAGATACAATATCTTTAGGTCAGTTCTGACATAACACTACTTGTATTTTTCCTTACGTTGTCCCTGATTGAGAACCATATTTAGGTAGCCTGTTTTCTATTGTGTTTCGTGGGTCATTCTTTTCTGTTTTCTGCTGTGTGTCTGCACCAGCCAGAACTGTTTTCGGTCGTTCTCTTTGTTAGTTGTGTTATCTCCGTCCGTGTTCATTTAATAAATATGGACACATACCACGCTGCACCTTGGTCCTCCTCTTCTTCCACCAACGACGGCCGTTACAGCACCATTACATCACCTCTACTAGGGCAGTATGTTGTATAAGGACATATTTGACCAACATCCTGTTTCTGTACAACAAGCAACAGACATAACATGACTCTATTTTGGCAACCACCAATTCAGGACAAAGACTCTATAAAAATGGGCATGTGGCTGTTCTTTCAGCAGCATAGTGCACTGGTCTGTATCAGTTTGTTGTCCTGAGTTGAGTAAACACTTTCTGTATCTATCTTGGCATCCTCTGCACACTACTACTCCCTTTGGTATTCACCTATTGGCAAAACTGTTGAATGTGTTGGTGAACATGAATGTTAAACCCCTGGTCTCTTCAGAGGAACATCAACCTGCATGTTTCAGTTGGCAATTAGCCATCTTCAAACTCATTCAGCCATTTTCAAACTACTCCCCCTCGTTAACATACACAACCAGACGCACACTAGCGCCATACCTGCAACAGGGCCGATGTCCGACACGTCTGATCTGATGAGATTAGAATGGGGAAATCTGTTGCCCAGTTCTATCCAGTTACTGTGACTGTAGAAGTCCTGAAAATATAACAATAAGTTGTTTAAAATAGTGTTATGACAAAGGCCATGTTATTAATTTATTAATGAGAATAAAACATTTTTAAATGCTTTTAGCAAAACTAATATTTCAACAAAAGCACTCTCTGTTGTCTTGTGGAGTAAGGAGAAAATGAAAATGATTTAAATCACCTGTAAGGTGTGTAACATGTCTCCCAGCCTCTGTCTTGCTGCCTCAATGTTCCCTCGCTTGATGCAGACTTTGACAGAGGTCATGCCAATTTCCGCCCCTCCACGAACCTCTCCCCATCAAAGTGGTACTCTTCATTGAACAGGTGACGGAAGTCAACTCCGGTATTTCTCCAGGTGACATCTAACACACACACACACACACACACACACACACACACACACACACACACACACACACACACACACACACACACACACACACACACACACACACACACACACACACATATTAATAACTAATTAATTATTTTACTATATAGTGTACTACACCAACATAACACCAATACCTTCTTTACTATGACAAAATATAAATATAAAACAGCGCCTGTATATGAGTCTGATGTTACTTAGTTTCATGGCTTTAGTTGACTTACCGTCAGAGTGAAGTCTCTTCCCGGGATTGTGCAAATTTGTTCTTTTCAAAATTCTTCAGGCTCTGTGAAATCGGTTGTTGATCAATGCTAGACACGCTATTTTCAGGTCCTGCCATACATTTTCAAGCAGATTTAACCCTTGTGTTGTCTAAGGGCCAAAAATACCCGCCACTATGTTTAACAGCAGAGAAACACCCCGAAATGCTATTTTTTCAACTTGAAATTTGATTACTTTTCCTAGAGTGACCCCAACATTAGAAAAATGAAACATCCCCTTTGTTCATATTTCAATGAAAGCTGTACACCACCAGGGTACAAAGATAACACATTTGGAGGGTTTCCGTAAATATGGAGACAACTGGAAAAGGATGGATGAGATGGACCTGCATGCCTACTAATCTTAGTGGGTGTGTATAGGCCCCGAGGCGAGGCTACATGTAGTCTCTGGGATGCAGAGAGTTGAAGGGTGATTTTCTGTGCCACGATGCCAGTGAAAGTCTTTCACACTTTCTCAAGAATGATACGATTTGATAACCGTGAGTCAAGACCTGAAAAAGTGTATGAGAGACAAACTGGTGGCCATAAGTGAGGTCTTGGAGGAGTGGGTGGAGCCATAAGGGAGGTCTGGGAGGAGTGGGTGGAGCCATAAGAGAGGTCTGGGAGCAGTGGGTGGAGCCATAAGAGAGGTCTGGGAGAAGTGGGTGGAGCGTCTGCCGTACCTCTACAACCCTGGGCCTGAAGTAACAGTGAATGAGCAACTGGTTCCATTCAGAGGTACATTTGGTTTTCTTCATATGTGTAATGTAAGTGATTTTCACTGTTAATTCTATTATGTATTGCTGTAATATCATTGATTTATGTGATACTAATTACTGATAGTAATCTCTTTTGTCAAAAGGTTGCTGTACTTTCTGGCAGTATATGCCGAGCAAGCCAGCAAAGTATGGCATCAAGATATTGGTGGCCTGTGACACACAATCCAGCTATGCTTGGAAGATGCAAGTCTACACGGGGAAGCCGACCAGTGGAGGCCCGGAGAAGAACCAGGGGATACTGGTTGTGCTTGATGTGACAGATGGACTGAGGGGGCACAATGTGTGACAATTTCTTCACCTCTTATGAACTCAGCCAGCAGCTCCTGAAGAGGAAGATCACCATGGTTGGCACAGTTAGAAAGAACAAGCCTGAGCTCCCCCCTGCACTCCTCACAACAAGGAGAGAGACCTTCTCATCAAAGTTTGCTTTCACCCCACCACCACTCTAGTTTCTTACCTCCCAAAAGAGGAACAAGAATGTGGTCCTCCTGAGCACACTGCACAAATGGCTGAGATCGGTGATCTTGAGGACAGGAAGCCAGCCATCATCCTGGACTACAACCACAACAAAGGAGGGGTGGACAACCTGGACAAGGTGATTGGAACTTACAGCTGCAGGAGGATGACTGCCCACTGGCCCCTGGTCATCTTCCATAACATCATTGATGTGTACTCTTACAATGCCTTCATGATTTGAACAAGATCAATTCTATCTGGATGCCTGATAAGCCGAGCAAGAGGAGGGTGTTCCTGGAGCAGCTGGGAAAGACTTGTAACCCCACACATTCAAAGAAGGGAGCACCTCCCCAGCACAGCAGCCTCTGCAGCGCTTGTGAAAGCTGTTCATGGGGCTGAATCTTGTCCTGATCCACCTGAGGCTGCAGCTGGGGAAAGCAGGAGAAAGAGATGCCAAGTCTGCCCCCCAAAGAAGGACTGTAAAACAAATACTATGTGCTGCACATATGAGAAATACATCTGCAAAGTCCAGGCAAACACACTTGCATACTGTCCTACATGTGCTAATTAGAGTTGATATATGTTCTTCACGTTTTTGCTTTGTATCTATTATCTTATTCTTATTTATTGTTGTTGTTTATAGACCTTGTGGGTGGGGGCAATTGTTCATAAAATGGGAGAGGGAGTATTTTGTAGTTGAATTCCTCATTGTACAGTATATAAGAATATATCACTATGCTGCCAAATAGGTTATTGTTTCCCTTCAATAAAATGCATTCAAAACTACTTTCTGCACATTTCTGCTACTTTCTTAGTGCTATCTCTTGCTAAAACAATATAAATCAAATCAAATTACTGTTATATGTTTGGTTGTCCAAAATGTATGTTTACACCTATGCAGTACCTTTAGCAATAAGGTTTCTCAGTCGAGCAGTGAGTTTCAAACACAGATTCAACTCAGTGACTAAACATCTCAATATAACCCATTTTAAATGCAGGAAAACAAATTAAAAGTCAAGGCTTATGAATACTTTCTGAAAGCACTAATTCATATGTCTTGACTCGAGTTTAAGTTTACCATAGAAGAGTCCCCGCGATATGCAACTTTTCAGGGAAGTCAGGAACCAATACACGCTATCAGTTAGGAAAGTAAGACTAGCTTTTCCAAACAGAAATTTGCATCATGTAGCTCTAACTCCAAAATGTTTTGGGACACTGTAAAGTCCATGGAGATCAAGAGCACCTCCTCCAAGCTGCCCACTGCACTGAGGCTAGGAAACACTGTCACCACCGATAAATCCACGATAATCAAGAATTTTAATAAGCATTTCTCTATGGCTGGTCATGCTTTGCTCCTGGCTACCCCAACTCCGGCCATAAGCTCCGCACCTCCAGAGCTACTTGCCCAAGCCTCCACAGCTTCTCCTTCACCCAAATCACGATAGCAGATGTTCTGAAAGAGTTGCAAATCCTGGACCCGTACAAATCAGCTGGGCTAGACGATCTGGACCGTCTCTTTTCTAAAATTACCCGCCACCATTGTTGAAACCCCTAGTACCAGTCTGTTCATTCTCTCTTTCATATAATATAATAATAATATATGCCATTTAGCTGACGCTTTTATCCAAAGCGACTTACAGTCATGTGTGCATACATTCTATCGTCTCAGATCCCTAAAGATTGAAAGCTGCCATGCGGTCCTCCCCTCTTCAAGGGGGGAAACTCTAGACCCAAACTGTTATAGACCTAAATCCATCCTGCCCTGCCTTTCTAAAGTCTTCGAAAGCCAAGTTAATAAACAGTTCACTGACCATTTCGAATCCCACCTTACCTTCTCCGCTGTGCAATCCGGTTTCCGAGCCGGTCACGGGTGCACCTCAGCCACGGTCAAGGTACTAAACGATATCATATCATAACCGCCATCGATAAAAGGCAGTACTGTGCAGCCGTCTTCATCGACCTGGCCACATATAGAATATGTGGACAATTACAAATACCTAGGTGTCTAGCTAGACTGTAAACTCTCCTTCCAGACTCATATTAAACATCTCCAATCCAAAATTAAATCTAGAATCGGCTTCCTATTTCACAACAAAGCCTCCTTCACTCACGCTGGCAAACATGTCCTCGTAAAACTGACTATCCTACCAAACAGATCCTCAAGTTCGGCGATGGCATTTACAAAATTACCTCCAAATATACCACCAAATCAAATCAAATCAAATGTATTTCTACAGCCCTTCTTACATCAGCTGATATCTCAAAGTGCTATACAGAAACCCAGCCTAAAACCCCAAACAGCAAGCAATGCAGGTGTAGAAGCACGGTGGCTAGGAAAAACTCCCTAGAAAGGCCAAAACCTAGGAAGAACCATCTTCAGCCTTTAGACATAGTTTCAGGCCTTTATTTTGAAGAATGAGCGTGAACGACCACATTACGTAAGTGGACAGGTGGGGGCTCTCAGAGTGATTTTTGCGTAAAAGAGAGAGGCGGCCATTGTTACTCCCGGTCCTAGTGAAAAGCCAACTGTCCCGGTTGATATATTATCGAATAGATATTTGAAAAACACCTTGAGGCTTGATTCTAAAAAACGTTTGACATGTTTCTGTCGACATTATGGATATAATTTTGAATTTTTGTCCTCGTTGTCGTGACCGCTATTTCCGGTGGATTCCTGGGCATAACGCACCAAACTAACGGAGGTATTTGGATATGAAAAATATCTTTATGGAACAAAAGGAACATTTGCTGTCTAATTGGGAGTCTCGTGAGTGTAAACATCCGAAGATCATCAAAGGTTAACGGTTCATTTGTTTGCTTTTCTGACTTTTGTGACCAAGCTTCCTGATGCTAAGTGTACATAATGCTATGCTAGGCTATCGATAAACTTACACAAACGCTTGTATTGCTTTCGCTGTAAAGCATAATTTCAAAATCTGAGATGACAGGGTGATTAACAAAAGGCTAAGCTGTGTTTCGCTATATTTCACTTGTAATTTCATGAATATGAATATTTTCTAGTAATATTTTTTGACTGTTGCGCTATGCTATTCAGCGTTGCTGATGACAAATATACCGGGTCCGGGATGGGTAGTTCTAACAGGAAGCCCTGACCCTAACCCTAACCCCGACCCTGACCCCGACCCTGACCTTAACCCTAACCCTACCCCGGCCAAACCTGGACAACGGTGGGCCAATTGTGCGCCGCCCTATGGGACTCCCAATCACGGCTGGATGTGAAACAGATCGGATGGGTCAACCTTTAAATGCCGAAGTAACACTAGCTACCTCATATACAAATGCAGCTCATGTGTTTTTCTCAGAATCTCCCTCCTCGGTTTGGTCCTTCCTCATGCAAGACAAAGGCCTTTTGTGTGGATGTTTTCCAGCTTAGTAAGATGCATGCCATTATTAGAAGGTGAAGTGATGTCACCATCGCACAAATACCTCTGAGGACAGGCGGTTGATCGGTATGCCTGATATAATGCTGTCAAAGCACAGGTGTATGTGACCCTAACTCGTGGTTCCAGAAAGCACAGGCCCTCCGTTGTCTGCCCAGAAAGTAGGGCCCCTCCATTCTCTGTCCAGACAGCAGGGGCCCTTCATTGTCTGTCCAGAAAGCAGGGGCCTTCCATTCTCTGTCCAGAAATCAGGGGCCCTCCATTCTCTGTCCAGAAAGCAGGGGCCCTACATTGTCTGTCCAGACAGCAGGGGCCTTCCATTCTCTGTCCAGAAATCAGGGGCCCTCCATTCTCTGTCCAGAAATCAGGGGCCCTCCATTCTCTGTCCAGACAGCAGGGGCCCTACATTGTCTGTCCAGACAGCAGGGGCCCTCCATTGTCTGTCCAGACAGCAGGGGCCTTCCATTGTCTGTCCAGAAAGCAGGGGACCTACATTCTCTGCCCAGAAAGCAGGGGCCCTCCATTCTCTGTCCAGAAAGCAGGGGCCCCCATTGTCTGAAGGATAGCGGTTAGTAGACTGTATAGACCCCTTGAAAACAAGAGATTTCATCCTGCAAAACAATTTAAATACAATATGGTTGATGCTCATTGGCAGGTTGGCAATTTCTGTTCAAATCAGATTCAGGTTTATTTAACACCATTATTTAGCTAAAATAACATAAAATGTAGGATGTCATCTTCCATTTATTTAACCTTCATTATACGAATGTTTCAACATTTGCTGGTCCTCAAACATAACCTGTTATCTATAAGGTAACATCTAAATTACAGGGAAAACTGAGTGAGAGCAACTATTCATCATCATCATCATCATCATCAAATCAAATGTATTTATATAGCCCTTCGTACATCAGCTGATATCTCAAAGTGCTGTACAGAAACCCAGCCTAAAACCCCAAACAGCAAGCAATGCAGGTGTAGAAGCACGGTGGCTAGGAAAAACTCCCTAGAAAGGCCAAAACCTAGGAAGAAACCTAGAGAGGAACCAGGCTATGTGGGGTAGCCAGTCCTCTTCTGGCTGTGCCGGGTGGAGATTATAACAGAACATGGCCAAGATGTTCAAATGTTCATAAATGACCAGCATGGTCGAATAATAATAAGGCAGAACAGTTGAAACTGGAGCAGTAGCACGGCCAGGTGGACTGGGGACAGCAAGGAGTCATCATGTCAGGTAGTCCTGGGGCATGGTCCTAGGGCTCAGGTCCTCCGAGAGAGAGAAAGAAAGAGAGAAGGAGAGAATTAGAGAACGCACACTTAGATTCACACAGGACACCGAATAGGACAGGAGAGGTACTCCAGATATAACAAACTAACCCTAGCCCCCCGACACATAAACTACTACAGCATAAATACTGGAGGCTGAGACAGGAGGGGTCAGGAGACACTGTGGCCCCATCCGAGGACACCCCCGGACAGGGCCAAACAGGAAGGATATAACCCCACCCACTTTGCCAAAACACAGCCCCCACACCACTAGAGGGATATCTTCAACCACCAATTTACCATCCTGAGACAAGGCCGAGTATAGCCCACAAAGATCTCCGCCATGGCACAACCCAAGGGGGGACGCAACACTTGGTATTCAGGTTAAAGAGTTCAATTTTGGTTTCATCAGACCAGAGAATCTTGTTTCCAATGGTCTAAGAGTCCTTTAGGTGCCTTTTTGCAAACTCCAAGTGGGCTGTCATGTGCCTTTTACTGTGGAGTTTTTTTTATGCATGCCAGCAAAGCTGCTACACATTGCCTATTAAACTGTTAGGGCCTACATAAAGCTGTCCCAATAGCAGAGATTTATTTTCAGCACCATGGTGTGGATCCTTACCACCGCTACACCTGGCTATCAGCGGAGCCTTGTCTGGCAGCAAATCAGTTCAGTTTACTGCATTTTTTATTTTTAAAAAGCTGATATTGCTGACTTGCTTAAAGATAAAAGTGGTTTCTACTGACAATTGAAAAGTACAAACTATGGAATAAGGTAACGACGAGCAGAGGCAATCCGAACCAGGACGGACGTAGTCAATATACCTAATTGTTCAGCACTTAAGAAATGTACAGCGACAGAATTCAGAACATGGGCCGTTCTTCCAGTATTCTCTACTGTACACCAAGTCAGAACCGTAAGATAAATAAAGGCAGTATATAAGCACACAATGAAAGCTCTTTCAATATTTGATGATTACATTTCATGTGCACCACCAAGTCAGAACAGTAGGCTAAGTTAAGAGGGGGGGGGGACCAAATTATTAGGGAGAGGCACATGGGCTACTAACAGCTTACTACACCACATACACTTAGTATTACTTTCTACAGTATAAAAAATAAGAAGAAAGAAAGTAAAAATATACCGTATAAGAAAGTAAGAATATTACATAATATATGCAGCAGCATACAAGACATTTTTGGACTCACCTTGTGCTGTGCCCATTTGAACAGGAAGGTGGTGCAGCGGTCCTTCTTGTGTGCTCTAGACCCCTCCTGTCTTAGCCGCCAGTATTTATGCTGCAGTAGTTGATGTGTCGGGGGGCTATGGTCAGTCTGTTATATCTGGAGTATTTCTCCTGTCTAATCCGGTGTCCTGTGTGAATTGAAGTATGCTCTCTATTTCTCTCGCTCTCCATCCCCTCCCAGAGGACCTGAGCCCTGGGACAATATTTCTGTAATCCAACCAGTTGAAAGTATCCATTAGTACTGTCTGAGACAGACGACAACAACGTATCTGTTCTACCACATGACGACAGAGTATTACAACGTATCCGTTCTACCACACGACGACAGGGTACTACAACGTATCCATTCTACCAGACGATGACAGACTACAACGTATCCATTCTACCACACGACGACAGGATACTACATCGTATCCGCTCAGAAATATTCTTCAAAAGGACATGGGAGATCTCTGCTGGGCAACCTAGCCTTCCATCTACGACCATCTATCGAAGCGCAGCTCAGAGTAAATATATTTCTTGCCTTTTCCTTTTCCGAATGGGCAGTTATTTAGAATGCCTAAGATTCTGTATTTACAATAGCATAGCTTCCTCAGTCTTCCCGCTTTTTCATTCAAACCCAACCACCTTTCTTTGTGTAACCAGCCGTCATATCGGTTTCGTCCACTAGGGACGTTTTCTTTTATGACATAATTAGCAATCAATGTATGATCCATCCTGTGTATATGTAATTCTGTGTGATTATTTAGGTATTTAGTAAATAAATAATTAAACCAAATTTTGTATTGTTGATTCAACTTGTTAGCCAGGGTTCGTGAAGATATTTTTACGACGTTCAGATGAGACTGAATAAGGTGACGATTAATAATTGACTACTCTTGATATAAAATATTACCAGGTCTTTAAGAGTTTATTCGGAAGACAACAGCTCTATAAACATTCTTCTGTGGTGCCCTGACTTCCTAGTTAATTTACATGATTAGTTTAATCAGGTAAAATTAATTACAGAGAATTGATTTGATAAAATAACAAGTCATATCATTTAATCCATAGTAAAGACACGACACATGCAACGCCACGAGCCAGAAATTACGATCTTGTTTCATCGCGGCAACTCCCTTACAGACTCTGCGAAGGTCGAGAGCCGAGAGCTTCTTGACACATTGCTCGCTTAACACTGAAGCCAGCCGCACCAATGTGTCAGAAGAAACACAGTCGAACTGACGACTAAAGTCAGCTTGCAGACGCCCGGCCTGCCACAAGGAGTCACTAGAGTACGATGAGACAAGGAAATCCCAGGCCGGCTAAACCCTCCCGTAACCCAGACGACGTAGGTCCAAATGGGTCTCCCGGTGACGGCTGGCAATGACACAGCCTGGGATCAAACCCGAGGCTGCAGTCACGCCTCAGCACTCATTGTTGAATTTGCGATTTCCAACTAATTTCTCTTCATATGACAAGGATTGAAAAGTATTTGCCAGTAGATTATCGACTTTTATTCATGAGGATGACTGCTTGCCTAACTTGCTAGCTAATATTTTGAAAGTATGATGGTGACATGATCAGTGCAACAAAGCTATGGTAGATATAACTTGATTTGATGTCATTTTATCTGTGGCCAATGACCTTGAGCCTTCTTGGATGGGCACTTCTAATGTAAGTCTATGGCAGCACTCAAGGAGCTTGAATGTTCGAGGCCTACCCGTAGATTTTCCGGTGACGTAGTGTCCCCATGAGTGACAGAACACTGAGCCAATCACGGCACAACTAGAAAACATTACCAACTCCTACGCTCTGTATTTTCCGCTGGCTGCCCCACACCTACAGAAAGCACAGAACTAGGCTGAAACATCTGCATTTTGGAGCTGCCTTCCTAAAGAAAAAAAAGAGACCATGTTTGTATATTGCTTAATTAACTCAATGATTTTTTAAAAAATGTATTAGATTGTTTGCAAACTGACGTGACACGTATGAATGCCAAAATATCATGCAAAACAGTAAAATGTAAGATTTTTTTTAAGCTAAACAGTGGGACTCAAAACAGGTGGGGCGCTGCCACTGAACCATAATATCATCCACATAGCTTTACCCGGCATAAATATGTATAGTTTTGGCTAAAAACAATGTCCTGTTTAAAGAGTCCTCATGAAAACAATTTATTTTTAGCATCATGATAAATGTTGTTATTTAATCATCAATAGTCAGTGCCTCCCCCTCCCTTGGGCCAATTAGAGATGGATTAATGTGTTGTTTGGATTAATTAGAGAGAATAAACAATCACATAATTTTTTTCCATGCTGGAAATAAATCCCTCCTGATTCCAGGAATCATCCAGCCGGGATTTTGGGTAAACCAAGGAAACTATTGCAAATACCATGAATTGTCCAGACAGAGAGCTGGAGTGTGTTTTAGAGAGTAATCGGAGACAAGAAAGTCATCCCAGAGTTGGAACAGCTACTGAATGAGGCTTAATTTTAATGACGCACCAACTATCTACAAGACAGTCATCCCAGAGTTGGAGCAGACACTGAGTGAGGCTTCATTTTAAATACCACCTCTGCAAGATTAACCACTCAACCCTGCCTAAACAATCGCAGTCCGGTTATTCCTTGTCGTTAACCCCTTCGGGTCTGATAGATGCTGATTTGTCTTATCACTGAGCTAGTCTACAGCTAGGGACTGCTCCTCAGACTCAACAGTAAGGGCCTTACAGTAAATGGACTATCCTCAGAGCCTAATGCCTATGCTGCCTCGACCCCCTCTATAATCTGGCGCCTCTTCAGGATCGTCCAGGCTAGAGCTTCTGCTGCAGAGCACTACCACAGAGTGCCCACTATGGACTGGGTTGGCTTAGCCCAGAATCACCCCTCTTACGACTCCTACCAATGCACTCAGTACCTATAGTTTGGGTCCCAGGTTCCATTATACCAGCTTCTCAGGTTCCCAATTAAATTATTCTATTAAACCATCTGCTCTTTTAAAGGCTCTTCCACACACAGAGCAAACATGGGGTTTCTGTTCACTGTGAGTTAACTGATGGGTTTTCATGTGGTTGGCATGATTGAAACTCTTCCCGCAGTCGGAGCAGTGGTAAGGTTTGTCTCCAGTGTGCACCCGCTTGTGTTGCTTCATACGACTTACATGTGAGAAACTTTTCCCACAGTCAGGGCAGTTATAGGGCTTCTCTCCTGTATGTATCCTTTCATGTTGTTTCAGGTTTACAGATTGAGAGAAGCGCGTTCCACATTGGGTGCAACAATAGGGTTTCTCTCCTGTATGTATTATTTGGTGAATTTCCAAGCTTGCAGGTGTGGTTAAGTGTTTACCACAGTCAGAACAATGGTAGCATTTTTCGCCTGTATGAATTCTCACATGTACTTTCAGGAATGTTGCTTGGGAGAAACTCTTCTCACACTGAGCACAGGCATGAGGTTTCTTTTCTATATGCATTCTAAAATGTCTTTTTAGGTTTGACTGTAGGGGAAATTGTTTTTCACACTGGGAGCAGTCATGTGGCTTCTCTGGTTTGGTCTGATCCACGTCTGACTCTAATGTTGCAGAACAACTCTTCCAGCTTTTAGAGGAAGAGGTTGGGTTTCTCTCCTGCTAATGACAAACAGGTTATTTAGTTAACAAAAGACAGTTAAAAGCTGCATAAGATTTAGTCCAACAAAATTCCAAGACCATACCTCGCTTGAAATTTTTGGAATGGATTGTAGAAATGTGTGCAAATACGATGAGAACCAACTCCGTTAGTTACCAGTAACATGCATACTACAGCCTAGTGGTTAGAGCGTTGGACTAGTAACCGGAAGGTTGCGAGTTCAAACCCCGAGCTGACAAGGTACAAATCTGTCATTCTGCCCCTGAACAGGCAGTCAACCCACTGTTCCCAGGCCGTCATTGAAAATAAGAATTGGTTCTCAACTGACTTGCCTGGTTAAATAAAGGAAGGAAAAAAAAAAAAAAAAAAAAAAAAAAAAAAATGGTTACTACACCTCAAATAGTTGTGTCTTATTTACATATTGTACAGTAGTTATAATAATATGTGTAGGGCTCTACCTAGAACCTAGAAGAGTTATTCAGCTGTCCCCATAGGAAAACCAGTTGAAGAACCCTTTTGGGCTCCATGTTGAACCTGTAAAGGGAAAATGTTATAGTCTGAAGAGATACCCTTGAATTGTAAATAGTGTGCGTCTTCTCTCACTCCAAACTTGGCCAATGCAGGTGACTGTGACCTCCTCAGACCAATTGGCAGAACGCCCAGAATATGTTCTGGAAGTTAAGATAGGAGACATTTCTCAGTTTCTTGTGAAACGGAGCCCACGCGATAACCTGCAGGAACCAACCCATTGAACCATTCCTATGTAGCAGTATAAGAGGACTGACGGGACAACCCTGGTGGAGACTTGTACTTTGTATGTGTGTTTGCTGAAACCTCTCCAGTTTACTGATAATAAAGAGTGATTTAATATTGACTTCAGGTGTCCCTGGTGTTTTAATTTCCATCATGAAAAGGATCAGTGATTCCACCTCCGGAGCATCCCAGTGAAGATCTGCGAGGTAACACCTCCGGAGCATCCCAGTGAAGATCTGTGAGGGAACACCGGTGGAGCATCCCAGTGAAGATCTGCGAGGGAACACTGGTGGAGCATCCCAGTGAAGATCTGCGAGGGAACACCTCCGGAGCATCCCAGTGAAGATCTGCGAGGGAACATCTCCGGAGCATCCCAGTGAAGATCTGCGAGGGAACACCGGTGGAGCATCCCAGTGAAGATCTGCGAGGGAACACCTCCGAGCATCCCAGTGAAGATCTGCGAGGGAACACCTCCGGAGCATTCCATGTGAAGATCTGCGAGGGAACACCAGTGGAGCATCCCAGTGAAGATCTGCGAGGGAACACCAGTGGAGCATCCCAGTGAAGATCTGCGAGGAACACCGGTGGAGCGTTCCATGTGAAGGCGCGAGGGAAATTCCCATCTGACTAAAGACGACGTAGACTCTCCCACACCAGACTTTTGCTGTGAGCTGCCTGGGGGAATATACCTAAACATAAACCGTGAACCTTCGAAATTCAGTAAGTCAATTTTAATTAGTTTGTATTAAAAAAATAATAAAACAAATCGAAAACAAATAAAATACAAACAATAAAAGACAAATAAAGAAAAGGTACCATAGTCTTAGAAGAAGGGCAGTTGTCTACGTGGTCTGAGAACCACGGGTAATAGCACGAGGTGTGATGTTATATGTACAGGAAGTAGCGGCAAGAGAATCATTGAAGATACATATGTATGTATATGGGGCGGCAGGTGGTTAGAGTGTTGGACTAGTAACCGAAAGGTTGCAAGTTCAAATCCCGAGCTGACAAGGTACAAATCTGTCGTTCTGCACCTGAACAGGCAGTTAACTCACTGTTCCTAGGCAGTCATTGAAAATAAAAATTTGTTCTTAACTTACTTGCCTCGTTAAATAAAGGTCAAATAAAATAAAAATGTATAGGAAGTAGCGGCAAGAGAATCATTGAAGATGCATATGGAGTAATAAGGGATATTACTGAGTGCGTTTAAGAATAGTACTAAGTGAATGTGAGTATTATGTGATTGACTGAACAGGAGATTAGCCCAGGTGTTAGATGATGTGTTAAGCTTGAATTTCTTTAAGTTTTATAAGTTCAACAAAGGGCATTAGGCAGTTGGTATTTTATTAGGATCCCCATTAGCTGTTGCAAAAGCAGCAGCTCCAAATGATATATATATCACTATGTTAAGCCCTGAATCAACCTAGAAGGTCTATTTGTCATGAATGGTGAGAGAGAAGTGGGACTCTGTCGTTTTTAAATTATTTTTAGAAAACTGTCCAAAATGACCAGGGGCACCCCTATTGGATGGGCACTGGTGGGGGTGCTCCCTACCCAGCCGTGGACCCCTTGCACCCTCCTAAAGGCATTAAAAAACGATTTTTTAAATATGCTCCCGGTAAACCAGGCACACGGCTGTCCATTTGCAATATGTATCAATGGGTACTTTTTAACCCCTCGACACAGCCCCTATGACCCCATTTTAAGGCACATCCGGTTGGCACAGGAAGCTTAACCTCTTAAGCTCACCCGACACGCAGGCGTGCCATCTAGCCATCTGGAAATGCAAATGCGAATGCGCTACGCTAAATGCTAATAACACTCGTTAAAACTCAAATGTTCATTAAAACACACATGCAGGGTACTGAATTAAAGCTACACTCGTTGTGAATCTAGCCAACAAGTCAGATTTTTAAAATGCTTTTCGGCGAAAGCATGAGAAGCTATTATCTGATAGCATGCAACACTCCAAAATACCTGAAGGGGACGTAAACAAAATAATTAGCATAGCCGGCGCTACACAAAACGCAGAAATAAAATATAAAACATTCATTACCTTTGACGAGCTTCTTTGTTGGCACTCCTATATGTCCCATAAACATCACTATTGGGTCTTTTTTCGATTAAATCGGTCCATATATACCCTAAATATCGATCTATGAAATGTGTGTGATCCAGGAAAAAACAGTTTTAAAACGCAACGTCATTTTTAAATTAAAAAAGTTGACGATAAACTTTCACAAAAGACTTCTAAATACTTTTGTAATGCAACTTTAGGTATTAGTAAACGTTAATAATCCATCAAATTGATCACGGGGCGATGTGTATTCAATAGCTCCACGTCTTCAAATCATGGTCGGAAATTTCTCATCCAAAACATCCTGTCGGAGACCGGAAGGAATGGTGTCTCTCTTACTCGTTTGACCAAGAAACAACGCCCAGGCAATTGACAAGACTGGTGACATCGTGTGGAAGCTGTAGGACTTGCAATCTCAGCCCCATATAATTTGCTGTCCCATAGACAATACATGCAAGTGGTGCATTGATATTTTTTCCAGTTTTCGGTGATCAGTTTTTCTTGCGCTTTTCGATGAAACACACGTTCTGTTATAGTCACAGCCGTGATTTAACCAGTTTTAGAAACGTCAGAGTGTTTTCTATCCACACATACTAATCATATGCATATACTATATTGCTGGCATGAGTAGCAGGACGCTGAAATGTTGTGCGATTTTTAACAGAATGTTCGAAAAAGTAAGGGGTAGGCTTAAGTTTAAAGTAAACACATATCCTCATTGGGGTAGGCTGTCATATTGGTGATGTTTTGTACATTTGCAATAAGAAGCGATTCGCCATCTGGAGGAATTCACATGAACTGCGGCAAAATGACCAAAACGGAAACGAAAGGTCTGAGAGACTTTATTTGATGATGGGCAGAAGATCTGGCCCTTGGGCACAGCCTGAGGCCATCGGCGAATAAAACAAAAATAACATTCACGGACGTCTAGTAAAGGATTGTACATTAAATATGGAGTTTCTCATAGAGCAAATGCCGTTTGCATACCTTATGTAGGTACGTCTGGGCCAGAACCAGGATATTCTCCAGTGCTGTGACCCTCTTCAAAAAACAAGTCCAGAAAATAGTGATGACTCTACTGTCACTACAAAAAACGTCTTTATACAAAATAAAATATGTCTCATTAGTTAGGTTTCTGTCACGCCTTGGTCATTGTATTTTGTGTTTTCGTTATATATTTGGTCAGGCCAGGGTGTGACATGGGTTTATGTTATTGTATTTTCGTATTGGGGTTTGTAGTATTTGGGATCGCGGCTGATTAGGGGTGTTGTATAGGCTTGGCTGCCTGAGGCGGTTCTCAATCAGAGTCAGGTGATTCTTGTTGTCTCTGATTGGGAACCGTATTTAGGTAGCCTGGTTTCGCTTTGTATTTTGGTGGGTGATTGTTCCTGTCTCTGTGTAGTTTCACCAGATAGGCTGTAATTAGATTTCACGTTCCGTTTGTTGTTTTGTATTTTGTAATAGTTATATCATGTATCGTCATTTCATTCATTAAAGAACATGAGTAACAACCACGCTGCATTTCGGTCCGACTCTCTTTCGACAAACGAAGAACGACGTTACAGTTTCGTCAATCGAAAAAACAGGGGGTATTAAAAAAGGCCACAGAAGCTCAGAATCAGATCAGTGGAGTAAAGGTGGAGAGAGAGATGTAGTTTTGCAGGCCTTCATTTCACATGGTGTCACGTTCTGACCTTAGTTCCTTTGTTTTGTCTTTGTTTTAGTATGGTCAGGGCGTGAGTTGGGGTGGGCAGTCTGTTTGTTTTTGTTTTCTATGTTGTATTTTGCATTTGGACTGGTATGGTTCTCAATCAGAGGCAGGTGTCGTTAGTTGTCTCTGATTGAGAATCATACTTAGGTAGCTTTTTCCACCTGTGTTTCGTGGGTGTTTATTTTATCTTATATTTAGCAAACCAGATGGCATAATTCTTGTTTATTTTAAATTTTTACAGAAAGCCATGGGTACACTCCAACATTCAGACATAATTTACAAACAAAGCATGTGTGTTTAGTGAGTCCGCCAGATCAGAGGCAGTAGGGATGACCAGGGATGTTCTATTGATAAGTATGTGAATTGGACAATTTTCTGTTCTGAAAAGCATTTAAAATGTAACAAGTACTTTTGGGTGTCAGGGAAAATGTAAGGAGTAAAAGTACATACTTTTCTTTAGGAATGTAGTGAAGAAAAATTAGTCAAAATATGAATAGAAATGTATAGATGACCAAAAAAATACTTTAGTAAAAATACTTTAAATACTACTGAAGTAGTTTACACCAATTCTTTCATATGCATTAAGACAAATCCTTCTACTGTGAGTCTTAGCACGCAGTTTACATAACCTGCTAATGACAATAGCCTGCCTCGCTTCCTCATTGACTTGAGTGAATACACAACAAGCCACCTACAGACAACTTACAAAATGCAGCAGTGCGTTTGAGGGTTGCTTTTTCTGATGAAATAGTCATTTGATGCATGTCCTACTATTTCTAACTTGGAAAATAAATGCCAATGTAATTCCAACCTCTTCAAAGGGAGAGACACTCTAGACCCAAACTGCTACAGACCTATATCTATCACTTGTCACCCCCAAAGCCAATTCCTCCTTTGGCCGCCTCTCCTTCCAGTTCTCTGCTGCCAATGACTGGAACGAACTACAAAAATCTCTGAAACTGGAAACACTCATCTCCCTCACTAGCTTTAAGCACCAGCTGTCAGAGGAGCTCAAAGATCACTGCACCTGTACATAGCCCATCTATAAATAGCCCAAATAACTACCTCTTCCCCTACTGTATTTATTTATTTAGCTCCTTTGCACCCCAGTATTTCTACTTTGCACATGCATCTACTGTCAAATCTACCATTCCAGTGTTTTAATTGCTATATTGTATTTACTTTGCCACCATGGCCTATTTATTGCCTTTAGATCCCTTATTTCACCTCATTTGCTCACATTGTATACAGACTTGTTTTTCTACTGTATTATTGACTGTATGTTTGTTTTACTCTGTGTGTAACTCTGTGTTGTTATATGTGTCGAACTGCTTTGTTTTATCTTGGCCAGGTAGCAGTTGTAAATGAGAACTTGTTCTCAACTTGCCTACCTGGTTAAATAAAGGTGAAATAAATAAATAAAAAATAAATAAACCTGACAGGTGTGGCATATCAAGAAGCCGATTAAACAGTATTTTTATTTTTTATTTTATTTTTGATTTCACCTTTATTTAACCAGGTAGGCTAGTTGAGAACAAGTTCTCATTTGCAATTGCGACCTGGCCAAGATAAAGCATAGCAGTGTGAACAGACAACACAGAGTTACACATGGAGTAAACAATTAGCAAGTCAATAACACAGTAGAAAAAAATGGGCAGTCTATATACAATGTGTGCAAAAGGCATGAGGAGGTAGGCGAATAATACAATTTTGCAGATTAACACTGGAGTGATAAATGATCAGATGATCATGTACAGGTAGAGATATTGGTGTGCAAAAGAGCAGAAAAGTAAATAAATAAAAACCGTATAAAAACAGTATGGGAATGAGGTAGGTGAAAAGGGTGAGCTATTTACCTATAGACTATGTACAGCTGCAGCGATCGGTTAGCTGCTCGGATAGCTGATGTTTGAAGTTGGTGAGGGAGATAAAAGTCTCCAACTTCAGCGATTTTTGCAATTCGTTCCAGTCACAGGCAGCAGAGTACTGGAACGAAAGGCGGCCAAATGAGGTGTTGGCTTTAGGGATGATCAGTGAGATACACCTGCTGGAGCGCGTGCTACGGATGGGTGTTGCCATCGTGACCAGTGAACTGAGATAAGGCGGAGCTTTACCTAGCATGGACTTGTAGATGACCTGGAGCCAGTGGGTCTGGCGACGAATATGTAGTGAGGGCCAGCCGACTAGAGCATACAAGTCGCAGTGGTGGGTGGTATAAGGTGCTTTAGTGACAAAACGGATGGCACTGTGATAGACTGCATCCAGTTTGCTGAGTAGAGTGTTGGAAGCCATTTTGTAGATGACATCGCCGAAGTCGAGGATCGGTAGGATAGTCAGTTTTACTAGGGTAAGCTTGGCAGCGTGAGTGAAGGAGGCTTTGTTGCGGAATAGAAAGCCGACTCTGGATTTGATTTTTGATTGGAGATGTTTGATGTGAGTCTGGAAGGAGAGTTTGCAGTCTAGCCAGACACCTAGGTACTTATAGATGTCCACATATTCAAGGTTGGAACCATCCAGGGTGGTGATGCTAGTCGGGCATGCGGGTGCAGGCAGCGATCGGTTGAAAAGCATGCATTTGGTTTTACTCGCGTTTAAGAGCAGTTGGAGGCCACGGAAGGAGTGCTGTATGGCATTGAAGCTCGTTTGGAGGTTTGATAGCACAGTGTCCAATGACGGGCCGAAAGTATATAGAATGGTGTCGTCTGCGTAGAGGTGGATCAGGGAATCGCCCGCAGCAAGAGCAACATCATTGATATATACAGAGAAAAGAGTCGGCCCGAGAATTGAACCCTGTGGCACCCCCATAGAGACTGCCAGAGGACCGGACAGCATGCCCTCTGATTTGACACACTGAACTCTGTCTGCAAAGTAATTGGTGAACCAGGCAAGGCAGTCATCCGAAAAACCGAGGCTGTTGAGTCTGCCGATAAGAATTTGGTGATTGACAGAGTCGAAAGCCTTGGCGAGGTCGATGAAGACGGCTGCACAGTACTGTCTTTTATCGATGGCGGTTATGATATCATTTAGTACCTTGAGTGTGGCTGAGGTGCACCCGTGACCGGCTCGGAAACCAGATTGCACAGCGGAGAAGGTACGGTGGGATTCGAGATGGTCAGTGACCTGTTTGTTGACTTGGCTTTCGAAGACCTTAGATAGGCAGGGCAGGATGGATATAGGTCTATAGCAGTTTGGGTCCAGGGTGTCTCCCCTTTGAAGAGGGGGATGACTGCGGCAGCTTTCAATCCTTGGGGATCTCAGACGATATGAAAGAGAGGTTGAACAGGCTGGTAATAGGGGTTGCGACAATGGCGGCAGATAGTTTCAGAAATAGCGGGTCCAGATTGTCAAGCCCAGCTGATTTGTACGGGTCCAGGTTTTGCAGCTCTTTCAGAACATCTGCTATCTGGATTTGGGTAAAGGAGAACCTGGAGAGGCTTGGGTGAGGAACTACGGGGGGGGCGGAGCTGTTGGCCGAGGTTGGAGTAGCCAGGCGGAAGGCATGGCCAGCCGTTGAGAAGTGCTTATTGAAGTTTTCGATAATCATGGATTTATCGGTGGAGACCGTGGTTCCTAGCCTCAGTGCAGTGGGCAGCTGGGAGGAGGTACTCTTGTTCTCCATGGACTTCACTGTGTCCCAGAACTTTTTGGAGTTGGAGCTATAGGATGCAAACTTCTGCCTGAAGAAGCTGGCCTTAGCTTTCCTGACTGACTGCGTGTATTGGTTCCTGACTTCCCTGAACAGTTGCATATCACGGGGGCTATTCGATGCTATTGCAGTCCGCCACAGGATGTTTTTGTGCTGGTCGAGGGCAGTCAGGTCTGGAGTGAACCAAGGGCTGTATCTGTTCTTGGTTCTGCATTTTTTGAACGGAGCATGCTTATCCAAAATGGTGAGGAAGTTACTTTTAAAGAATGACCAGGCATCCTCAACTGACGGGATGAGGTCAATGTCCTTCCAGGATACACGGGCCAGGTCGATTAGAAAGGCCTGCTCACAGAAGTGTTTTAGGGAGCGTTTGACAGTGATGAGGGTGGTCGTTTGACTGCGGCTCCGTGGCGGATACAGGCGATGAGGCAGTGATCGCTGAGATCCTGGTTGAAGACAGCGGAGGTATATTTGGAGGGCCAGTTCGTCAGGATGACGTCTATGAGGGTGCCCTTGTTTACAGAGTTAGGGTTGTACCTGGTGGGTTCATTGATGATTTGCGTGAGATTGAGGGCATCTAGCTTAGATTGTAGGACTGCCGGGGTGTTAAGCATATCCCAGTTTAGGTCACCTAACAGAACAAACTCTGAAGCTAGATGGGGGCGATCAATTCACAAATGGTGTCCAGGGCACAGCTGGGAGCTGACGGGGGTCGGTAGCAGGCGGCAACAGTGAGAGACTTGTTTCTGGAGAGAGTAATTTTCAAAATTAGTAGTTCAAACTGTTTGGGTATGGACCTGGAAAGTATGACATTACTTTGCAGGCTATCTCTGCAGTAGACTGCGACTCCGCCCCCTTTGGCAGTTCTATCTTGACGGAAGATGTTATAGTTGGGTATGGAAATCTCTGAATTTTTGGTGGCCTTCCTGAGCCAGGATTCAGACACGGCAAGGACATCAGGGTTAGCAGAGTGTGCTAAAGCAGTGAGTAAAACAAACTTAGGGAGAGGCTTCTGATGTTGACATGCATAAAACCAAGACTTTTTCGATCACAGAAGTCAACAAATGAGGGTACCTGGGGACATGCAGGGCCTGGGTTTACCTCCACATCACCCGCGGAACAGAGAAGGAGTAGTATGAGGGTGCGGCTAAAGGCTATCAAAACTGGTCGCCTAGAGCGTTGGGGGCAGAGGATAAGAGGAGCAGGTTTCTGGGCATGGTAGAATATATTCAGGGCATAATGCGCAGACAGGGGTATGGTGGGGTGCGGGTACAGCGGAGGTAAGCCCAGGCACTGGGTGATGATGAGAGAGGTTGTATCTCTGGACATGCTGGTTGTAATGGGTGAGGTCACCGCATGTGTGGGGGTGGGACAAAGGAGGTAACAGGGGTATGCAGAGTGGATCTAGGGGCTCCATTGTGAACTAAAACAATGATAACTAACCTGAACAACAGTATACAAGGCATATTGACATTTGGGAGAGACATACAGCGAGGCATACAGTAATCACAGGTGTTGAATTGGGAAAGCTAGCTAAAAACAGTAGGCGAGGCTAATCAGCTAGCACAACAAACAGCAGGTAAAATGGCGTTGACTAGGCAACTGGGCCGACAGATAAAACAAACAAGCAGAATGGAGTACCGTGATTAATGGACAGTCCAGCGTGCGTCAGCTATGTAGCCAAGAGATCAGTGTCCAGGGGGCAGCGATGGATGGGCAGGGAAGCTGGGCTGGCGAGTGTTATCCAGGTTTTTTTTTATTTATTTATTTTTTTTTTGATTATTTTTTTTTTATAACTAACAATGACTAAATAGCTTGTAGCTAGTTAGCTGTTTAGCGTCTGGAGGTTCTTGAGTGTGTCATAAAAATAAAATTAAAATTAAAAGTGATAGCGATTCCGTATCACAGTGGGTGAGGCAGGTTTCCGGAAGGTATAAACAAAATAAAAATCAAAGAGAGATAGAAAGTAAATGGGTTCAGAGTGTTTGGGATGCAGTGAGTCAGATGGTTAGCAGGCCTGTGCTAACAAGCTAACAGTTCGTAGGCCCGGGCTAGACAAGCTAGCCGTTAGCAGGCCGAATTAGCAAGCAGGGAGATAGCGAGGCCTAGAGAGCTAACCTTTGGGGGACGTCGCGATGGGGTGAGTCTGTTTATTCCTCTTCTTGCGGTGATATCGACAGACCGGTCGTGGGCCCGGGTAATTGTAGCCCAGGAGTATGCTACAGGAGCTCTAGTACGCTGGGTGAGCTGGAGACACAGCGTTTCAGAAAGCTTGCGGGCCTTGGCCAGCAGATGGATCTTTGGCGATGTCGCAACGGAAAAGCCTGTTGAAACCACCTCGGACGATTATGTCGGCGGACCAGTCGTGATGGATCGGCGGGGCTCCGTGTCGGCAGTAAAGGGTCCAGGCCAATTGGAAAAAGAGGTATTGTTGGGCCTCTTCGGCTAGTCGGGAGATGGGCTTAGCTCAAGGCTAACTGTAGCTTGTTTTGGGACAGAGACGTTAGCCAGGAGTAGCCACTCGGATTGCAGCTAGCTAGTTGCGATGATCCGGTGTAAAGGTTCAGAGCTTGCGGTAGGAATCCGGAGATGTGGTAGAGAAAGAGCAGTCTGATATGCTCTGGGTTGATGTCGCGCTGGTGTCCTAGTTAGCTTAGAAGACCGCTAGCAATGGCTAACTGAGTACGAGCTAGTAGCTAGTTAGCTGGCTAGCTTCTGATGGTGGTTCCGGTTCTAAAGTAAAGTATAGTATAGTATGGTGATTACATAGGTGCACCTTGTGCCGGGACAATAAAAAGGCCTATCTAAAATGTGCAATTTTGTCACAACACAAACCACATATGTCTCCAGTTGAAGGAGCATGCAATTGGCATGTGGCTGATGAAACGGAGGCACAACTGAAGAATTTATGCACTTTCACTTTCAGAAACCGTCTCAGGGAAGCTCATCACCGTGCTTGTCATCCTCATCAGGGTCTTAGCCTGACTGCAGATTAATCCCAGTGTCAATTGTATTGAGGATGGCGTAGTGTGGGCGAGTGTATAGCGTCATGTGGGTCATGAGCGGTTTGCTGATGTCAACATTGTGAACAGAGCGCCCCATGGTGCTGGTGGGTTTATGGTATGGGCAGGCATAAGCTACGGACAATGAACACAATTGCATTTTATCGAAGGCAATTTGAATGCACAGAGATACCGTGACTAAATTGTGAGGCCCATTGTCATGCCATTCATTTAAAAAACGCCATCACCTCATGTTTCAGCATGATAATGCACAGCCCCATGTCTCAAGGATCTGGACACAATTCCTGGAAGATGAAGATGTTCCAGTTCTTCCATAGCCTGCATCAGCCATTGAGCATGTTTGGGATGCTCTGGATCGACGTGTTCCAGTTCCCGTGTCACACCCTGATCTGTTTCACATGTCTTTGTGACTGTCCCCATCCAGGTGTCGCCCATCTTCACCATTATCCCCTGTGTATTTATACCTGTGTTCTCTGTTTGTCTGTTGCCAGTTCATCTTATTTGTCAAGTCAACCAGCGTTTCTTTGTCTCGGCTCCAGCTTTTCCCAGTCTCTCCTTTTCTCGCCCTCCTGGTTTTGACCCTTGCCTGTCCTGACTCTGACCCCGACTGCCTGACCACTCTGCCTGTCCCTGACCCTCAGCCTGCCTGCCGTCCTGTACCATTGCCCCACCTCTGGTTTACTGACACCTGCCTGCCTTGACCTGTCTATTGCCTGCCCCTGTTGGATTATTAAGCCATAGTTAATTCGACATGGTCTGCATCTGTGTCTTACCTTCATATCTGATATCCCGCCAAAAATCCAGCAACTTCGCACAGCCTTTGAAAAGGAGTGGATCAACAATCCACAGTCCACAGGCCACAGTCAACAGGCCACAGTCCACAGGCAACAGGCCACAGTCCACAGGCCACAGTCCACAGGCCACAGTCCACAGGCCACAGTCCACAGGCCACAGTCCACAGGCCACAGTCAACAGGCCACAGTCAACAGGCCACAGTCCACAGGCCACAGTCCACAGTCCACAGGCCACAGTCAACAGGCCACAGTCCACAGGCCACAGTCCAGGCAGGCCACAGTCCAAGGCAGGCCACAGTCAACAGGCCACAGTCAACAGCCTGATCCACTCTATGGGAAGGAGATGTGTCGCGCTGCAAAAGGTGCATATCTGTATTCCAAGTCATGTGAAGAAATCCATAGATTATAGCCTATTTAATTTATTTCTGTAAAGGTTTTCTTCTGGTGAAAGAGAGGCGGACCAAAATGCAGCGTGGTGGTTATTCATGTTTTTAATAACAATAATAAAAATAAAAGTGAAAACCTAAACAGTCCTATTTTTAAATTTTTATATAAAAAATAATTTATTATCTTCAATACCATTCATTCTTTACAACTCATAATTTACATACATACTCAAATAATGGTATTTTAATTAAACTAATTAAACTAATTAAACTAAACATAAACCCCAAACAAAACCTCAGGGGAGCATCTTCCCTCCCCGTCACCCTACAAAATACCTTTCTCTATCTCCCCCCGTCCCTAATCTATCCTCTTACAAATCTAAATGACCCCAGCCCTAAACCCCCTTCCACCTCTCCCAGAGCAGCATGCTGCCCCCACTTCCTCTCCTCCCTCTTCATCCTCCCCCTCAAATCTCCTTCCACCCTCCTCACTATCCCTTCCACCCCCAATCTCTTCCTGTCTTCACCATGTTCTGCCTTGCTTCCCACAGCCCCCGTTTAAAGAGACTCATGAGAAGCCAGAGCAGAAACCTGTCCCTATCTGTCCCTCTCGCTCTCCCTACACCCCTCTCTAACCTGGCCCACGTCAATACAAAATCCCCTTTACCAAACCTAACAACACCCGTGCCCTAGCCCATACTACTCCGGCAAAGGCACAGTCCCAAAAGACACGGCGCACAGTCTCCTCCCTGCCACAGGAGGATCTTGGACAGGTGGGGGATTGCACCAAACTATACCGGTACAAGACGGAACGTACCGGCAAGCACTTATGGAGGCTCAACCAATTCAGGTCCTTGAGCCTGTTGTCCAGACCCCGCACCTGCACTCCCTCCCAGACCACTTCCGAGATGCCCACTACAGGCGCCGGACTCCCTGCCTTTCTGACCTCCTCGTACAGGTGCCTGTGATCTAAACCTACTCGGGCAACTTCAACCTCAGGGTGCGCACGCAGCCACTTGGCCACATGACCAAAGTGCCACGGCAGTTGTTCCGCCCGAGGACCCGTGTTAGACCACACCATTATGCTTCTCGCCTGATACGAGAAGAACACCCGCAGGAGGTAACCGGACGGGTGTATCACTGTCTGAGCAAGCTCCGTTAACAAGAAAGAAACAAAAATTGTGTCCAGCTTGAGGGGGAAATGTGGTACCCCCTACCTCCCTCCCCAATGGGACAGATCATGCGTGCCCTGGCGACCCACTCGCACCTGCCACTCCACATAAACTGAAACACAAGCCTCACTAGAGGCCTCCTCAGACATGCCGGCAATGGGTAGATGTACGCCAAATACAAAAGAGACGGCAACACATCCACCTTTAGGACCAGGACTTTGCCCATAAAAGACAAATACCTAGCTTTCCACATTGCTAGCTTCCTCTGTACCACTGCGATACGCATGTTCCAGTTTAGCGTCGCTGAGCCGGAGGTCTCAAAATGGACCCGAGAATCCTCAGGGCCCCCTCACAGAGAGATAACCCCCAGGCACATCCGTTCTACCGCGCAATCTTCCGAAAAACTTGACGGAAGACTTTGCATGGTTCAGAACTGCTCCCGACGCTCGGGTGAAATCCCCAAAGATGGCAAGGGACCTTGTCACGCACGAGTCCTTGCACAACAGCAAGGAAGTGTCATCGGCGTACTGCTTCATCTTAACACGCAGCCCACCACTTCCAGGGATCAGCAAGCATTCCACCCCGGTGTCTGCCCTAATGGCAGCCCCCAGAGGCTCCATGTACAGAACGAAGAGGAGAGCCGAGAGTGGGCACCCTGCCTGACCCCAGACGAGAGGTCAAAAACGTCACCCAAGTGACTATTTACACTAACTCGGCACCCCGCTCCGACATATAATGTACGAATCCATCCTATAAACTTCTCCCCAAATCCTAATCGACCTAACACTCTGAATAAAAGGATCTATTCACGCGATCAAAGGCTTTTGCCTGATCTAGCGCTGCTACCATTAAAGGCAGTCCTCTATCTTCAACCCAAGCGATGGAGTCCCTGATTAACTGTAGGTTCCATCTAATAGAGCGGCCCTCAACCCCGCACGTCTGATCCTCATGAACGACGTAGGGAAGGGCTGTGCGCAACAGGTCTGCTAAAACCTTTGCAAGTAGCTTGTAATCTACACACAGCATGGTCAACGGCCGCCAGTTGCCAAGGTCTGTTACTTCCCCTTCTTATATAAAAGTGACAGCACACCAACAGCCATTGATCCCCCAGGACCCCCGTCTCAAGGATGGCCTTCAAGACTTCGAGGACCACTGGTCCAAGTATACCCCAAAACTTGAGATAAAACTCCGCCGGCAGCCCATCCATCCCAGGCACCTTCCCTTTTCCCATCCTCCTAAGAGCGCTCTCAACCTCTTCTAGTGAGGTCTGGGCCTCCATCACTTCTCTAATGTCCTCCGGCAACCGCCTGGACAAGTGTTCTAAAACACATTTCCCTGCTCTACATCTATTTCCCTTCCCTTTCACCCTGACCATATCCTCTGGTTCTCTAACTATACTACAATTTTCTTCCCTAACACCATGCATTACCTTCCTACTCTGTCTGGCCCTAACCAACTTAAAGAACATAGCAGAACAAGTCTCATTATGTTCTAGAAAGCCACTATGCGCACGCTCCAGGAAAGCTCGAGCCTTCTGCTCCTGCAGCTCCCCGAGTTGCGCCTTTAGGGTTGCGGATCTCTCCCAGTCAATCGACCCGCCGAGGTTGCCTGCCTCGTACTCGAGTTCAATTAACCTTTGGATACGATCCACCTCCCTCCTCTCCTCCCTTTTTTTCCTCTTGCAATACCCTATTATAAAAGCCCTAATCCTCACCTTAACTAATTCCCACCACTCTAACACCCCCTCGCACATGGACCGGAGGCCCTCAAGCCTCCAAAAGAAACCATAAAACCCGTCAACAAAAGCCTGCTCCTCCAGCACATCCCGATCTAGCTTCCAGTACCCCCTACCAAAGAGGCAGACTGGCGACCCCACCTGCAGGAGCACCCCGTCGTGATCCGAAAAGAAAACAGGCAACAGCCGCCCAGACAACTTACCCAAAGACCTGGGTACAAAAATATAACCCCCTGAAGTTGCGCCATGTAGGACCGTCCATTTTCGGAGTAGTGTGCAGACCACCATCTACCAGACCATGGCAAGCCATTAGCCTGGCAATGGCGCCTGCACTGCTATCCCCCCCTCTTCCTAAATCTGTATTAAAATCCCCCCTATCACTAATTTCTTATTTGTGACACACAGGGCCATCTCCCTCCTGTCTGCCACCACCTGTGTCCCATACACCACCACTAATCTAAATTTACAATCCCTTATCGTGACATCCACCCCTATAACCCTCCCCTGCATTACCACAAAAGAATCCTCCACTTTTACCTCCCTGTGCCCACACAAAATCCCTACCCCCGATGAGTGCACCCCCCCAACACCCCAAACCGACTCCCCCTTGTCCTACTCCCTCTTAAACCTACTAACATCCCCTCCATCCCTCAGGTGAACCTCCTGTAAAAAACAAAAATCAAACCCCACACCCTCCAAATAACTAAAAACTGCCCTCCTCTTAACAAAATCCCTTAAACCCCTTACATTTAAACTAACTAAAGTAAAATTAGACCCCATGAAAAAAATAAAAACATGTAACACACTCAAATTATAAACCCAGACAGAAAAAAAACAAAAACAGGAGACTCACCCGATGCTCCCCTGCTCCATATCTACCGGTGAGAACACCATCTGTACTCCTGACATCCCCCCCTCTTCCTCCATCTCACCATCCCAGGATGCAGGAATAGTGTTTGGCTCCGGGGTGCCCTGCACCCTGGGTCTACCCCCACAATCCTCCCCCTCCCCAGTGTTGTAGCTGGTTTGGAAAAAAATTGGGGCGGCTGAGTCCCCAAACAAAAAACTCCTCACCTCCTCCTGTACCCAGTCCTGAGTCTTGTTAGGTGTGTCCCCACCCAACAGAAGTTGAGGGCCTGGGGAAACCAGCAGCAACCCACAGGTTTCTCCCACCCCCATCACTCTCTTGGCCATCCCCTCCCTCTCACTGTCGGCCAATCGCACCCTCCTCTTCATTCTCTTCTTTGGCGATGGCGGCAGTGGAGAGATACCACCACCCCCCCTTCCCCTCCTCTTCTTCCCCCATCCCCCGCCCCTGCTCCCCCCCCCCAGCCGCAGACGCATATGACCTCTGACGGGCCGGGCACCCCCGCCACAGGTGTGCTGACGAGCCACACCCATGGCACGTCTTAGGCTTGTCACAATCCCTCGCCTCGTGATCCTCAGATGCACAAAATCTGCATTTTCTTGTACTGCACGAGGCGAATATGTGACCGTAGGCCATACAGCGCCTGCAAAATGGGGGCTGACGTGCATAAAACAACGTCCCCCTGTCAGCCCCTAGGGAGAACATAGCAGGAGGATGGAGGTAGTAGCCACCATGTCCCTTTGGGTCCTCTCTGAGGAGGGCCTGGAAGCCTCTCCTCCCATTCCAAAACCCAAGGGATTCTTTGAGGTGCCTTGCTGAGGAGACGTTATCCATGTATCTCCCCAGAAAAGCCCTCACCTCTTCGTCCTTAACGTAAGGGTTGTAAATGTTGACAGTTTACAACCCTAAAGTTATTCTTCGCCAGGCTTGTTATTTCGTAGTGGCACATCGGCCTCTCACCTCCCACTGCTCTTGCCCGTCTCAGGATTTCATCGTGTTTTTCCTCTGTATATAGCGCCACGTCGTATGCTCCCTCCAACAAGTTGCCTTGGAAACAAAACACGTCCTTCACCGTCAGCTTTAGAATCCCCATCAATATTATACTTCCAAAAGATTCCCGTCCTAAAGGCTCCAACTCCTTTTCCTTCCAAGCAAACCGAATCGTGTTGGCCAGCCCAATCCCAGGGACCGACCGTGTTGATGGATTCAGCACCATCTCCGCAAGGAGAATGGCGCTCGTTCTCTTCTCTTCCAAAACAAGTAAAAAGAAAAAACAAAGTGATCGAGCCTATCTGGTGAAACTACACATAGACAGGAACAATCACCCACAAAACACTCAAAGAATATGGCTGCCTAAATATGGTTCCCAATCAGAGACAACGATAAACACCTGCCTCTGATTGAGAACCACTCCAGACAGCCATAGACTTACCTAGAAAACCCCACTAAGCCACAATCCCAAAACGCACGGGAAAAAAACCAAGACAAAACACACCACATACAAAACCCATGTCACACCCTGGCCTGACCAAATACATAAAGAAAACACAAAATACTAAGACCAGGGCGTGACAATTTCAGTTGACTGATGTCCTTATATGAACTGTAACTCAATAAAGTCTGAATTTGTTGCATGTTGCGTTTATATTTTTGTTCAGTATATTTCTATGGCTGGTTGCAACTGTCTGTTTGCCTTTTGCAGATTTCAAAATACAATCCTGGGAAAAATGTAGTTTGGAAAGCAAATGTCTGCTGCTGAAAAGAGATGACTAACCTGTATGTAGAAACAATATAAAAAAAAAAAAAATCTAAACTCCTAATTTCTAGCTAACAGCAGCACTGTTTTTCAAAGTCGCTCATCTTGAGATGGACTATTGCCACAGCAAGCACAATGGCCATCACTGTGGGTAGCCTATGGCTTCATCTGCATCATTATGTGAGTCAGTGTGCATTATTTTTTTTAAACAAAGCCCCGAGGCCTATGTTTTCTTAATCCGGCCCTGTTTTCACGGGTTGAACTAGAACCAATAATTACAAAAACACAAGAATCATATAATGATTTAATATTTCCTTTCGACAAAAAAACTAAACTAAAATTAAAATCAAATAAACGAGGAACGACCCTTTACTATTTTATTATCTTGTCCTGCAATAAAACATATGAATTGACCAAAAAATCCACAGACCTCTGTGTCCTCATATGTAGTTAAGGCCATGGTTCTATACGCTATAGTCTATGCTACACAATTTCACACAGTCGACTCTGTCCAATACAACTTTAACTCATTACCTTGACTCGTTCTCTGTTCAATCTAACGTGACCCTGCTGTAAATCAAGCAGACAGACGATCAACATCAATCAGCTGCTAGGGATGTTAGATCTAATATGATATGGTCCACGGCACAATGGACTTCATTGGGTTAACGAAGGAGACAACTAAATATTCTGGACGTTTCTCGCAAACAATATTTTCCCTGCACTTTGGCTGTTGCATCGAGTGCTGTAGCACTTAGAAGAATCTAAAATATATTTAGACACGGCCATGAATGCAATAAATGTAGTGTTTTATGTCACATGATTTTGAACAAATTTGTCAAGACACCAACCATGAAAAAGGGTTAAACAGAGTTGGTTAAATTAACTTGTGAATTTTATTGAATGTTTCTTATATCAATTACTAGTTATCAACAGCTGTATCTGTGAGTTGTCCACCACAGGAAATCATCACTGGTACTCTAGTTTATAGAAAGACCCTTAGGCGATGTCAGAGGTGTTACTGTGTTTCCAGGTATTATACCTATCGCTAGTGCGGACATTGCCATTCGATACACAGAGTCACATTAGCAGAAATCTCATGAATCTGCTTGACAAGTATGAATATTGGAATGTGTGTTGTAATACACATGCTTTCATTTAATGATGTTCAATGTGTCATTATTCCTATATAGTCAACACTTTCTCCTTCTGAACTTCTAACATGGGTAGTATGGGAGTGGCTTTGTGATAATGACCACAAGAACAGCCACTCAGCGATTTGACGCAGTTACATCTCTGACATTGGCTTTACACGGGGCTAAGAGTTTTAATACAAATCCAATGAACCCCACATCTCAGTTGGCACTACTCAGTAAATGCAAATGTTCCTACAACGTTGGAAAGCTTAATGTACAAATGGAGACAAAATGTTGTTTTCGCTGCTCTGGCCCCCAATGGTGGAACAAACTCCCTCACGACGCCAGGACAGCGGAGTCAATCACCACCTTCCGGAGACACCTGAAACCCCACCTCTTTAAGGAATACCTAGGATAGGATAAGTAATCCTTCTCACCCCCCTTTAAGATTTAGATGCACTATTGTAAAGTGTCTGTTCCACTGGATGTCATAAGGTGTATGCACCAATTTGTAAGTCGCTCTGGATAAGAGCGTCTGCTAAATGACTTAAATGTAAAATGTAATGTAAATGTTTCCAGATAACGTTAGCAGGACAACATTCCATGACTGACTTATGTTGGAACCCCCTGCCATCTATCCATCCTATTTTTCCTTCAGGAATGTTTGCTCATTTGGGAGTACATCTTCTCCTTTGACAATATCGTCTAGAATCTCAGACTCTTTCTTCATTTTCTTCAACTCTGCGATCCGATCCTCAAAGCCTGGCTTGCGTTCCTGCTCCTCTGTGTGAATGATTATCTCAATGTACTCCGCAGTGGAGAGAGAGCTTGGCTTCAGAGCAACATCATTAAGTCTCTTGAGACAGTCAGAAGACTGCTTGATCAAATTCTTCAGCGTGTCCTGGATCATGTGAAACTCATCCTCAAGCTTATCCAGCATCTCCTTGGTTTCCATAGACTTGTCCCACGCCTTCATGAAGTTGTCCTTCAGTTCTTGAATAGTCTTTTTCTCAGTCTTTGTTTCATATGTCAATAAGACTTGTTCCCTGTCGTGGTCAGTGGAAGTGCATTTTCCTGGACATATGGTGCAGTTACCATCATCATCCATCACAGCACAACTGTTGATGTCATCCTCCATTGGAAGGAAACAGCAGGTGTGACATGTGAAATTGCATATCTGGCAGTTTGTTGCAAAGTCCTGGGCTAATCTGCTTCTCTTCACCTGCAGCACATTTATCTCAGTCTCAAAATGTTGGTTCTGTTTCATGTTCTCATCCTCGTTCTCCAGACACTGTTTGAAGCTTTTGATCTCACTTAGCTTTGACAGACCTGCTGTGATATGAGGGGTCAGGCGTGTCATGGTCTTCTCCAGAAGCTCACGTTCTTCCAGAACTTTCTTTGTCATGGTCAGATCTTTACTCTCAATGCTTTCCAGTGCTTGGAAAAATTTCTTCATCTCCTTGAAAGTTGACCTCCATTGCTCTGGACACTGGGCCTTATGATCATCATCAGAATCATCCTCTTCAGAGCTGCTCGCCGTCTCCTTTAAGAACAGAAATGAATTGTTGAACTTGAAATGGGTTGGTAGCCCCTTCTTGTCTTTCTTACAGGGCAGATTTGCAGCTTTGATGGCCTCTAGTACCGGTATCTGCTTCCCATCAACAAATGTCACAAGCATCAGGATGTTTTCAGCAACATCCTTTCCAAGGATGGACAGGATGGAATCAAAGATGTATCTCTGGGAAGGACTGAGACGAACAAGTGGTGCCTGCACTACAAAGCAGACTGCATCAATGTGATTAATCCCTAAAGGGTTACACAAGAAATCCTTCACTTTAAGGATGATCAATTTATCTTGAGCCATTCCTCTGGTGTCTCCGAACCCTGGTGTGTCAATGACGGTCAGAGAATAAGGAATCTGAAAGCCTGGCTGGTTGTAGACCTCGTATGATGTCACAACCACAGTCTGGCTCTCAGCCTGGGACCTGTTGGTCACCTCATGGATGAGCTTAAAGCGGTAACAATCTTCCCACTTTACCCCGAGGATGTAGTTTATCATGACATTGACCAGAGTAGTTTTTCCTGAACCTGTGGCCCCCAGAAGCAATATCACCTTGTTATTCCCTTGCTCAACTTTCTTCCCAAATGTGTGCTGTTCAAAACTGTCCCTTACACCCAACTTCTGTTCCAGATTCAGCCAGTGGATTGAGGGGTTGCCCTTTTCCACCTTCTGGGAATTTTTTAGAAATTCCTCACTTTTTGCTCCGGGTGATTTGCTTGTCGTCGGTTGGGGATCAGAGACCCTAAGGGTAGTCAGCACAGTCTCAGGACTGGGTAGACTATTCCCTGCTTCGCCACAGTTAGCAGAGACTCTGATGCTGTATGCAGTGTCAGCCTCTAGTCCTTCCAGTGTACCCTCTCTAGTGGCGGCTTTGATGGTGTGCCACATCTGAATGTCTATAGCCTTTACACTTTTTCTATATTCTACAACATAACCAATGACTTCAACATCATCTCCCGCCATGGTAGGAATGTCCCAGTTCACTCTGATACTTCCTGATTCTATCCTCTTCTCTGCGAGTGGTCCAGGGGGCTACATGGGCGGGTCCTGACGTATTCTGTCCAGTCACTGGAGAGGCTCACACCAGGTCTACACACTGCCTTGCAGCTAAAGCGGTACTTTTTGTATGGGTGCAAACGACTGATGGTGACCTGGTTAGTTGTAGGATCAGATTTGACCTCGGTCCACTCAGAGTCAGCCTGCTCAGCCTGGTACGACTCCACAGAGGTAACACCAAGGTTGGGAGGGTTGACTTGCAAGTGGACACAGTCATGCTCCAGACTCTTGATGGTGGGAACACCTGGCTTTGATGGCAGCTCAAACTGTTGATTCAAAAGTGTCCCTCTTTCATAGACATGGATGGAGGATGCGGTGAGGAGTTTGTTTGGAATTGATGCAATGCAGAATGCAAGATTTTCTCTGCTTTCATTTGACTCTTTGAAGTCTAGGAACAGATTTATGGTTTGTCTGGTTAGGGTCATTACCTCCCCCGAGCGAAACCACTTTTCTGCTGCAGTCTTCCCGGCTGCGTTGGGGTTGTAAGGTATCAGTTTTTTTAATTTTTAATTTTTATTTTTTTTATTTCACCTTTATTTAACCAGGTAGGCTAGTTGAGAACAAGTTCTCATTTGCAACTGCGACCTGGCCAAGATAAAGCATAGCAGTGTGAACAGACAACACAGAGTTACACATGGAGTAAACAATTAGCAAGTCAATAACACAGTAGAAAAAAATGGGCAGTCTATATACAATGTGTGCAAAAGGCATGAGGAGGTAGGCGAATAATACCATTTTTGCAGATTAACACTGGAGTGATAAATGATCAGATGGGCATGTACAGGTAGAGATATTGGTGTGCAAAAGAGCAGAAAAGTAAATAAATAAAAACAGTATAACACAGTATGGGAATGAGGTAGGTGAAAATGGGTGAGCTATTTACCTATAGACTATGTACAGCTGCAGCGATCGGTTAGCTGCTCGGATAGCTGATGTTTGAAGTTGGTGAGGGAGATAAAAGTCTCCAACTTCAGCGATTTTTGCAATTTGTTCCAGTCACAGGCAGCAGAGTACTGGAACGAAAGGCGGCCAAATGAGGTGTTGGCTTTAGGGATGATCAGTGAGATACACCTGCTGGAGCGCGTGCTACGGATGGGTGTTGCCATCGTGACCAGTGAACTGAGATAAGGCGGAGCTTTACCTAGCATGGACTTGTAGATGACCTGGAGCCAGTGGGTCTGGCGACGAATATGTAGTGAGGGCCAGCCGACTAGAGCATACAAGTCGCAGTGGTGGGTGGTATAAGGTGCTTTAGTGACAAAACGGATGGCACTGTGATAGACTGCATCCAGTTTGCTGAGTAGAGTGTTGGAAGCCATTTTGTAGATGACATCGCCGAAGTCGAGGATCGGTAGGATAGTCAGTTTTACTAGGGTAAGCTTGGCAGCGTGAGTGAAGGAGGCTTTGTTGCGGAATAGAAAGCCGACTCTTGATTTGATTTTTGATTGGAGATGTTTGATGTGAGTCTGGAAGGAGAGTTTGCAGTCTAGCCAGACACCTAGGTACTTATAGATGTCCACATATTCAAGGTCGGAACCATCCAGGGTGGTGATGCTAGTCGGGCATGCGGGTGCAGGCAGCGATCGGTTGAAAAGCATGCATTTGGTTTTACTCGCGTTTAAGAGCCGTTGGAGGCCACGGAAGGAGTGCTGTATGGCATTGAAGCTCGTTTGGAGGTTTGATAGCACAGTGTCCAATGACGGGCCGAAAGTATATAGAATGGTGTCGTCTGCGTAGAGGTGGATCAGGGAATCGCCCGCAGCAAGAGCAACATCATTGATATATACAGAGAAAAGAGTCGGCCCGAGAATTGAACCCTGTGGCACCCCCATAGAGACTGCCAGAGGACCGGACAGCATGCCCTCCGATTTGACACACTGAACTCTGTCTGCAAAGTAATTGGTGAACCAGGCAAGGCAGTCATCCGAAAACCGAGGCTGTTGAGTCTGCCGATAAGAATATGGTGATTGACAGAGTCGAAAGCCTTGGCGAGGTCGATGAAGACGGCTGCACAGTACTGTCTTTTATCGATGGCGGTTATGATATCATTTAGTACCTTGAGTGTGGCTGAGGTGCACCCGTGACCGGCTCGGAAACCAGATTGCACAGCGGAGAAGGTACGGTGGGATTCGAGATGGTCAGTGACCTGTTTGTTGACTTGGCTTTCGAAGACCTTAGATAGGCAGGGCAGGATGGATATAGGTCTATAGCAGTTTGGGTCCAGGGTGTCTCCCCCTTTGAAGAGGGGGATGACTGCGGCAGCTTTCAATCCTTGGGGATCTCAGACGATATGAAAGAGAGGTTGAACAGGCTGGTAATAGGGGTTGCGACAATGGCGGCAGATAGTTTCAGAAATAGCGGGTCCAGATTGTCAAGCCCAGCTGATTTGTACGGGTCCAGGTTTTGCAGCTCTTTCAGAACATCTGCTATCTGGATTTGGGTAAAGGAGAACCTGGAGAGGCTTGGGTGAGGAACTACGGGGGGGGCGGAGCTGTTGGCCGAGGTTGGAGTAGCCAGGCGGAAGGCATGGCCAGCCGTTGAGAAGTGCTTATTGAAGTTTTCGATAATCATGGATTTATCGGTGGAGACCGTGTTTCCTAGCCTCAGTGCAGTGGGCAGCTGGGAGGAGGTGCTCTTGTTCTCCATGAACTTCACAGTGTCCCAGAACTTTTTGGAGTTGGAGCTACAGGATGCAAACTTCTGCCTGAAGAAGCTGGCCTTAGCTTTCCTGACTGACTGCGTGTATTGGTTCCTGACTTCCTGAACAGTTGCATATCACGGGGGCTATTCGATGCTATTGCAGTCCGCCACAGGATGTTTTTGTGCTGGTCGAGGGCAGTCAGGTCTGGAGTGAACCAAGGGCTGTATCTGTTCTTGGTTCTGCATTTTTGAATGGAGCATGCTTATCTAAAATGGTGAGGAAGTTACTTTTAAAGAATGACCAGGCATCCTCAACTGACGGGATGAGGTCAATGTCCTTCCAGGATACACGGGCCAGGTCGATTAGAAAGGCCTGCTCACAGAAGTGTTTTAGGGAGCGTTTGACAGTGATGAGGGGTGGTCGTTTGACTGCGGCTCCGTGGCGGATACAGGCGATGAGGCAGTGATCGCTGAGATCCTGGTTGAAGACAGCGGAGGTATATTTGGAGGGCCAGTTGGTCAGGATGACGTCTATTAGGGTGCCCTTGTTTACAGAGTTAGGGTTGTACCTGGTGGGTTCCTTGATGATTTGAGTGAGATTGAGGGCATCTAGCTTAGATTGTAGGACTGCCGGGGTGTTAAGCATATCCCAGTTTAGGTCACCTAACAGAACAAACTCTGAAGCTAGATGGGGGGCGATCAATTCACAAATGGTGTCCAGGGCACAGCTGGGAGCTGACGGGGGTCGGTAGCAGGCGGCAACAGTGAGAGACTTGTTTCTGGAGAGAGTAATTTTCAAAATTAGTAGTTCGAACTGTTTGGGTATGGACCTGGAAAGTATGACTATCAAAACTGGTCGCCTAGAGCGTTGGGGGCAGAGGATAAGAGGAGCAGGTTTCTGGGCATGGTAGAATATATTCAGGGCATAATGCGCAGACAGGGGTATGGTGGGGTGCGGGTACAGCGGAGGTAAGCCCAGGCACTGGGTGATGATGAGAGAGGTTGACATGCATGAAACCAAGGCTATTACGGTTACAGAAGTCATCAAAAAAGAGCGCCTGGGGAATAGGAGTGGAGCTAGGCACTGCAGGGCCTGGATTCACCTCTACATCGCCAGAGGAACATAGGAGGAGTAGGATAAGGGTGCGGCTAAAAGCAATAACAATTGGTCGTCTAGAACAGAGAGTAAAAGGAGGTTTCTGGGGGCGATAAAATAGCATCAAGGTATAATGTACAGACAAAGGTATGGTAGGATGTGAATACAGTGGAGGTAAACCTTGGTATTGAGTGATGAAGAGAGAGATATTGTCTCTAGAAACATCATTGAAACCAGATGTCATTGCATGTGTGGGTGGTGGAACTAATAAGTTGGATAAGGTATAGTGAGCAGGACTAGAGGCTCTACAGTGAAATAAGCCAATAAACACTAACCAGAACAGCAATGGACAAGACATATTGACATTAAGCAGAGGCATCCTTAGTCGAGTGATCAAAAGGGTCCAGGGAGTGGAGAGGTTGGTTTGGGGGTCACGGCGATTTAGACAGCTAGCCAGGACATCGGTAGCAAGCTAGCATAGGATGGAGGTCAAAATCAAATTTTTATTTGTCACATACACATGGTTAGCAGATGTTAGCAGATGTTAATGCGAGTGTAGCGAAATGCTGTTGTTAGCCACCTCTTGCGTTCCGTCAGTAGATTAGTGGGGTTCCGTGTGGTAGAGGGGATTAGTCCAAATCACACAACAACAAAAAAATAAAAACAATAGATATAGTTATAGAGGCCCAAGAAGAAACATAATAATAATAAAAATAAATTAATTGTCCGATTGTCTATTCTGAGAGCAGCCGGTAAGACAGCTAACGGTTAGCAGGCCGCAGATGGGCGTTCAGGTAACGTCGCGAAGGAGGAGCCAGCCGGATCTCCTTCGGGTAGATAACATCGGCAGTCCAGTTGTGAAGGCCCGGTGGGGCTCCGCGTAGGCAGTAAAACGGGTCCGGATAGGTGACTGCAGCCCAGGAGTGATTGACGGAGCTCAGGAGTGATTGACGGAGCTGGCTAGCTCCGGAGTAATTGATGCTTGGTCCGGAATCGACGAAAGCAGATAGACACACGGATAGCAGCCAGCTAGCTGTGAGATCCGGGAGTGAATGTCCAGAGAGCATTATTAAATTGGTGAAATTATTTCATTGTGCTTTCATTTTTTACTCTTTCTTCATTTAGCTACTTACTTTTTCTATTGTTGTTGCATTGCAGAGAGGTGAACCTGCAGGAAGGGGCAGGGCAGCCTGAAAGAGGGGGGAAAAGATGGCCAGCTTTGTGGTTATATTGTACAGTGAACAAAACATTAAATACACAGGCCTTTAAATTGTGTCCTCAAATGTTATGTAATGGTAGAACTGACGAGGTCTGTTAACTCATTCCATTACAAAAGTCAATTTTTCTGTGGCTCAAGTCTCTTTATATTCATAAAGCCTAGGGGGCTATGTAGCTTCTTATCTGTCGTGTTTGGAGTTGTGTTGCGCTGTTATGTGAACATTTTAAATGTTTCTTTACAGTTGAGTTGCCCTTGTTGTGTCAGTATACTAGGATACTAGGATAGGGCTGTAACGGTACAGGTATACCTAACAAACCGTTTTGCACGGGACCTTGGTTTGGTCCGCACTGTGAACCTGATAGAATACAAAATATATTAAAATGAAATATTAAAACACTAGGCTATGCTTACACTGGGTTGTATGCCATTGTCCCGTGAGTAAAGCTGAAAAAACATTGGAGGTTATTCTGTTAACACAACTACAACCGATGCTCACGTTGTAATCAAAATTGGAATTTCAAATGAACTGGCAAATCACCTTCTGTGAGGCACAGCCGGGAACTCTAGATGGTGATTGGTGGGCTCGATAAACCAGAATTGGAGGATCCTCCATTGTTTAAATCTCCAGTTTGGGAACATTTTGGTTTCACAGTCGATGAAGAAAGCACATGCAGACTCAATAAGCCTAGCTGGCTAGAAACAGCTAGCAGCACACGTAATCATCCATTTGGAGTGCAGCTGCACACGGCCAAGATCGAAATGTCTGTGGTAAATGTGTTGTTGACTTTGGATATCCCTATGGGGCTAGTTAGGGACCATAGGTAAATTATACAATATACAGTACGTGGTAAAATATGTTAAAATTCCAATAGCTCCAAATGTCAATGACTTAACCTCTAACCAACTACACATTTTATACATGCATATACAAATATTGAAAGCATTAATGAGAACTACAAGGTGTGCAACATGAAAATATTGTATAAATATATTCTCCTTTACATTTACTATCCAAATTCAGGTTGCACACCAGCCAGCTGAAGCTAATTGGCAAACTAATTGGCAAACTCTTCCCACCTGTGAACACATACACACATGAAACCACACTCCGAAAACTAACTCACAGTTGAGTTCAGTCATGGCCGCTAGCATTTCTTAATGAACCAAATCTAAAAGGAGACCAAATCAGGAAGGGCAGTCGCCTTTTAAATCTATCTGATGGCATGTTGTACCTCTTCCTTGCTACCTTTCAGAGCCAAGGAGGACTGATGAGAACAGCAGGCCAGTGGAGCACTTAGAACAGGAGGCCAGTAGAGCACTTAGAACAGGAGGCCAGTGGAGCACTTAGAACAGCAGGCCAGTGGGGCACTTAGAACAGCAGGCCAGTGGAGCACTTAGAACAGCAGGCCAGTGGAGCACTTAGAACAGCAGGCCAGTGGAGCACTTAGAACAGCAGGCCAGTGGAGCACTTAGAACAGCAGGCCAGTGGAGCACTTAGAACAGCAGGCCAGTGGAGCACTTAGAACAGCAGGCCAGTGGTGCACTTAGAACAGCAGGCCAGTGGGGCACTTAGAACAGCAGGCCAGTGGAGCACTTAGAACAGCAGGCCAGTGGAGCACTTAGAACAGCAGGCCAGTGGAGCACTTAGAACAGCAGGCCAGTGGAGCACTTAGAACAGCAGGCCAGTGGAGCACTTAGAACAGCAGGCCAGTGGAGCACTTAGAACAGCAGGCCAGTGGAGCACTTTGAACAGCAGGCCAGTGGAGCACTTAGAACAGCAGGCCAGTGGTGCACTTAGAACAGCAGGCCAGTGGGGCACTTAGAACAGCAGGCCAGTGGAGCACTTAGAACAGCAGGCCAGTGGAGCACTTAGAACAGCAGGCCAGTGGAGCACTTAGAACAGCAGGCCAGTGGAGCACTTAGAACAGCAGGCCAGTGGAGCACTTAGAACAGCAGGCCAGTGGAGCACTTAGAACAGCAGGCCAGTGGAGCACTTAGAACAGCAGGCCAGTGGGGCACTTAGAACAGCAGGCCAGTGGGGCACTTAGAACAGCAGGCCAGTGGAGCACTTAGAACAGCAGGCCAGTGGAGCACTTAGAACAGCAGGCCAGTGGAGCACTTAGAACAGCAGGCCAGTGGAGCACTTAGAACAGCAGGCCAGTGGAGCACTTAGAACAGCAGGCCAGTGGAGCACTTAGAACAGCAGGCCAGTGGAGCACTTAGAACAGCAGGCCAGTGGGGCACTTAGAACAGCAGGCCAGTGGAGCACTTAGAACTGCAGGCCAGTGGAGCACTTAGAACAGCAGGCCAGTGGAGCACTTAGAACTGCAGGCCAGTGGAGCACTTAGAACAGCAGGCCAGTGGAGCACTTAGAACAGCAGGCCAGTGGAGCACTTAGAACAGCAGCAGCCAGGGGCAAATGGTAGGGAAGAGGAGGATTTACAGTTAAAGTTGGAAGTTTACATACACCTTCGCCAAATACATTACACATTTTTCACAATTCCTGACGTTTAATCCTAGTAAAAATTCCCTGTCTTTAGTCCGTTAGGATTCCAGCACGGGGAACACCATTGAGTTGGATAGAGGGCACACTGTTCCAGCACGGGGAACACCATTGAGTTGGATAGAGGGCACACTGTTCCAACACGAGGAACACCATTGAGGGCTTTCACCATTTTAAAGTAGTTTCTATGGATTAAGGAAGAATCAACAGGAGGGGTCAGCCAATGAATTGCACTTCTGAACAGACATTCCATAACTGCAGATGTCAGTAAATCACCAACCTTGGCTTTATACTTGTTCAGACTATACACACTCCACACAGTAACTGGTGGTATACACCTTCACAGTTTATTTACAAACTGATAATACACTCATAGAAGTTGAAGACATTGGGGCCATACTTGTGAACATAAGCAACCATTTACATTTAAACAGTTTCTCCAGTTTCTCCAACTCAAAATGCGTCTCAGCTAATTAAAATAGTTGATGTACTTGCACGTTTATTTATTTTTATTTATTTATTTATTTCACCTTTATTTAACCAGGTGGGCTAGTTGAGAACACCTTTATTTAACCAGGTAGGCTAGTTGAGAACACCTTTATTTAACCAGGTAGGCTAGTTGAGAACACCTTTATTTAACCAGGTAGGCTAGTTGAGAACACCTTTATTTAACCAGGTGGGCTAGTTGAGAACACCTTTATTTAACCAGGTAGGCTAGTTGAGAACACCTTTATTTAACCAGGTGGGCTAGTTGAGAACACCTTTATTTAACCAGGTAGGCTAGTTGAGAACACCTTTATTTAACCAGGTAGGCTAGTTGAGAACACCTTTATTTAACCAGGTAGGCCAGTTGAGAACACCTTTATTTAACCAGGTAGGCTAGTTGAGAACACCTTTATTTAACCAGGTAGGCTAGTTGAGAACACCTTTATTTAACCAGGTAGGCTAGTTGAGAACAAGTTCTCATTTGCAACTGCGACCTGGCCAAGATAAAGCATAGCAGTGTGAACAGACAACACAGAGTTACACATGGAGCAAACAATTAACAAGTCAATAACACAGTAGAAAAAAGAAAAAAAAAAGTCTATATACAATGTGTGCAAAAGGCATGAGGAGGTAGGCGAATAATTACAATTTTGCAGATTAACACTGGAGTGATAAATGATCAGATGGTCATGTACAGGTAGAGATATTGGTGTGCAAAAGAGCAGAAAAGTAAATAAATATAAACAGTATGGGGATGAGGTAGGTGAAAATGGGTGGGCTATTTACCAATAGACTATGTACAGCTGCAGCGATCGGTTAGCTGCTCAAAATCAAATCAAATCAAATTTTATTTGTCACATACACATGGTTAGCAGATGTTAATGTGAGTGTAGCGATATGCTTGTGCTTCTAGTTCCGACAATGCAGTGATAACCAACAAGTAATCTAACTAACAATTCCAAAACTACTGTCTTATACACAGTGTAAGGGGATAAAGAATATGTACATAAGGATATATGAATGAGTGATGGTACAGAGCAGCATACAGTAGATGGTATCGAGTACAGTGTATACATATGAGATGAGTATGTAGACAAAGTAAACAAAGTGGCATAGTTAAAGTGGCTAGTGAGCCTAGTGGTTAGAGCGTTGGTTAGAGCGTTGGACTAGTAACCGGAAGGTTGCGAGTTCAAACCCCCGAGCTGACAAGGTACAAATCTGTCGTTCTGCCCCTGAACAGGCAGTTAACCCACTGTTCCCAGGCCGTCATTGAAAATAAGAATATGTTCTTAACTGACTTGCCTGGTTAAATAAAGGTAAAAATTAAAAAAAAAAAAAAAAAAAAAGGATGCAGTCGATGATGTAGAGTACAGTATATACGTATGCATATGAGATGAATAATGTAGGGTAAGTAACATTATATAAGGTAGCATTGTTTAAAGTGGCTAGTGATATATTTACATACTTTCCCATCAATCCCATTATTAAAGTGGCTGGAGTTGGGTCAGTGTCAATGACAGTGTGTTGGCAGCAGCCACTCAATGTTAGTGGTGGCTGTTTAACAGTCTGATGGCCTTGAGATAGAAGCTGTTTTTCAGTCTCTCGGTCCCAGCTTTGATGCACCTGTACTGACCTCGCCTTCTGGATGATAGCGGGGTGAACAGGCAGTGGTTCGGGTGGTTGATGTCCTTGATGATCTTTATGGCCTTCCTGTAACATCGGGTGGTGTAGGTGTCCTGGAGGGCAGGTAGTTTGCCCCCGGTGATGCGTTGTGCAGACCTCACTACCCTCTGGAGAGCCTTACGGTTGAGGGCGGAGCAGTTGCCGTACCAGGCGGTGATACAGCCCGCCAGGATGCTCTCGATTGTGCATCTGTAGAAGTTTGTGAGTGCTTTTGGTGACAAGCCGAATTTCTTCAGCCTCCTGAGGTTGAAGAGGCGCTGCTGCGCCTTCTTCACGACGCTGTCAGTGTGAGTGGACCAATTCAGTTTGTCTGTGATGTGTATGCCGAGGAACTTAAAACTTGCTACCCTCTCCACTACTGTTCCATCGATGTGGATAGGGGGTGTTCCCTCTGCTGTTTCCTGAAGTCCACAATCATCTCCTTAGTTTTGTTGACTTTGAGTGTGAGGTTATTTTCCTGACACCACACTCCGAGGGCCCTCACCTCCTCCCTGTAGGCCGTCTCGTCGTTGTTGGTAATCAAGCCTACCACTGTTGTGTCGTCCGCAAACTTGATGATTGAGTTGGAGGCGTGCGTGGCCACGCAGTCGTAGGTGAACAGGGAGTACAGGAGAGGGCTCAGAACGCACCCTTGTGGGGCCCCCGTGTTGAGGATCAGCGGGGAGGAGATGTTGTTGCCTACCCTCACCACCTGGGGGCGGCCCGTCAGGAAGTCCAGTACCCAGATAGCAGATGTTTGAAGTTGGCGAGGGAGATAAGTCTCCAACTTCAGCGATTTTTGCAATTCGTTCCAGTCACAGGCAGCAGAGAACTGGAACGATAGGCGGCCAAATGAGGTGTTGGCTTTAGGGATGATCAGTGAGATACACCTGCTGGAGCGCGTGCTACGGGTGGGTGTTGCCATCGTGACCAGTGAACTGAGATAAGGCGGAGCTTTACCGTGACAGAACGCTAAAATTGTAGCTGGTCCCATCAGATAACATGGCATAAGTTAGCGCTATGCTAACCTCACCAGGTGGCAGGGGTTTATATTCTGTCTGATCCATCTTGAGGACCCAGATTGAATTATGTAATCCTTCCTTAACCCAAAGGAAGTCTCTCCCAGTTGACTACTTAAAATGGTGAAAGTCCTGAATGGAGCTGCCCATGCTAAAACAGGCTTTTGGGCACTAAAGTCCTCTATGATACTGTCTCAGAAGCGGTCATTGCAGAGAGAGATGAGCTTTCTGGTACATCTCTCTGGTTACCACAGAGTAAGAAAAGCTAGAGGACGCACTTGGGACAAAAGGGTGATGGCATGCAGGTTGTTTTTGAAGTGTTCCTATAGTTGTAATGCTGTCAATGGCAAAGATGGCACTTTCTTAATGATTGTATGTGGCACCATTTGTCCCTGTAGGGGAACATTCTAGATAACTCTTTCTGATTCCAAATAGCACATTTTATTTGTAACAAAGGTTCTATTTGACCTGAAAGAAGCTCCAGATAGAACCCCTTTCCAGACTGGTTCACATGGTGCTACAGAGCATTCTTTACTTCTGAGGGTAGGAGGTGTAGGTTTTCTAACTATGGGTTGACACCTAGAATGTTTACTTTGAGTTCAATATTTACCTTTATTTAGTTATTTGAATGAAACCATGCTTACATATAGAAATATTTACACATGTACACGATGGAGTATAATTTCACAATAAACATTCTCTTTAAACTGCAGGTATCACTCTCTGGGATTCTGAGATGCTTCAGAAACACATCAATGTCCGTCCACAACCGAACACCGACTTCAAAATAATTTCTTCAGACTCAAGTAATGCCAAGTCAGAAGCTTTGAATGTGTCTGCATCTCTTGAGGCCAGTTTTCTTGGTGGCTTAGTCAGTGTGAAGGGTTCTGCTGAATTCCTACATGACAAAAAGACCTCAAAGCGTCAGTCTAGGGTTTCTCTACAGTACCGTACCACCACTCGCTTCGAGCAGTTGACCATGGACCACCTGGGGGCAGGAAATGTGAAACACTGTAATGTCTTCCAAGAGGGCTCTTCAACCCATGTGGTGACTGGCCTGCTCTACGGAGCCCAGGCCTTCTTCGTTTTTGACCAAAAGGTTTCCTCAGGAGAAAACCACCAGGACATCCATGGAAACCTGCAGGCTACAATAAAAAAGATCCCTCTCATGTCAATAGAAGGGCAGGGAAATTTGAAGATGAGTGAGGAAGAGAAGAGAGAGACCAATAAATTCAACTGCACCTTCCATGGTGATTTTGCACTAGAAAACAACCCTGTCACATTTGAAGATGCCATCAGGGTATATGCTGGCCTGCCACATCTGCTAGGGGAGAACGGAGAACATGCTGTGCCCATGACCGCCTTACTCTATCCTCTCAAGAACCTGGACTCTGCAGCTGCCCAGCTAGTCAGGCAGATCAGTGTTAGCCAGGTGCGTCGTGCACAGCGAATCTTGGACGGACTGGACAATACTGATGTACAATGCCAGGACATGACGAAGGAAGACATGGCTATCAAGTTCCCTGAACTCAAAGCCAAGCTCAACAAGTTCAGGGACTTGTGCTCAGAGTACAAGCTGGTGTTCCAGAAAGGTCTCTGCAAGGTTCTTCCCAACATAAGAGGAGGAGGAATGGAGGAGGAAGAGCTGATCAAAATGCTCAACAGCAAAGAACGATCTCCATTCCAGAATGACCTCGTGATCATGTACCTGGATGACAGAGAGAGAGAGAGATGAATGTTGTCAGCTCTTACCTTGACACAATGAAAGAGGTTCAAGTTGTGAATTCAAGCAGTGAATTGGATAGAATAGTTATTGATAAAGCTAATGATTATGTTGTGTGTTTTGCATTATCCTATTTGAAGGAGAAAGAAGAGTGTGTGGTAGTCCTGGAGAACTACTTGCTGGAAGAATCTAAGAGTGATTTTTCAATGACACCTTACAACCCCAACGCAGCCGGGAAGACTGCGGCAGAAAGGTGGTTTCGCTCAGGGGAGGTAACGACCCTAACCAGACAAACCATAAATCTGTTCCTAGACTTCAAAGAGTCAAATGAAAGCAGAGAAAATCTTGTATTCTGCATTGCATCAATTCCAAACAAACACCTCACTGCATCCTCCATCCATGTCTATGAAAGAGGGACACTTTTGAGTCCACAGTTTGAGCTGAGATCAAATTGGATGCTACAACTAACCAGGTCACCATCAGTCGTTTGGACCCATACAAAAAGTACCGCTTTAGCTGCAAGGCGGTATGTAGACCTGGTGTGAGCCTCTCCAGTGACTGGACAGAATACTTCAGGACCCTCCCATGTAGCCCCCCTGGACCACCCACAGAGAAGAGGATAGATTTGGGAAGTATCAGAGTGAACTGGGACATTCCTACCATGGCGGGAGATGATGTTGAAATCATTGGTTATGTGGTTGAATACAGAAAAAGTATAAAGACTATAGACAATCAGATGTGGCACACCATCAAAACCACCACTAGAGAGGGTACACTGGAAGGAGTAGAGGCTGACACTGCATACAGCATCATAGTCTCTGCTAACTGTGGCAAAGCAGGGAATAGTCTACCCAGTCCTGAGACTGTGCTGACTACCCTTAGGGTCTCTGATCCCCAACCGACGACAAGCAAATCAACCGGAGCAAAAAGTGAGGAATTTCTAAAAAATTCCCAGAAGGTGGAAAAGGGCAAACCCTCAATCCACTGGCTGAATCTGGAACAGAAGTTGGGTGTAAGTGACAGTTTTGACCAGTACACATTTGGGAAGAAAGTTGAGCAAGGGAATAACAAGGTGATATTGCTTCTGGGGGCCACAGGTTCAGGAAAAACGACTCTGGTCAATGTCATGATAAACTACATCCTCAGGGTAAAGTGGGAAGATTGTTACCGCTTTAAGATCATCCATGAGGTGACCAACAGGTCCCAGGCTGAGAGCCAGACTGTGGTTGTGACATCATACGAGCTCTACAACCAGCCAGGCTTTCAGATTCCTTATTCTCTGACTGTCATTGACACACCAGGGTTCGGAGACACCAGATGAATGGCTCATGATAAATTGCTCATCCAGATGATGAAGAATTTCTCACATTGATGCAGTCTGCTTTGTAGTGCAGGCATCACTTGTTCGTCTCAGTCCTTCCCAGAGATACATCTTTGATTCCATCCTGTCCATCTTTGGAAAGGATGTTGCTGAGAACATCCTGAAGCTTGTGACATTTGTTGATGGGAAGCACATACCGGTGCTAGAGGCCATCAAAGCTGCAAATCTGCCCTGTAAGAAAGACAAGAAGGGGCTATCAACCCATTTCAAGTTCAACAGTTCATTTCTGTTCTTAAAGGAGACGGAGAGCAGCTCTGAAGAGGATGATTCTGATGATGATCATAAGGCCCATTGTCCAGAGCAATGGAGGTCAACTTTCAAGGAGAATAAGAAATTTTTCCAAGCACTGGAAAGCATTGAGAGTAAAGATCTGACCCTGACAAAAAAAGTTCTGGAAGAACGTGAGCTTCTGGAGAAGACCATGACATGCCTGACCCCTCAGATCACAGCAGGTCTGTCAAAGCTAAGTGAGATCAAAAGCTTCAAACAGTGTCTGGAGAACGAGGAGGAGAACATGAAAGACAACATAAACTTTAAGACCGAGGTAAATGTGCTGCAGGTGAAGAGAAGCAGATTAGCCCAGGACTTTGCAACAAACTGCCAGATCTGCAATTTTACATGTCACACCTGCTGTTTCCTTCCAATGGAGGATGACATCAACAGTTGTGCTGTGATGGATGATGATGGTAACTGCACCATATGTCCAGGAAAATGCACTTCCACTGACCACGACAGGGAACAAGTCTTGTTGACATATGAAACAAAGACTGAGAAAAAGACTATTCAAGGCATGAAAGACAACTTCATGAAGGCGTGGGACAAGTCTATGGAAACCAGGGAGATGCTGGATAAGCTTGAGGAAGAGTTTCATATGATCCAGGACGCACTGATGAATTTGATCACACAGTCTTCTGACTGTCTCAAGAGACTTAATGATGTTGCACTGAAGCCAAGCTCTCTCTCCACTGTGGAGTACATTGAGATAATCATTCGCACAGAGGAGGAGGAACGCAAACCAGGCTTCGAGGATCGGATCGTAGAGTTGAAGAAAATGAAGAAACAGTCTAAGATTCTAGACGATATTGTCAACGGAGAAGATGTACTCCCAAATGAGCAAAAATTCCTGAAGGAAAAATAGAATGGATGGCAGGGGGGTTCCAACATATGGCAGGGGGGTTCCAACATAAGTCAGTCATGGAATGTTGTCCTGCTAACATTATCTGGAAATAAAATAGTCTCCATTTGAACATTAAGCTTTCCAACGTTGTAGGAACGTTTGCGTTTACTGAGTAGAGCAAACTGAGATGTGGGGTTCATTGGATTTGTATTAAAACTCTTAGCCTCGTGTAAAGCCGATTTGTTAATTTGTCCTCCCCAAGGTAACTGAACAAACATTAGGTCCTAGATTAAAATCAGAACTCTACAGAAAATCATATAATCTATAAACTAGAGTACCAGTGATGATTTCCTGTGGTGGAAAACTCACAGATAAAGCTGTTGATAACTAGTAATTGATATAAGAAACATTCAAGAAAATTCCAGAGTTAATTTAACCAACTCTGTTTGACCCTTTTTCATGGTTGGTGTCTTGACAAATTTGTCAAATCATGTGACATAAAACACTACATTTATTGCATTCATGGCAGTGTTTGTTGTTCTATCATATATTAAGCATTTATCAGTTAAATGAGACATTGAACTTGATCCGGGTAAGAATCCTGGATGTTGCTCTGACAGTTCTTTGTATGGAGAGTTTGGAAATGCACTGAAACTAGGCTTACTTAACTTAGACTATAGCGTATAGAAGCATGGCCTTAACTACATATGAGGACACAGAGTCGACTGTGTGAAATTGTGTAGCATAGACTATAGCGTATAGAACCATGGCCTTAACTACATATGAGGACACAGAGGTCTGTGGATTTTTTGGTCAATTCATATGTTTTATTGCAGGACAAGATAATAAAATAGTAAAGGGTCGTTCCTCGTTTATTTGATTTGAGTCTGAAATCAAACAATTCATAAACTGTTTTTCTTGTCTAAAGGAAACATTACATCATAATTATAGTGTTTTTGTAAATATTGTTTCTAGTTCAGCCCGTGAACAGGGCCGGATTAAGAAATCATAGGCTCAGGGTTTTAAAAAAAATAAAAAATAAATGATGCACACTGACTCACCTAATGATGCAGATGAAGCCATAGGCTACCCACAGTGATGGCCATTGTGCTTGCTGTGGCAATAGTCCATCTCAAGATGAGCGACTTTGAAAAACAGTGCTGCTGTTAGCTAGAAATTTGGAGTAGATTTCTTTTTCTTTTTTTTGTATTGTTTTAACATATAGATTAGTCTTCTCTTTTCAGCGGTAGACATTTGCTTTCCAAACTACATTTTTTCCAGGATTGTATTTTGAAATCTGCTGAAGGCAAACAGACAGTTGCAACCAGCCATAGAAATATACTCAACAAAAATATAAACGCAACATGCAACAAATTCAGACTTTACTGAGTTACACTTCATATAAGGACATCAGTCAACTGAAATAAAACAATAGTCTCTAATCTATGGATTTCACATGACTGGGGATACAGACATGCACATTCAAAACAACACCAAATGGGTGTGGATCAGAGAACCAGTCTTGCGCTGCCTTATGCAGCACGGCACATCTTCTTCCCATCCAGCTGTTGATTGTGGCTTTGACCCTATATTGTGTTTGTTTACATTTCCTTTGTTTACAAATATTGGCGTAAAACAAGCTTATATTTTGTGAAGTGCACCAGTTCCTTCTGCAGCAAAGCACCCCCACAACATGATGCTGCCACCCCGTGGTTCACGGTTGGGATGGTGTTCTTCGGCTTGCAAGCCTCCCCTTTTTCCTCCAAACATAATGATGGTCATTATGGCCACAGTACTGCTGGTTTCCTCTTCTCCCCTTCTGTCCCTCTTCTCACTGATCAATATATCAAAGGATAGTGCTTTTTACAACAACAAAAAAATTCACAAAGTGCTTAAGTTACATTCTTCTAGAATCAATGGTTACATATCATTAGGTACAAAAATGTATGTAGCAACTGCTGATTGTAAGGTAAGCTATAAGGTAAGCTACTGTTGCATTGATATTGTACATGAGGCCAAGACTTGCAATCCCAATCATTTCATGTGAATCCTCTTCTTGTTTCATTGGAACTTGTAAAAACACCTTAATTACCCTGTAATTTACTATGTCTTTTTTTAAATCCTGTTTCTATGATCGGTTTCCACAACCATGTAACCCAGTTCACTTTGGATAAAGACATCTGCTAATTGGCAAATATTATTAGTCTCCTTTGACTCTGGCTTCCCCATGTAGTTACCTTTCCTTTCCAATAGATGGCAGTCAAAGCTAGTTGAAGTCACTATAGCAACAGGTACAGGGGGTTAGTACGTGTTGAAAGTAGTTTTATCTCGGTACCCTTGAACCTGTTTATTATAGTGGACAAGCTAACGAATACTATTTTTACACAGACATTAGGCCCATGTCTTAAAAATAATACAGCAGGCTGGATTTAATAAATGAACTGGTTTTATTCCAGCGCAAAGTCAATGTAAATGCCACTTGCTTCTAGGTGTGTTCTCCTTATGGAAGAAACGACACACGCAGGGATGACACGCCGTACTCCTCGTCCAATTCTCCCTTGTGCCCATAGCAGGGTGAACTAGCGATAACCAGCCTGTATGCTCGGCAAACAAAATCCTAAAATAAAATTAGTCTGATAACGAAACTGAATCTTCGTGTATTCATATTGAGCACGTCCCCATCATGGGTTAGAATGAGATTTAATGAATCATGATGCTGTCTGGATTCCAACTTCGGCATCTAATCAAGAGGCCAATGCGTTACCATCTCGCGTCAAACTGAGTTCATGATAATTATCGTCATAGGTTAATGATTCTATATAATCACCACTGAGCACACACCCACTAATGATTTGTTAGCTTTAAACAATTTATAATCAACCAACATTTCAGCAATTATTTAACTGGCATACCTGCTGCTGACTGGTCAGTAACTTCTTCTGCCAGGAAGTCCTTCATAAGCATTAGTCCAATACTTTGCCACCCAGACAGATTGACAGGAACCTCTGACTCAGCATGCTCAGGCCCCTCCTGTACTCCTGTTCACCCATGACTGCGTGGCCACGCCTCCAACTAAAATCACCACTCAGCATGCTCAGGCCCCTCCTGTACTCCCTGTTCACCCATGACTGCGTGGCCACGCCTCCAACTAAAATCACCACAGGCTCGTGAGATCTAAAAGTACATGTAGTCCTGCTTTGTGGCATTTCGCTACGTCTTTATGTTATACTGATCACACTATAAGGCTCTATGTTATACTGATCACTCTATAAGGCTCTATGTTATACTGATCACACTATAAGGCTCTATGTTATACTGATCACACTATAAGGCTCTATGTTCTACTGATCACACTATAAGGCTCTATGTTATACTGATCACACTATAAGGCTCTATGTTATACTGATCACACTATAAGGCTCTATGTTATACTGATCACTCTATAAGGCTCTATGTTATACTGATCACACTATAAGGCTCTATGTTATACTGATCACACTATAAGGCTCTATGTTATACTGATCACTCTATAAGGCTCTATGTTATACTGATCACACTATAAGGCTCTATGTTATACTGATCACTCTATAAGGCTCTATGTTATACTGATCACACTATAAGGCTCTATGTTATACTGATCACACTATAAGGCTCTATGTTATACTGATCACTCTATAAGGCTCTATGTTATACTGATCACTCTATAAGGCTCTATGTTATACTGATCACTCTATAAGGCTCTATGTTATACTGATCACACTATAAGGCTCTATGTTATACTGATCACACTATAAGGCTCTATGTTATACTGATCACTCTATAAGGCTCTATGTTATACTGATCACACTATAAGGCTCTACTGATCACACTATAAGGCTCTATGTTATACTGATCACACTATAAGGCTCTATGTTATACTAATCACGTGACAATAAGGCTCTATGTTAGACATGGTAACAAATATTTTAATATAGCTTACTATAGCTTACTTTTAGCTAAAATTATTTCCACTAGTAGTAGCTAGCTAACATTAACAGGCTAGGTTAGGCTACTGCCTTAATCACTAATCGTATTCATCACACACAAAATACAATCAATAATTTAATTGGCAGATTCCTTTTTATTAATGTTTTACAATTGGATTATCCCAAATAAAATCACACATCAACATAGCTACCAAGGATAGTGGGACTGCACTTCGGGAGAAGCGGGAATGGGGTGGAGGCGGGAACTGCAGCAACGCTATGAGCGGGTGGCTGGGGTGCTGCTGGCGGTGTTGTAGCTGATCAGGGGCACTGGAGGGCGGCAGCCAATTGCCACCACAATCTTGCCTAAATGGAAGGCCGGCCCTGCACCTCTGACATTGCCTAATCAAAAACAATGATTTGCTATGTAGCTCTGATTTAATCTAGATCTAAATTAGGCCCTAATTTTTGTTCAGTTACCTTGGGGTGGACAAATTAACATATGGCTTTACACGAGGTGTAGTGGCAAATCGGTTCAAATATGACACAACCAAGAACTTTGTGAAAATCAATATAGACTTTTAATACAACAGTATCATAAGCCGGAGCGGTCCGAGGAACACACACCTTTCCAGAGCTCTTTCACTCTTCATTTTATACCCACACATACATCATCAGTTCATCCCCCAATGCAAATACAGTTACATCCTAATCCTGCTTGTTCAGCCCAGTAACGCCCACATCTGCTTTCGGCCAGATTATAATGTTGACAAGACCCTTGCTTTGACCTAAAGATAATATACATCCCCTTTTCCTGTGGCCTTTTTTATCTCTAGTTTTTAGTGTGTCCAGCTGCCTTGGTCACCTTCTCTTCATATGGTTGTCTAAGATCAAACAGACTTATGTGTCTCCCCTGTGATGCGATTGATGTCTGTAATCCATCAGTTGGTCATTTGGCTGACCCCCTCCTTTTTCTATCCCTCTGATCTTTGTCCAGCTGGTCTAGGCATCTATGTGTCTGCATTTTTAGTGTCCCATACCCCCATGGCCTTTAACTGCTTCCTGCCCTATACAATAGAAAATGCTTTTTACCAGAACAGGGAATGAACCCATAAGTGTATCTTTCTCTTGTGTTACCAAAATCATGTATATAATTTCTCCCACAGAGGCTAAGAGTTTTAATACAAATCCAATGAACCCCAGATCTCAGTTGGATCTTCCTGGTAAACACAAATGTTGCTGCAATATTGGGCAGTTTAATGTTCAAATGGAGACTCAATTTGGATTCCAGATAATGTTATCAGGACATCATCCGGCTTATGTTGGAATCTCCTGCCCTCTATCCTCTTTATCCTTTAAGAATGATCTCTCATTTGGGAGTAAATCTTCTCCTTTTGCAATCTTATCCAGAATCTCAGACTCTGCCTTCATTTTCTTCAACCCTACGATCCGATCCTCGAAGCCTGGCTTGCATTCGTCCTCCTCTGTGCGAATGAGTATCTCAATGTACTCCATAGTGGAGAGAGAGCTTGGTTTCAGGGCAACATCATTAAGTCTCTTGAGACAGTCAGAAGACTGCTTGATCAAATGCATCAGCGCGTCCTCAATCTTATGAAACTCATCCTCAAGCTTATCCAGCATCTCCTTGGTTTCCATAGACTTGCCCCACGCCTTCATGAAGTTGTCCTTCAGTTCTTGGACAGTCTTTTTCTCAGTCTTTGTTTCATATGTCAATAAGACTTTTTCCCTGTCGTGGTCAGTGGAAGAGCATTTTCCTGGACATATGGTGCAGTTACCATCATCATCCATCACAGCACAACTGTTGATGTCATCCTCCATTGGAAGGAAACAGCAGGTGTGACATGTAAAATTGCACACCTTGCAGTTCGTTGCAAAGTCTTGGGATAATTTGCTTCTCTTCACCTGCAGCACATTTACCTCGGTCTCAAAGTTTTTGTTCTGTTTCATGTTCTCGTCCTCGTTCTCCAGACACTGTTTGAAGCTTTTGATCTCACTTAGCTTTGACAGACCTGCTGTGATCTGAGGGGTCAGGCGTGTCATGGTCTTCTCCAGAAGCTCACGTTCTTTCAGAACGTTCTTTGTCAGGGTCAGATCTTTGCTCTCAATGCTTTCCAGTGCTTGGAAAAATTTCTTCATCTCCTTGAAAGTTGACCTCCATTGCTCTGGACACTGGGCCTTATGATCATCATCAGAATCATCCTCTTCAGAGCTGCTCTCTGTCTCCTTTGAGAACAGAAATGAACTGTTGAACTTGAAATGGGTTGGTAGCCCCTTCTTGTCTTTCTTACAGGGCAGATTTGCAGCATTGATGGCCTCTAGCACCGGTATGTGCTTCCCATCAACAAATGTCACAAGCATCAGGATGTTCTCAGCAACATCCTTTCCAAAGATGGACAGGATGGAATCAAAGATGTATCTCTGGGAAGGACTGAGACGAACAAGTGGTGCCTGCACTACAAAGCAGACTGCATCAATGTGATCAATCCCTAAAGGATGACATAAGAAATCTTTCAACATCTGGATGAGCAATTTATCATGAGCCATTCCTCTGGTGTCCCCGAACCCTGGTGTGTCAATGACGGTCAGAGAATAAGGAATCTGAAAGCCTGGCTGGTTGTAGAGCTCGTATGATGTCACAACCACAGTCTGGCTCTCAGCCTGGGACCTGTTGGTCACCTCATGGATGAGCTTAAAGCGGTAACAATCTTCCCACTTTACCCAGAGGATGTAGTTTATCATGGCATTGACCAGAGTTGTTTTTCCTGCACCTGTGGCCCCCAGAAGCAATATCACCTTGTTATTCCCTTGCTCAACTTTCTTCCCAAATGTGTACTGGTCAAAACTGTCACTTACACCAAACTTCTGTTCCAGATTCAGCCAGTGGATTGAGGGTTTGCCGTTTTCCACCTTCTGGGATATTTTTAGGAATTCCTGACTTTTTGCTCCTGTTGATTTGCTTGTCTTCGGTTGGGCATCAGAGACCCTAAGGGTAGTCAGCACAGTCTCAGGACTGGGTAGACTGTTCCCAGTTTCGCCACAGTTAGCAGAGACTCTGATGCTGTATGCAGTATCAGCCTCTAGTCCTTCCAGTGTACTCTCTCTAGTGGTGGTTTTGATGGTGTGCCACATCTGATTGTCTATAGTCTTTACACTTTTTCTGTATTCAACCACATAACCAATGACTTCAACATCATCTCCCGCCTTGGTAGGAATGTCCCAGTTCACTCTGATACTTCCTGATTCTATCCTCTTCTCTGCGGGTGGTCCAGGGGGGCTACATGGGCGGGTCCTGACGTATTCTGTCCAGTCACTGGAGAGGCTCACACCAGGTCTACACACTGCCTTGCAGCTAAAGCGGTACTTTTTGTATGGGTCCAAACGACTGATGGTGACCTGGTTAGTTGTAGGATCAGATTTGACCTCGGTCCACTCAGAGTCAGCCTGCTCAGCCTGGTACAACACCTGGTATGACTCCACAGAGGTAACACCAAGGTTGGGAGGGTTGACTTGCAAGTGGACACAGTCATGCTCCAGACTCTTGATGGTGGGAACACCTGGCTTTGACGGCAGCTCAAACTGTGGATTCAAAAGTGTCCCTCTTTCATAGACATGGATGGAGGATGCGGTGAGGAGTTTGTTTGGAATTGATGCAATGCAGAATGCAAGATTTTCTCTGCTTTCATTTGACTCTTTGAAGTCTAGGAACAGATTTATGGTTTGTCTGGTTAGGGTCGTTACCTCCCCCGAGCGAAACCACTTTTCTGCTGCAGTCTTCCCGGCTGCGTTGGGGTTGTATGGTGTCTGTGAAAAATCACTCTTAGATTCTTCCAGCAAGTAGTTCTCCAGGACTACCACATACTCTTCTTTCTCCTTCAAATAGGATAATGCAAAACACACAACATAATCATTAGCTTTATCAAGCACTAATCCATCCAATTCACTGCTTGAGTACACAACTTGTACCTCTTTCATTATGTCAAGGTAAGAGCTGACAACATTCATCTCTCTCTCTCTGTCGTCCAGGTACGTGATCAAGAGGTCATTCTGGAATGGAGAACGTTCTTTGCTGTTGAGCATTTTGATCAGCTCTTCCTCCTCCATTCCTCCTCCTCTTATGTTGGGAAGAACCTTACAGAGACCTTTCTGGAACACCAGCTTGTACTCTGAGCACAAGTCCCTGAACTTGTTGAGCTTGGATTTGAGTTCAGGGAACTTGATAGCCATGTCTTCCTTCATCATGTCCTGGCATTGTACATCAGTATTGTCCAGTCCGTCTAAGAGTCGCTGTGCGCGACGCACCTGGCTAACACTGATCTGCCTGACTAGCTGGGCAGCTGCAGAGTCCAGGTTCTTGAGAGGATAGAGCCAGGCGGTCATGGGCACAGCATGTTCTCCGTTCTCCCCTAGCAGACGTGGCAGGCCAGCATACACCTTGATGGCATCTTCAAATGTGACAGGGTTGTTTTCTAGTGCAAAATCACCATGGAAGGTGCAGTTGAATTTATTGGTCTCTCTCTTCTCTTCCTCACTCATCTTCAAATTTCCCTGTCCTTCTATTGATATGAGAGGGATCTTTTTTATTGTAGCCTGCAGATTTCCCTGGATGTCCTGGTGGTTTTCTCCTGAGGAAACCTCTTGGTCGAAAACGAAGAAGGCCTGGGCTCCGTAGTGCAGGGCAGTCACCACATGGGTTGAAGAGCCCTCTTGGAAGACATTACAGTGTTTCACATTTCCTGCCCCCAGGTGGTCCATGGTCAACTGCTCAAAGCGAGTGGTGGTACGGTACTGCAGAGAAACCCTAGACTGACGCTTTGAGGTCTTTTTGTCATGTAGGAATTCAGCAGAACCCTTCACACTGACTAAGCCACCAAGAAAACTGGCGTCAAGAGATGCAGACACATTCAAAGCTTCTGACTTGGCTTCACTTGAGTCTGAAGCAATGATTTTGAAGTCGGTGTTCGGTTGTGGACAGACGTTGATGTGTTTCTGAAGCATCTCAGAATCCCAGAGAGTGATACCTGCAGTTTAAAGAGAATGACCAAAGAACATTTATTGTGAAATTTATGGTGCACATATTGAACTCAAAGTAAATATTCTAGGTGTCAACCCATAGTTAGAAAACCTACACCTCCTACCCTCAGAAGTAAAGAATGCTCTGTCGCACCATGTGAACCAGTCTGGAAAGGGGTTCTATCTGGAGCTTCTTTCAGGTCAAATAGAACCTTTGTTACAAATAAAATGTGCTATTTGGAACCAGAAAGAGTTCTATCTAGAATGTTCCCCTACAGGGACAAATGGTGCCACATACAATCATTAAGAAAGTGCCATCTTTGCCATTGACAGCATTACTACTATAGGAACACTACAAAACCAACCTGTATGCCATCACCCTTTTGTCCCAAGTGCGTCCTCTAGCTTTTCTTATGACCGCTTCTGTGACAGTATCATAGAGGACTTAAGTGCCCAAAAGCCTGTTTTAGCATGGGCAGCTCCATTCAGGACTTTCACCATTTGAAGTACTCAACTGGGAGAGACTTCCTTTGGGTTAAATAAGGAATTAAATCTGGGTCAGACAGAATACAATTAGTGCCACCTGGTGAGGTTAGCATAGGGCTAGCATATGCCATGTTATCTGATGGGACCAGCTACAATTTAGCGTTCTGTCACATGCAAGTAAATCAACAATTTTAATTAGCTTCTGCAGTTATGGAGTGTCTGTTCAGGAGTGCAATTCATTGGCTGACCCCTCCTGTTGATTCTTCCTAAACCCATAGAAACTACTTTAAAATGGTGAAAGCCCTCAATGGTGTTCCCCGTGCTGGAACAGTGTGCCCTCTATCCAACTCAATGGTGGAAACACTGTCAATGAATTTAAGATGATGCATATTGATTACCTCCAAACCAAAGAGGAATAGTTTCCTGTACCTGGGATGAGGACATCTCTACGACAGTCATACAGCATCCCCAGCTGGAAGGGTCGGCCCAGAGCGGCTAGCTCGATGGTCTCCAAGTCAGACATGACTCAGTGTTCTGAAAACATATCAGTACTGGGGTTACTTCAGCAGCCACGGTATTAGAACATTTCAACAGATCATTTGGCTGTTTTTTGCTCATTGCCCAGGCAATGCAGCGTGTGTAAAAATCACTGATATACATGTTGTATGTTATGGAAACATTTGAGTCACTCACATCTTTGTCCACCAGTCTTGTTGTTCTTTCTGAACAGGAAGAGGTCTCTGGAGCTCTTATTTCTTTGGATAAAACCCTTGAACTGCAGAAACACAAAGACACTGTATATGTTGATGACTGGCAGACATAATACAGTCTTAATTAAAACACATAAAGATTTGACTGAAGTAATGCACCAAGGGTAAAAAAAATAAAAAAAATAGGAGACATGTTACAATTGTGATTAGAAAAGTTTTCACTCTGGAATCGTTCTTCAGCAAAACGGCAGCCACACCTCTGTTCTTTGCATTCAGCTTAGCTTTTGGATGAGGCTGGTAACCCTCTGGAAGGGCTGTCAGTCAGCGCTCTAGATGATATTCACAGGATAGTTTTTAAAATGTATTTTGAAGCTATATATGGTTTACTTTCTTGTTTGTAAACAATGGAGAAATAAAACCGTATATCATTGTCATCATTTATGCAACTATAAGCCATGCTAACATCATTGGGAGTTTCTAGAATTTGAAGATATTGGGTGCTCAGCTCCCCCCCAAAAAATGGAATTTCAACAGCTAAACGCAGGAATTTGGTGCACTTTGAGATGAACATTGAGAGATGAGATATTCGAGTTAACTTGTACCTTTCCCCCTGCCACAGCAGACACTGCCAGTACTCAATTATAGTAGCTACTGTAGGTCTCTAGCCTGGAAAACTATTTTTACTTTAGTTTATTTAGCAAATGTCTTATTTTTTTAAACTCTGCATTGTTGGTTAAGGGCTCGTAAGTAAGCATTTCACGGTAAGAACTACACCAGTTGTATTCAGCGCATATGACAAATACAGTTTGATATGATTCGATTTTTGATCTGCAGTGTATTACCAAAAACCCCTCAACAACTTCAAACAGACAGACTTGCCCAACAAGCCAAACTGATTAAAGGATCCCACAGTATCCAAGCAGTGTAGTAATTAGAATACATACAGCAGCTTTAGGTAATAGGTAGAGGGCTGAGCTGTCACGACTTCCGCCGAAGTCGGTCCCTCTCCTTGTTTGGCGGTCGACGTCACCGGCTTTCTAGTCACCACCGAACCATGTTTCATTTTCGTTTTGTTTTGTCTGTATTACACACACCTGGTTTCAATTCCCATATCATGTTCCTTATTTAACCCTCTGGCATACCTTTCTGTTCTGTCCGTGATTGTTGGTGTCTTAGTGTCACAGGCCGGCTCATAGCCAGCGGCAAAAATGAGGTGACACAAACAACAGGTATGGGCCAATCAAAAAGGTTATTTATTATAAACCAAACTATTAACTGTAAACAAAGAAAAAGGAATGAGGTGTGAAAGTATCATAATGTAAGGTGTATGTAAAGTGCAGGGATGCATGAATCTTGCTGTGTGAATGACTGAGTGAAAACTAAGTAAAACTACAAAGTGACAAACAAAACATGATCATACCTGGAGGAGCAGAGAGAGAGAGGAGTGATTAATGAAGCCGTTTAAATACCCTGAGCCCAGGTGACTCCAATCACTAACGACCCTCCTCTGCCTGCAGGAGGAACCGCCCCTACACTGCAGAGGGGTCGTGACACCCCCCTCCTTAAAATGAGGGTCCAACATTCAAACTGACTTTCCGCACCTCAAACTCGGCAGCCCTGGTACCTGGGGAGCAATTTAAGAGGAAAGAGGCACAGACAGCCCGTAGGGGTCAGCAGAGAGAAGATACAAACTAGGTTAAAGGAGCACGGCAGGGTAGCCTAGTGGTTAGAGCATTGGACTAGTAACCGAAGGTTGCAAGTTCGAATCTCTGAGCTGACAAGGTACAAATCTATCGTTCTGCCCCTGAACAGGCAGTTAACCCACTGTTCTTAGGCCGTCATTGAAAATTAGAATTTGTTCTTAACTGACTTGCCTTCTTAAATAAAGGTAAAATTAAGATCTTGATTTAAACATTTGTTGCCATCTACCAGGGACACTACACCATCTGAAAAAAAGGCTGAAAAATCAGTGGGAAGACTGAGAATCAAACTCAACGAGTGGCTGAAAAAGCTCACCCTGGTGGTCAGAGGCTGAAAAAGCTCACCCTGGTGGTCAGAGGCTGAAAAAGCTCACCCTGGTGGTCAGAGGCTGCAACAGGACATTGCAACAACATAGTCATGTCCAAATCTGACCAAGCTCTAGCTTCCGCAATACGCTCAAATAAAGCAAAGTATGTGTCTGGATCAACAAGCGAAGATTCTGTAAAACAAACTGTCTATTAGTGCGATTCAGAATCTGCTGCTCAAACGTTAAAGGGCTAGACAAAACTTGCACCCTCACTACTAGCAGACAGACCCCAAAAAACACCCATTTCTCTAAGACCCTGCTTTAATCTAGTTTTAACAGTCTCTTTATTTTTTTAATCAACAATCTCAATCTGATAATGTTCAGCAATTTCAATTAACTGCTCCTTAGTACACAACTTTAAGGCTACCTCTGAAGGAGCTTGAACAAAACTACTCAGAATGGAAGACATTTTCCTCATCCAATAAAACTATTACAAATGCTAAAAAAAAATATTTAAAAAACACAACTCACCTGCTGTGAGTCTGGGTTCAAAGACAGGAGCCACACCCCACTATCCTCCAAAAACAACTAACTGGCCCTGGTCTCCGTGCAGTCACATGTGGTGGGGTTTTATGCACACAAAACCAGTGGAGTGGAAAAGACAACCAGAAACTGGCGGCTCCCCCCATAACCACGGAGGTGCTCCCGAGACGATACAGGGGAAAAGGGAAAGGGATGCTCTACCCACGTTCACTGCCACCTAAAACAAAAACACCACGAGCCTCCTATTGACACTCACCTTCTCACCTTCTGTATCCTGTAGCCAACCAAGATGGCGTAGCAGTAAGACGTCCTGTCGTATCGTGTCCCTTGTATATATCGTTTTTTTTCCTTTCGTTTTTACATATTTTTCTTCGCATATCTTTTAAAACATTTTGCTAAACCTCAGCTTCCAAATACTCTCCTGCAATCCGCCTCACCCAATGTAGCTACTTTTCCTAAAGTATTTATATTTACTTTGGAACCGGAACCCCTCAACTGAAGCTAGCCAGCTAACTACCAGCTATGCTAGCGGTCTTCAGCTAACCGGTCATCAGCTAACCTTTAGCTCGGAAAGCTCTCGCCAGTTCAAACAACGCGACTCTAACCAGAGCAAAACGGACCTATTTATTTTTTTATCCCCGGATTCCCACCGCAAACAGAACATTTTTCAGCTGGATCTTCACAACTAGCTATCTAGCTAAACCGCAACCCCTTATGATTACTCCTGGCTAGCGTTTCCACCCACTTAGCTTGAAGCTAGCCCGGCCAGAGCCCCTGTGCTACCACCGTAGCATACTCCTGGGCTACAATACCCGGACCCACGACCGGTCTATCGATGTCACCGCATGAAGAGGAATAAACAGACTCACCCCATCGCGACGTCCCCCAAAGGCTAACTCTCTAGCCCTTGCCATCTCCTTGCCTTCTAACTCTGCCTGCTAACTGCTAGCCTGTTTAGCCCCGGTCCGCTAACTGCTACCTTGTTTAGCCCCGGCCTACTAACTGTTAGCTTGTTAGCACAGGCCTGCTAACCGTCTGAATCGCAGCGTCCCAAACACTCACTGGACCCATATTTACTTTCTATCTCTTTTCGATTTTTTATTTGTTTATACCTTCCGGAAACCTGCCTCACCCAATGTGATACGGAATCGCTATTATTTTTAATTTTTAGAACACACTCAAGAACCTCCAGAAGCTAACCAGCTAACTAGCTACAAGCTATTTAGTCATTGTTAGTTTTTTAAACCTGGATAACACTCGCCAGTCCAGCTTCTCTGCCCCATCCACCGCTGCCCCCTGGACACTGATCACTTGGCTACATAGCTGATGCACGCTGGACTGTCCATTAATCACGGTACTCCATTCTGCTTGTTTATGTTTATCTGTCGGCCCCGTTGCCTAGTCAACGCCATTTTACCTGCTGTTGTTGTGCTAGCTGATTAGCTGTTGTTGTCTCACCTACTGTTTTAGCTAGCTCTCCCAATTCAACACCTACGATTACTGTATGCCTCGCTGTATGTCTCTCAAATGTCAATATGCCTTGTATACTGTTGTTCAGGTTAGTTATTGTTTTAGTTCACAATGGAGCCCCTAGTTCCACTCTGCATACCCCTGATACCTCCTTTGTCCCACCTCCCACACATGCGGTGACCTCACCCATTACAACCAGCATGTCCAGAGATACAACCTCTCTCATCATCACCCAGTGCCTGGGCTTACCTCCGCTGTACCCGCACCCCACCATACCCGTCTGCGCATTATGCCCTGAATATATTCTACCATGCCCAGAAACCTGCTCCTCTTATTCCCTGTCCCCAACGCTCTAGGCGACCAGTTTTGATAGCCTTTAGCCGCACCCTCATACTACTCCTTCTCTGTTCCGCAGGTGATGTGGAGGTAAGCCCAGGCCCTGCATGTCCCCAGGCACCCTCATTTGTTGACTTCTGTGATCGAAAAAGCCTTGGTTTCATGCATGTCAACATCAGAAGCCTCCTCCCTAAGTTTGTTTTACTCACTGCTTTAGCACACTCTGCTAACCCTGATGTCCTTGCCGTGTCTGAATCCTGGCTCAGGAGGGCCACCAAAAATTCTGAGATTTCCATACCCAAATATAACATCTTCCGTCAAGATAGAACTGCCAAAGGGGGAGGAGTTGCAGTCTACTGCAGAGATAGCCTGCAAAGTAATGTCATACTTTCCAGGTCCATACCCAAACAGTTCAAACTACTAATTTTGAAAATTACTCTCTCCAGAAATAAGTCTCTCACTGTTGCCGCCTGCTACCGACCCCCCTCAGCTCCCAGCTATGCCCTGGACACCATTTGTAAATTGATCGCCCCCCATCTAGCTTCAGAGTTTGTTCTGATAGGTGACCTAAACTGGGACATGCTTTACACCCCGGCAGTCCTACAATCTAAGCTAGATGCCCTCAATCTCACACAAATCATCAAGGAACCCACCAGGTACAACCCTAACTCTGTAAACAAGGGCACCCTCATAGACATCATCCTGACCAACTGGCCCTCCAAATACACCTCCGCTGTCTTCAACCAGGATCTCAGCGATCACTGCCTCATTGCCTGTATCCGCTACGGAGCCGCAGTCAAACGACCACCCCTCATCACTGTCAAACGCTCCCTAAAACACTTCTGTGAGCAGGCCTTTCTAATCGACCTGGCCCGGGTATCCTGGAAGGACATTGACCTCATCCCGTCAGTTGAGGATGCCTGGTCATTCTTTAAAAGTAACTTCCTCACCATTTTAGATAAGCATGCTCCATTCAAAAAATGCAGAACTAAGAACAGATACAGCCCTTGGTTCACTCCAGACCTGACTGCCCTCGACCAGCACAAAAACATCCTGTGGCGGACTACAATAGCATCGAATAGTCCCCGCGATATGCAACTGTTCAGGGAAGTCAGGAACCAATACACGCAGTCAGTCAGGAAAGCTAAGGCCAGCTTCTTCAGGCAGAAGTTTGCATCCTGTAGCTCCAACTCCAAAAGGTTCTGGGACACTGTGAAGTCCATGGAGAACAAGAGCACCTCCTCCCAGCTGCCCACTGCACTGAGGCTAGGTAACACGGTCACCACCGATAAATCCATGATTATCGAAAACTTCAACAAGCATTTCTCAACGGCTGGCCATGCCTTCCGCCTGGCTACTCCAACCTCGGCCAACAGCTCCGCCCCCCCCGCAGCTACTCGCCCAAGCCTCTCCAGGTTCTCCTTTACCCAAATCCAGATAGCAGATGTTCTGAAAGAGCTGCAAAACCTGGACCCGTACAAATCAGCTGGGCTTGACAATCTGGACCCTCTATTTCTGAAACTATCCGCCGCCATTGTCGCAACCCCTATTACCAGCCTGTTCAACCTCTCATATCGTCTGAGATCCCCAAGGATTGGAAAGCTGCCGCAGTCATCCCCCTCTTCAAAGGAGGAGACACCCTGGACCCAAAATGTTACAGACCTATATCCATCCTGTCCTGCCTATCTAAGGTCTTCGAAAGCCAAGTCAACAAACAGGTCACTGCCCATCTCGAATCCCACCGCACCTTCTCCGCTGTGCAATCTGGTTTCCGAGCCGGTCACGGGTGCACCTCAGCCACACTCAAGGTACTAAAAGATATCATAACCGCCGATGGTTATAAAAGACAGTACTGTGCAGCCGTCTTCATCGACCTTGCCAAGGCTTTCGACTCTGTCAATCACCATATTCTTATCGGCAGACTCAGTAGCCTCGGTTTTTCGGATGACTGTCTTGCCTGGTTCACCAATTACTTTTGCAGACAGACTTCAGTGTGTCAAATCGGAGGGCATGCTGTCCGGTCCTCTGGCAGTCTATGGGGGTGCCACAGGGTTCAATTCTCGGGCCGACTCTTTTCTCTGTATATATCAATGAAGTTGCTCTTGCTGCGGGTGATTCCCTGATCCACCTCTACGCAGACGACACCATTCTATATACTTCCGGCCCGTCCTTGGACACTGTGCTATCTAACCTCCAAACGAGCTTCAATGCCATACAGCACTCCTTCCGTGGCCTCCAACTGCTCTTAAACGCTAGTAAAACCAAATGCATGCTTTTCAACCGATCGCTGCCTGCACCCGCATGCCCGACTAGCATCACCACCCTGGATGGTTCCGACCTTGAATATGTGGACATCTATAAGTACCTAGGTGTCTGGCTAGACTGTAAACTCTCCTTCCAGACTCATATCAAACATCTCCAATCGAAAATCAAATCAAGAGTCGGCTTTCTATTCCGCAACAAAGCCTCCTTCACTCACGCCGCCAAACTTACCCTAGTAAAACTGACTATCCTACCGATCCTCGACTTTGGCGATGTCATCTACAAAATTGCTTCCAACACTCTACTCAGCAAACTGGATGCAGTTTATCACAGTGCCATCCGTTTTGTCACTAAAGCACCTTATACCACCCACCACTGCGACTTGTATGCTCTAGTCGGCTGGCCCTCGCTACATATTCGTCGCCAGACCAACTGGCTCCAGGTAATCTATAAGTCCATGCTAGGTAAAGCTCCGCCTTATCTCAGTTCACTGGTCACGATGGCAACACCCATCCGTAACACGCGCTCCAGCAGATGTATCTCACTGATCATCCCTAAAGCCAACACCTCATTTGGCCGCCTTTGTTCCAGTACTCTGCTGCCTGTGACTGGAACGAATTGCAAAAAAAAAAAAAAAAAAAAAAAAAAAATCGCTGAAGTTGGAGACTGTTATCTCCCTCACCAACTTCAAACATCAGCTATCTGAGCAGCTAACCGATCGCTGCAGCTGTATATAGTCTATTGGTAAATAGCCCACCCATTTTCACCTACCTCATCCCCATACTGTTTTTATTTATTTACTTTTCTGCTCTTTTACACACCTATATCTCTACCTGTACATGACTGTACATCTGCAATCTGCTCTACCTGTACATCTGCAATATTGTAATTATTCCCCTACCTCCTCATGCCTTTTGCACACAATGTATATAGACTCCCCTTTTTTTCTACTGTGTTATTGACTTGTTAATTGTTTACTCCATGTGTAACTCTGTGTTGTCTGTTCACACTGCTATGCTTTATCTTTGCCAGGTCGTAGTTGCAAATGAGAACTTGTTCTCAACTAGCCTACCTGGATAAATAAAGGTGAAATAAAATCAAATAAAATAAATAAGCCTGAACAGGGGAGGACTCTCACCTGAACAAAACCCAGAAAAACCCAGAGTGAATTGCTAACAAAATTTAGCTACCAAGCTAACTAAACCAAAAGAACACATGGCTCTCAACTCTCTTCAACAATATTGGCCCAACCAAAACATCCCCTCAAACAAAAAAATGTGGTATCCTAAACCCACCCAAGTTAGCTATAAAACAATAATCAAATTAGCCAAATTACAAATAAACAAAAGGTATCCATAATAAGACAAAGACAATCTAGACAAAACCTTAACTATAACAAAATGTTAAAGTAAACTAAAATACTAAAGTAAGACTAAAGTACAATTAACTTTAACTTACAGACGAGCCCCCACTTGTCACAGGCCGGCTCATAGCCTGTGGAAAAAATGAGGGGACACGAACAGGTATGGGCCAATCAAAAAGGTTCTTTATTACAAACCAAACTATTAACTGTAAACAAAGAAAAAGGAATGAGGTGTGAAAGTATCATAATGTAAGGTGTATGTAAAGTGCAGGGATGCATGAATCTTGCTGTGTGAATGACTGAGTGAAAACTAAGTAAAACTACAAAGTTTTGAGAGAGAGAGAAGAGTGATTAGTGAATCCATTTAAATACCCCGAGCCCAGGTGACTCCAATCACTAACGACCCTCCTCTGCCTGCAGGAGGAACCGCCCCTGCACTGCAGAGGGGTCGTGACACTTAGTGGTTGTTGTAGGTGTTAGTTTGTATGTATTTTCCTACTTGGAATATTGCTTGATTTTTGTGAGTAAACTCAGTTGTGTTGCTCAAACCTGCGTCTTGCGCCTGACTCCGCTACATCTCTGCACCCAATCGCTGACATGAGCACACAGCAGACACCATCATTTTCCCTAGTCTCTTGTCTACCCTCCTCTCTAATCACTAATCTATAGAGCAGGTTGAAGTGATTGTGTGCTAAACCCATCTCTGTTCACTCTCCATCTACTCTGTCACTTTCTCTGTTGCCTCGTCTGTTGCGGTCTCAGGTTCTTGCTTGTTAGTCTCTTTGTCTTTCCTCTTCTGTTATGTTCTTCTGGTGTCTCTGCATCATATCCTATTGTTGTGTTGCTGTCTTAGGTTCTTGTTTGTTACAGTCTCTTTGTCTTTCCTCTTCTGTTATGTTCTTCTGGTGTCTCTGCATCATATCCTATTGTTGAGTTGCTGTCTCATGTTCTTGTTTGTTACAGTCTCTTTGTCTTTCCTCTTCTGGTGTCTCTGCATCATATGCTATTGTTGTGTTGCTGTCTCTGTGTTTTGTGCCTCATCTACTTCTACTTCTGTTGCCATCTATCTCTGTGTCTTGTCTGCTGGGTCTCTTTAGTTTTGCAATCCAGAATGGCCAGGGGGATACTGAGGTAGCTTAACTTGTTTTGGGCCTGTGTCTAGCTCACCTAAATCCTCCTCTAACCTACCATTTGCCCCTAGCTGCTGGTGTTCAAAGTGCTCCACTGGCCTGCTGTTCTAAGTGCTCCACTGGCCTGCTGTTCTAAGTGCTCCACTGGCCTGCTGTTCTAAGTGCTCCACTGGCCTGCTGTTCTAAGTGCTCTACTGGCCTGCTGTTCTCATCAGTCCTCCTTGGCTCTGAAAGGTAGCAAGGAAGAGGTACAACATGCCATCAGATAGATTTAAAAGGCGACTGCCCTTCCTGATTTGGTCTCCTTTTAGATTTGGTTCATTAAGAAATGCTAGCAGCCATGACTGAACTCATCCATGAGTTAGTTTCAGAGTGTGGTTCCATGTGGGTGTCTCGTGTGTGTGTGTTCGCAGGTGGGATTAGTTAGCAAAATTAGTTCACCAATTAGCTTCAGCTGGCTGGTGTGCAACCTGACTTTGAATAGCCCATCTCTGGGGTTAGTTAGGGATCGGCAATAAATTACACAATGTAAAGGAGACAATATTTTCATGTTGCACACCTTTTAGTTCTCATTAACACTTTCAATATTTGCAAAGGCATTTATACAATTTACAGTTGGTTTGAGGTTAAGTCATTGACATTTGGAGCTATTGGAATTTTAACATATGTTACCATGTGCTGTATAATTTACCTATGGTCCCTAACTAGCCCCATAGGGATATCCAAAGTCAACCCAAATTTACTACAGACATTACAATCTTGGCCGCATGCAGCTGCACTCCGAATTGATGATTACTTATGTGCTGCCAGCTGTAGATAGCTAGCTACACTGCATGTGCTTTCTTCTTGTCCTACAGTTACAAATAACACCGTTCAGATGATTAAATAGCAGCCTACCTTTTGGCTCTTGGTTGTTGTACCATACATTTTTTATTACATAATTTGAATTCCATCTTTTTGGCGATTCTCGTTGAGCAGTGGAGAACATACTATTAATGTTTTATCCACAACTCTGTCCATCGCTGTTGTAAAGTGACTGATAACAGAATAACGTACAATGTTTTTTCAGCTTTACTCACGGGACAATGGCATACAACACAGTGTAAGCATAGCCTAGTGTTTTAATATTTCATTTTAATATATTTTGTATTCTATCAGGTTCACAGTGCGGACCAAACCAAGGTCCCGTGCAAAACGGTTTGTTAGGTATACCTGTACCGTTACAGCCCTATCCTAGTATCCTAGTATACTGACACAACAAGGGCAACTCAACTGTAAAGAAACATTTAAAATGTTCACATAACAGCTCAACACAACTCCAAACACGACAGATAAGAAGCTACAAAAGCCCCCTAGGCTTTATGAATATAAAGAGACTTGAGCCACAGAAAAATGGACTTTTGTAATGGAATGAGTTAACAGAACTCGTCAGTTCTACCATTACATAACATTTGAGGACACAATTTAAAGGCCTGTGTATTTAATGTTTTGTTCACTGTACAATATAACCACAAAACTGGCCATCTTTTCCCCCCTCTTTCAGGCTGCCCTGCCCCTTCTTGCAGGTTCCCCTCTCAAAAATGCAACAACAATAGTAAAAGGAAGTGACTAAATAAGTAGCTAAATGGAAAAAAAGAGTAAAAATAAAAGCACAATGAAATAATTTCACCAATTTAATAATGGGCAGTTCTTTACAAAAAGTTACATAGCCTATATGGAAATAACACGAGCCAAGCATGTTTACATGTAGAATGATATAGGTTATAACACCTGTGATTAATTTCATCAGTTCTACCACCTCAACATTGATCATTTTAAAAAGGGTTAATTATGTTGTACCAAATTTCAGCTTCCGTCCACAAGGGGGCACTGTGTCGCTGTCAGAGGATATGTGCTTCTGTCAAAAAAACAGTTGCTCATGTCTTCAGTCTCAGCTAGCTACAGAAACGAAACCCATCAAATACACTTGCTGGAAAAAACGACTTTTACTAATATCATGACTTCTATCAACATCCTTAGCTTTCCCATTCACTAAATATACTGTTAAATAACTCAGACTCACAACCAACACCTTTAGGATTCTGAAACTTAACGCTCACTTATTAGCATTAGTCTACCCTTATGCTGATGGAGACTAGTTAGCTACCAACAACCCTGCAGCTAACTCTGCTGCTGCACTGACTTCCTGACTGTTCCTCATTCACTACTCAACCTCAACCTGCTATTTTTTTTTGTGCCTTTTTGGAAGAAATTCTGAATATCCATATTTGTTGTGTTATGTTGAGAGATTTTACTGAGTGATGGGATTGACATCTAACCGGTGCTGTAGGGGTGGAGTCAAGGGATGGGAGCGGTCCACTATTGTAAAGTGGCTGTTCCACTGGATGTCATAAGGTGAATGCACCAATTTGTAAGTCGCTCTGGATAAGAGCGCCTGCTAAATGACTTAAATGTAAATGTTATTATATCTCGACCAATCACAGCAGACACTGAGTCACACCAGGGGTTTCTTGCAGTTTCTGCTACTGCCTAGCAAAGAATATTGGATAGTTTATTTTAGTGATTAAAATGTGCATAGCGCAACTGATGTGTGCTTATGGAAACTCATACCAGAATGGAATGTAAAAAATACCATCAAAATGGTCGAGGCTGGACCACTAACATTCAGGGCTGAAGCCCTGGAAACCCAGACCTAATGACACCACTGGCTAACATACTGGGTATGGATACATGTTTATAGAAAACATGCCTTGCATTGAATGCCGGCCTATAAGGGAGTTGAATGTAAATACTGAATGTAATAAATCCCGATTAAACTGTTTGGATTGTCAGGTGTGACGTGTCAGAGAAGAGATCGGACACCAAGGCATCAATAGAATCTATTTATTGCAAAGCTACAGAGGATTCTCAGATATTGACAGGCATTGTTTTTGTGGATATTAAAAGGTATACAATGATTGTGTGCCTTGTCCAATAATTCATTATGTGGATCATTTAACCGTTTATGCCTTTGTCTCTTAATATGTGGATACATTTCATACAGTTTTCTGATCTCGTTTTGCATTTTCCAGCTGAATTCTTGTCCTTTCATCTTTCTCTCGCTGTCTATTGTGTTTTATTAATGTTTGTCTTTGGTTCTCAAGCTCCTGTCTTTTTTTTTCTTCCATCTTTTGTTCTGTTTCCATTCTCACTTTCTCAGCTAGGAGCTGCCTGTTATCCTCTTCTGTCTTTTTCCTTTCCTTTTCCATGTTCTGTCTGTCCTTCTCTGCTTTCTGTTTTTCTTTCTCCATGTTCTGTTTTTCCTTTTCCATGTTCTGTCTGTCCTCCTCCGCTTTCTGTTTATCAGTTCTTGCTTGATCGCGGTCTTTCTCTGCCTGATCCGCTCGCTCTCTTGATGCATCTCCACCCATTATCTTGTTGATCTTGTAGGTCTCCGACTTTCTTAGAGATTAGATATGAAAATAACCAAAAAACAGACAGTGAATGCTTTTGCTCTCGAAACAGTATTTTTTGTACTGTATATTTGGTACTGTTTCCTGAAGAAAGTGTTCCAGCTTCGACTACATTTTGTTTTGATAAACGTGGGTTCTTAGACTCAGTAGAAGCTACTAAGGTATTTGTGATCCACTTAGCAGGATGGTCAAACAAGGCTAACTTTGTTTCTTTAATACCTTGAGACAATATAACAACCGCCTCTGTTTATAATCTACAAACACTGTAAATAAACATTTGTAAATGTGTTCTTAATGGACTAGCCTAGTTAAATAAAGTTGAACAAAAATGTAAAATATATTGTTCGTGAAAAAATATAGATATTTTCTCATCTGTCCGTTCAAGTGAAATGGTGCTGGGTGTGTAAAGTAGTAGTCATGCTGTCTTCCTCTGAGTCTCTTTCCAAGTTGGTGAATGTGTAAATTCAACATGATTGCGTTCAAGTGCTTCTAAATCTCAATAGTAATTCAGTACACTCAAACTAGCTAGGCTTCAGTAAATTATTATATACAGATTATTTTCACTCCATCAGGGATACAGTACACAGACAGGAATAATATGATAGACAATCAAATTCTCTCCTTGAGCGTTTTTTGCGTTAGAGGACACCCAGATATTTGGCTTGATAAAGCTCCAAAACAAGTTAAAGGCTTGAACAGAAGCCAGTTAATTAATACATCTCAACAAAAACAGAAGAAACTGTAGCTACTTTGAAGAAACTCAAATATAAAATTTATTTAGATTTGTTGTTTTTTTAAATGGTTACCACAGTGCATTATTCCATATGTGTTATTTCATAGTTTTGATCTCTTCACTATTATTCTACAATGTAGAAAATAGTACAAATAAAGAAAAACCTTGGAATGAGTAGGTTTGTCCAAACTTTTGACTGGTGCTGTATGTAAGTGTTATTGTAATAAGATGTATAGTGGCAGAACATCCCGCGTCTTGAAAGTACGTATTGGAGAACATAAATCCACTATTAGAAGTCAAAATATCACCTTGCCAGTTGAGACACTTTATAGAACACAGAACACAATCATTATATTAATGAATTGCTTTGCGTCGGGATCAAAAAAGTTAATCCACGTATATGTGGTGAACATGACAACAAATTACTACAAAGAGAAGCCATGTGGATATATACATTAAATTCTGTATCTCCACATGGTGTAAACTAAGCATTAGACTTCACCTATTTCATATAAGCCACATATAGACTGTAAAACAAGAACACCGTCCATATCAGACCTTATCGTTTATGAGTTCGCTCCAAATATTTATGAACGGCTTTTCCTGATGTCCTGTGTGAATTGATACGGTGTATTTAGGTGAGCGGACACCTGGTGCGATTGATTTGAGTTGCCCTTCATTCCTGCTCCCATACCCTATAATTCTGTTTCTTTGTAACTAATTTGTATACAGGTAGAGCAGAAAATACACATCACTGACGAGTCAACCCTGAATAGAACCACCTGCTGCTCATCTGTTCTTTACAAACGCTGTTTTGAATTCAAATAAAGTTGTACCTACACTGAAGGCTGTTTAGCTGAAACGTCTGTGTACGTTATCCCCGATGCAGTGAGAATAATACAAATATCGAAAATGAAGTAAGCGTTACGCGACAACTTTGAGTGCGAATCAGTTTGTTTGAAAAGCTACAGTCTGGGATTGGTACATACATTTGAGGACATTTAAATTGACACAGAATAACCATACGTTTTTGAAGAATATAACTTAAATACGTTATGAGCTTAGTACAATCATATTACCCCATTAGAACCCCACATAAACGATGATTTTACTCCATTGTTTGTAAATGTAAAGAATCAATGTATAGATTAAAAGCATGGTTAAAACTATTATGTCGGTCTTGGCATCTAGAGCACTGTCAATTTGACAGGGTTTACATTCCCCTGGCCCCATCGCTCAGTTGTATACCACAATAAGTGGAGAAAGGCACAATTTGTTGATCATTTCTCAAAGATCAATTCAAGCTAGAATCTACATTTGGTGAAACAACGCAGCGATAAAAGAAAACAGAGTAGCATCCGGCAGTGTTTTTTTTTGGTTGCAATGATGTCCGATTGAAAAAAACAACGTATTTGTTTAAAGTCATTTCTTCGTTGTTGTAATATCCCAAACGGACGTGCCAGTTTCGCCAACTACCAACAATTTAATGATTTCCCGTAAAGGTTTTGCTAAGCAACCATTTAAGCCTACCGTTGAAATATGGTATTAAGGTAGTAGCCTACCTTAAATCAACGAAGCTTGCCGATGGATGTCAAACAGAATAAAATCACAAGTAGATGTTCAGAATAGAAGCCAAGGATTCAACATACACCAGCAAGTATGAGATTAATCTCTACCAAGATGTAGACTGGCGTCTGACACCCTCTTTTATAGACCAAATCACAGAGTTTCTAAACCCAGAGGCGCAACATCGCAAGATTTCCAGGAACACTTGTGAAATAGACTAAAAAGGAAGTGCCGGGGTTTGGGGCTTGAGAAGTTAATGAGAGTGAAATATCTTCCTTAGTTATTAATTTTCCCGAAGTCAAAAGGCTCAACCAAGATTCGAGTCAATTTCTTAAGTAGTTGAACATGTTATTACGCCAACCTCGTGAAAGTGATAAAGTGACACGTTTTAATTTTCGTCAAAAACAAGTTTATATCGAAAGACTGCCTTTGATTTGACGGGCTGTACATGCGCAGTACGGCAAGAGACGACCGTTAGACCGATGACTTGTTTCTACGCCTGAGCGTCACTAGCCAACGTCAACATGACATCCCCTACAAGTGTAGTCGGGATTTCTGTTGGAGAGAAGCAGTTTTCGCTTATCTTCATACTGTACTGTCTTTGACCAAATCTCTTTTTATTGTAAAACACGTGACCACCCCACACCACCCCACACCTACACTCTTCTTGTAAATCATATAATGAGTAAAGGTCAGCTTCTGTGGTAACATTGGAGACAGAGTTTATCATTTACTCTTGAAGTACTCACTCATATGAAATTTGTTACTGTTCAATTATGTTCAGTGTTAAACACGGACTAGTTAAACACTGCCAAACATGTAGTCTTGACCCAAAGTCCAATCAGCAAGCCCCAATGGGGCGGCAGCGTAGCCTAGTGGTTAGAGCGTTGGACTAGTAACCGCAAGGTTGTGAGTTCAAACCCCCGAGCTGACAAGGTACAAATCTGTCGTTCTGCCCACTGCAGTTAACCCACTGTTCCCAGGCTGTCATTGAAAATAAGAATATGTTCTTAACTGACTTGCCTGGTTAAATGAAGGTAAAAAAAAAAAAAAAAAAAATCCCCGAGCTGACAGGGCAAAAATGTGTAGTTCTGAACAAGGCCCACTGTTCCTAGGCTACCATTGTCAATAAGAATTTGTTCTTAACTGGCTTGCCACGTTAAATAAAGGCAAAATAAACATTCTTGAGGTATAAGTCTTTTTCCCCTGGGATCTATTTATCCACCACCTCCCATCATTAAACAAACTTCCCCATTGCCATCTCTTGGTCCTCTGTCCATGTGCCCTTTTGGTGGGCCTAGTACATGCACTACTATATAATCCCCAGATTTTAGTATACCTGCTATTTTTTTCCCATGTGGCCCTAGTAATTCCTCTATTCATCCCCTACAATGGAATATCTTCAAATACTATTTCCTGTACATATTTAGAATCCGTCACTATTTCCTGTACATCTTTGTCACGCCCTGACCTTAGAGATCCTTTTTATGTCTCTATTTTGGTTTGTTCAGGGCGTGAGTTGGGGTGGGTATTCTATTTTCTGTGTTGTGTATTTCTTTGTGTTTGGCCGGGTGTGGTTCTCAATCAGAGGCAGCTGTCTATCGATGTCTCTGATTGAGAACCATACTTAGGCAGCCCTTTTTTCCACCTGTGTTTGTGGGAAGTTGACTTTGTTTAGAGCACAAAGCCTTTGAGCTTCACGGTATTTTGTCTATGTACTTATTGGATCACTATCTGAATATACTTGGTTGAACTTGGTGACCCCGAGACTGAGTCTAAGAAAAACAGAGGTCTAACCACCTCTTGAATACAGACAAAGTGGCGGTCACTCAGTGAGACATCAGGTACAGATGTGATTGGCAATACAAGGAAACAGCAAAATACCAGTTACAATATATTGAGTCTATACACAGAGTTGGAAGTTACTAGTATTAGGATATACACTTTTTGTTGGACTAGAACAATATTAGAGGATTGGATTATTTTGCCTATATACTTATTGGATCACGATCTTGAATATACTTGGTTGAACTTGGTGACCCCGAGACTGAGTCTAAGAAAAACAGAGGTCTAACCACCTCTTGAATACAGACAAAGTGGCGGTCACTCAATGAGACATCAGGTACAGATGTGATTGGCAATACAAGGAAACAGCAAAATACCAGTTACAATATATTGAGTCCATACACAGAGTTGTAAGTGTATTAAGATATTAGAATTGGGAATCTAGCGCCGTAGCTGCGAGAATACCGATTACGGGAAAGTGACCAAGGGGCTGAGCATTTAAGGTAATTGAACTATTTTCGCTATTTAGTCAATATTGTTAGAAGTGTTAATGCATTTAAAGTTTTGCAATATTATTTGGCATAGCTTAAAGCATTAAGGATTGATTGAGCATTATTGTTGTGTTGAGAAACTGTATAACCATTGAATTGTAATGATGTGTATAAGACAAAAAACAGAGTGACTTAATAAAAGCTTGAAACTTTGACAACAAGGCCAGATTAACGATCTGGAGAGCAAACGCCTTTGACACTCTCACTGAACAGAAAGTGACCCAGGTTATAGGTTAAAGTGATTGCACTAAAGAATATTTCATTGTGTGGACAATAATATATTTTTAAGGAAGTCAAAACATATGCCAATACTAGTTCCCGAGTGACTACTAGCTGACGAGCATAATAACTACTAGGAGTTGTTATTAGGTATTGATATATACATAGGTAAAGATAACTTGAGGGTAAGGAAATATAGGAGGAACCCATAACGCTTAATAATATTTAAATAGGAGTATATCTATCCAAGGCCTCATACTAGACCGGACAATAAGGGAGTGACAACGTGAACGAAGGAACAAACCCAACTCACGCGAAGGGCCATTACGAATAAATAGAAGGGTTGGTAGGGCCGCACAGCAAGGCCCTTGTTACACCGAAGTAACTAAAGTCCCAAAGTATTCTGCCCAGCCAGAGGACGGGGTAGAGGCTTTTGCTGCAGGCATTGGGCAAAAGTCAGCACCGTGACAACGCTTAGATTAATACGTTTTTTAAAATTGTGATTTGACGCATGCACAGGCTTCACTGTGACTAGGCCAACATGCCAGGCTACCAGTGAAGGGCTTAAAGGAATCCTGGTAGATGCCTTCAGTGACCTAGAGGTGCCAAAAATACATTTGGGATAAGGGATCCTTACAAAAAGAAACATTTTGAATGGGGAGAGCAGAGGTCGGACGCTGAAGCAAAAGGATTGGATGAGAAGTTAACATTTTTTTGCTTTCGTTTGTTGTTTGCTTTTGCTGTAGGGTCCTGCTTGTTTTGTGTGGGGCATTAAAACAGGGATAAAATATACAAATATTGCACTTGGAAATTATACGTGTACGCTAAACAAAACAGTAGAAACGATTTACTAAAGGAGGAACGCACAACTAAAATAGGTATAGTATGTGGTGTATCAGACGCTATGAGGCGAGTACAGCTGGTGAGTTTAATAGTGCAATGAACATGGAGCTATACAAGACAAAGCGAGAATAGGGTCTGGACATGAAACATAGTTCATTTCCCCAGGCAGTATTGATTCTAAGGGAGTGACAGATATAAAGGAGGTAATCAGTGAAGTTGTTGGAGTCCAGGTGTATCTCATAATGAGGCACAGGTGCGCATAACGATGTTGCCAGGTGTGCATAATGATGGTTGTCAGAGCCAGTGATTAGTAAACCTGCAAGGTCGAGTGCCGATCGGGAGAAGACGCGACAAGGTGAGTGCTCAGGTTTAGGAGGACAAAAAAAAGGATAAAAAAGGATGAGAAGAGCTAAATAAATGGTTAGAAAGACTAGAATTTGAAAATAGTGGTGACTTGTTTGACCATACATGTCCGAATAAGACAGGGTCAGCAGATTCATCGCTGCAACTTAGGGGGGAAATGAATGTGGTAGCGAATAAGTGTACAACAGGGTTTCTATGGGAACAAGAGCAAGAGGCTAACATGATAACTAGGGCCTACTACACTGGTGGAGGAAAGGTCATAGAGGTTGCAGGCAGTTTAGTAAACATGTTAAAAACCAAAGATACACCCTCCTGAATGTTCATGACAAACAACAGATGTATGGAATGGGTCACAAGGTTAGGAATCGTATGAAAGACACTAATAATTCACCGCGGACAGTATCTGGTGTAAAAGACTGTTCTCATTATGTGTAGAAACCAGGGTCTAGCCCTCAAACTGCAGCCATCTCGACCCTGGTACCTCAGAATAAAAACATCAACTCATGCTATGGAATGCGGTCTTGTTTAGATTTATCAAATCCCCGCGCTGACAAAGTACAAATCTGTTGTTCTGCCCCTGAACAGGCAGTTAACCCACTGTTCCTAGGCCGTCATTGAAAATAAGAATTTGTTCTTAATTGACTTGCCTAGTTAAATAAAGGTTTAAAAAAACACACACAAAACACCACTGGTTAAATCGAGGACTCTTGAAAATTGAACTCAGGAGCCCCTTGCAAGCTGGGGTGGGCAAAGCACAGTTGGTAGAGCATGGCGCTTGTAACGCCAGGGTAGTGGGTTCGATTCCCGGGACCACCCATACGTAGAATGTATGCACACATGACTGTAAGTTGCTTTGGATAAAAGCGTCTGCTAAATGGCATATATTATTATATTATTATTATTATTATTAAGATCAACTGAAATAGCAGTTGTGGTTAACGCTGAAAGCTGAGCACACCCAATCTATGACGTAGTAGATGAAGACACATGAAGCTCTGCTCGGAAAGCAAAGAATAAACTTTTTTTTTTTAAACGGGGCCTCAAATCTGAATTCAACATTACCCGCTTGTGAAGAAGGCCTAAAGAAAATAATGGGCCAATCATATCGCTTGGATGCCATGACGAATTTGACGCCATGCGACCAACCGCTGGAGACTTCCTTCAGCAAAGATGGCTGACAAAAATACCAGGACAGAAGCAAATGTTAGGTAACTATAACATCTTAACGAATCATGCAACAAAAATGCACAGTTGAGAGGAATATGTTAGTTAATGTAGAGACAAACGATTCTAAATATTTTTTGGTCATGAAGTCAATTTACGAAAATCGCTATTTAGCTAGTTTATCTAACTACCTAATATTAGCCAGCTAGCTAGCTAGCTTTATGGGTGTTGTGACATGAGTATGAAATTGTAATTCGTGTTTAATGTTTCAGTGACTCCTGAGAAAACCACCAAACCAGGCTGTCGTCTTGTGAAACAGTGGATGTAAGGAATATAGCTAGCTAAAGTTTTACTGAAAATGTCATGTACATTTTGTATGCTTGCCTTGCTGGTATTTGCCATGAAATGCAGCTGAAGTAATGTAGCTAGCTAACCATGGTCTTGCTTATTGTGTAGTGGAGGATAAAAAATACCTGTATGCCTATGGATGTGTAGCTAGCTATAAAAAAATATATAGCAAAGAATATATCCACTGATCATGTGCTCTACCTTGGCAAATAAAGGTGCGGTTCAGGTCTTTTTCAGTCATATCCAACACCAAGAATATCAAACTCCAGTCTTTGAACGATGCTTTGTCTGCATGTTTGTATTACAATTATACACTTCAACCTTGTTTACCAATCCTGGTCCATCTATGGTTACACATTGTAACTATGCAATGAACTAGAAACATGATTTAACTCATTAAAGACTAATTTGTAATTCACATATATATAGAAACAGAATTTAAAAAGAAAGGTACCCTATACTTTCTATGTATCATGTAAATACTTGAATAAACAGTTCATTTGAATATCTAATTTCCTTCATTTGCACTGATCTGAGGACACAGGATAGGTGTAGTATTTCATCAAATCAGAGACTTTATTTCAACCAGTAGAGAATGTGAAATGCTTTGAAAAAAGTTAAAGTGTTATAAATACATTATATTACAAATATAATAAATGTATTATGAATAAAAGTTCAACAGTGTTTACCAATTCTGGTCCTGGGTCATCTATGGTTACACATTGTAACTATGCAATGTGTAGACTTTACAGTGAAATGTTTACTTACAAGCCCTTAACCAACAGTGCAATTCAAGAAGAGTTAAGAAAATATTTACTAAGTAGACAAAAATAAAAAATATAGTTTAGTTGAAGAGACACTGTTCAACAGGAATCTGTGTGTGGCCTCACCTGGTGTCCACACTAAGTGGCTGCAGAGTACTTTATGCTGAAAAACATGCACAGACACACGAGGATAAACAATATAGTGTAGTTATAGAAATAACGAAGTTTCCTCTTGCCTATTCTGTTGAAAGTCAAAGGAGCCACAGTTATACATCTGAGCTTGCTTACTGCACAACACAATCCATCAAACATTGATACATGAATGTGTGGGTTATAAGGTGTCTTAATTGTTTTAAATGTGTGTGACTTAAATAGCCTGTTTGTTTTTGTACATGCATCACACTCTTAAACAGCACCCTCACCTGATAAGTAGAAATCAAAGGGAGAGAAACTGGGAATTGAATAACTGCAGTTGACATTAGCTAAGTAAATAGAAGAATAGTCTTAGAAAGAGGAGGAAGGGAAGCGCTACTAAGGTACACAATAGTACATTTTGGTAGACAGAAGGGGCTCTTTGGTAAAAGAGGTAAATTGGTCATCAAAAAGGAGGACCAAGGCACTGTTCATATAATGAATTAAAATGGCTTTATTAGTATGGCATGTTCAATAGAAACATGTCACATACAAATAAAGGCATTTTAATTCATTATTTGAAGAGGGCCTTGGAAGAATACTCCTAGTGCAGTGTGGATGGCTCTTAAAAGGGCCTTTGGTTGTGCATAGTGTAGTCTATGGTGTTGCCAGGGAACAGCACCCTCTTCAAAGAAGTAGGTGAAGAGCTCCAACACACGGATTGCCTCTGTTGCTGCGTTGTTGGAACATCTTGTCACACCGTATTGACGCAATAGTAGCCTTGGTGTGCAGGCCTTCAATGGTGGCAGGGTGGGCACATCCATTGTAAGGCAGGATTATCTCTGTGTTGATGGTAGATGGTGATGATACACCAGTACAGGTGGTGTGGTACCAACTAGAGCAGGTGGAACACTCCCTCTGTGAAAGTACATGTCAATTAGGCCGTTGATTCCATGATATGATGTCACAGTTAGAAGGATAGCTCAGCAATCCATGATATGATGTCACAGTTAGAAGGATAGCTCAGCAATCCACGATATGATGTCACAGTTAGAAGGATAGCTCAGCAATCCATGATATGATGTCACAGTTAGAAGGATAGCTCAGCAATCCATGATATGATGTCACAGTTAGAAGGATAGCTCAGCAATCCATGATATGATGTCACAGTTAGAAGGATAGCTCAGCAATCCATGATATGTCACAGTTAGAAGGATAGCTCAGCAATCCATGATATGATGTCACAGAAGGATAGCTCAGCAATCCATGATATGTCACAGTTAGAAGGATAGCTCAGCAATCCATGATATGATGTCACAGAAGGATAGCTCAGCAATCCATGATATGATGTCACAGTTAGAAGGATAGCTCAGCAATCCACGATTTGGTTTTGTTTAACTAACCACTGCCGTTCAATTCTAGGTGAAATCATTGACAGACAATCCATGCAAGAGATGATTTGGCCATAAATGTGGCAAAGAGGGGAGATTGACAGTTTGGTGAAAAAATGGCCATTAGCATTTGTTGGCAGTGGCTAGTTAAACCTAAATATTATTCACTACCTGCTATAAATGTAAGAAAACAGATTAAACTAATGAAATTACTAATCCACCCCTTTTAAGGTTATAGACATAGAATTACTACAAAAGTCAACGCCTCTCAGACCACAGCAAATTGCCTAGACTCTTGACTATTGTTCATAGAGCAACGGACATTTGGGCCCCGTTCAAACATGGAAAGTTTAAAGTTCTTATGGAATTGTCACGTCAACTGTGTGCCATGGAGTTGGCCTGCAAACTGACAGGCACTCAGGTTTTGCCTGTGTAAAATAATTATCACCCAGCCCCCCCCCCTTCCCTCATCTGTTGCATAGAAACTGCAATAGAGTTTCCTGTCAAGTTCTGAAAGATAAAAATAAGAATGTCAGCTATATCACATAATGCCTCAAGATTATATATTATATACAGTTCCGGCCAAATATATGGTCACAATATAATAATTCCCCCAAAATGTTATAGGTGTGTTTTGAGAAGTTCTGTCGGTCTTTGTGTCTCTTTCAGCAGTGGGGGTCTTTCTATATTTACCAACAACCAAATGAATCATTCATAGAAAATAACAACTTCCCTAAAATCAAACATGGGGGAGGTTATGTTAGATTATAAAGCTACTTAGGATTTCTAATGTAGTCGGTCAGCTACTTTGACCTCCATGTAGGCTGAAACTACAGCAAAACGTTTGCCAACCTCAAACATGGCAAGTTAAACGATAGTGCCATCAAAACACTATTGATAGTCTATATAAAAGTAGGGGCCCAATGTAGCAACACTAAATGAGATAAGCCATCAGTGACTTGGGTTGCAGCACCTTATACCCCATCACACGGTAATGACACATGCTACAGTGTATGATGTAGACTAGACTACAATCCTCCAGCATTACATTGTCTATCACTTTATTTTATTTTATCTGACAATCTTACCTTTGTCCAGGATCTCTTTCGCCACCTCCATTCTGGCCCCACTGATGTTAACATGCATTGGGACAGTTGGGTCACTTAGTACCTTCTCCCTCTGCATGAACTCTCTGGCCATCTAGGTAGTATATAAACAACAGACGATGGGACAAATCATGTCTACCATCTATAGAGCCATTATTGTCTACCATCTACATAGCCATTCTCCATTGGCCTGGGTCATAGCAACCAGGTTCTCCATTGACCTGGGTCATAGCAACCAGGTTCTCAATTGACCTGGGTTATAGCAACCAGGTTCTCCATTGACCTGGGTCATAGCAACCAGGTTCTCCATTGACCTGGGTCATAGCAACCAGGTTCTCCATTGACCTGGGTCATAGCAACCAGGTTCTCAATTGACCTGGGTCATAGCAACCAGGTTCTCCATTGACCTGGGTCATAGCAACCAGGTTCTCCATTAACCTGGGTCATAGCAACCAGGTTCTCCATTGACCTGGGTCGTATTCATTAGTGGACACCATAGCACATCGGTTAGCAACAGAATAAAAGACTGGTTTCTCCTTGAACACATATGCACATGGGTCCCTTCCTGTTTCAGACCATTTTCTTAGGTGTGAACATGACCAGTGTGAAACACATATACTAACTTGTTATGCTAATCTAATCCTTTCAATGGAATGACTTTGGCTAAACCCTCAAAGATCTCTGCATGTGAACATTGGGTGCATTTGTTTTTGGCCCACTTTTTTGGGTGGCCTACCCTTAAGGGTTACGCACAGATTTCTAACATAACATAGATTTTGCCTACTGAATTATCCTGGGAACTAATTAGCATATGAACTCACCAGAAGCACATAAACAACACAATTGTGGCCGTCTCTTTGCTTGGTGTGAGGTATTGTTGTCGCCTGGCGGGGAACATTGTTCAACACCGATTCTGTGCCGGGTTCTGTGGGTTTCGTTGCTCAAACCAGTATCTGGTTGGGGAGGAAAACATGACTTGTTTGTACATATACCATGACATTCTCTACTCGCTAGTGCCAACAATATACATACACCTGCATTGCATAACACATGAACAATGGCTGCTCATGATTGAGATGGTGTGCTTGAACGGAGATCAATAATTCTTCATGATGACCTCTTCATAGCATGAATAAATTCAAATTTCAAATTTATTTTATTTATATAGCCCTTCGTACATCAGCTGATATCTCAAAGTGCTGTACAGAAACCCAGCCGAAAACCCCAAACAGCAAGCAATGCAGGTGTAGAAGCACGGTGGCTAGGAAAAACTCCCTAGAAAGGCCAAAACCTAAGAAGAAACCTAGAGAGGAACCAGGCTATGTGGGGTGGCCAGTCCTCTTCTGGCTGTGCCGGGTGGAGATTATAACAGAACATGGCCAAGATGTTCAAATGTTCATAAATAACCAGCAAGGTCGAATAATAACAAGGCAGAACAGTTGAAACTGGAGCAGCAGCATGGCCAGGTGGACTGGGGACAGCAAGGAGTCATCATGTCAGGTAGTCCTGGGGCACGGTCCTAGGGCTCAGGTCCTCCGAGAGAGAGAAAGAAAGAAAGAGAGAATTAGAGAGAGCATATGTGGGGTGGCCCGTCCTCTTCTGGCTGTGCCGGGTGGAGATTATAACAGAACATGGCCAAGATGTTCAAATGTTCATAAATGACCAGCATGGTCGAATAATAGTAAGGCAGAACAGTTGAAACTGGAGCAGCAGCATGGCCAGGTGGACTGGGGACAGCAAGGAGTCATCATGTCAGGTAGTCCTGGGGCATGGTCCTAGGGCTCAGGTCAGTTGAAACTGGAGCAGCAGCATGGCCAGGTGGACTGGGGACAGCAAGGAGTCATCATGTCAGGTAGTCCTGGGGCATGGTCCTAGGGCTCAGGTCCTCCGAGAGAGAGAAAGAAAGAAGGAGAGAATTAGAGAACGCACTTAGATTCACACAGGACACCGAATTAGGACAGGAGGGGTACTCCAGATATAACAAACTGACCCTAGCCCCCCGACACAAACTACTGCAGCATAAATACTGGAGGCTGAGACAGGAGGGAACAGGAGACACTGTGGCCCCATCCGAGGACACCCCCGGACAGGGCCAAACAGGAAGGATATAACCCCACCCACTTTGCCAAAGCACAGCCCCCACACCACTAGAGGGATATCTTCAACCACCAACTTACCATCCTGAGACAAGGCTGAGTATAGCCCACAAAGATCTCCACAAACAGCCGTTGTGATACAGCACTCGATGCAACAGCCAAAGTGTGGGGAAAATATTGTTTGCGAGCAATGTCCACAATGTTTTGTTGTCTCCTTCGTTAACCCGATGAAGACCATTGTGCCGTGGTCCATATTAGATCTAACATCCCTAGCAGATGATTGATGTTGATCGTCTGTCTGCTTGATTTACAGCAGGGTCACGTTAGATTGAAAAGAGAACGAGTCAAGGTAATGAGTTAAAGTTGTATTGGACAGAGTCGATTGTGCGCAATTGTGTAGCAATTGGGTTTGGGTTAGGGTAGCCTAGTGGTTAGAGCGTTGGATTAGTAACTGAAAGGTTGCGAGTTTGAATCCCAGAGCTGACAAGGTATAAATCTGTCGTTCTGCCCCTGAACAAGGTAGTTAACCCACTGTTCCTAGGCCGTCATTGAAAATAAGAATTTGTTCAGGCCAAAGAGTTCAATATTGGTTTCCTACGGACCAGAGAATCTTGTTTCTCATGGTCTGAGAGTCTTTAGGTGCCTTTTGGCAAACTCCAAGTGGGCTATCAATTGTCTTTTACTGAGGAGTGGCTTCCGTCTGCCCCTTTAACCATAAAGGCCTGATTGGTGGAGTGCTGCAGAGATGGGAGAATCTTCCAGACGGACAACCATCTCTACAGAGGAACTCCAGTGCGCTGTCAGAGTGACCATCTGGTTCTTGGTAACCTCTCTGACCAATGCCCTTCTCCCCTGATTGCTCAGTTTTGCTGGGCGGCAAGCTCTAAGAAGAGTCTTGGTGGTTCCAAACGTCTTCCATTTAAGAATGGAGGCCATTCTGTTCTAATGGACCTTCAATGATGCAACCATTTTTTGGGTACCCTCCCCCAGATATGTGCCTCGACACAATCCTGTCCCTGAGCTTTACGGACAATTCCTTCGACCTCATGGCTTGGTGTTTGCTCTGACACGCACTGTCAACTGTAGGACCTTAAATAGACAGGTGTGTGCGCCTTTCCAAATCATGTCCAATCAATTGAATTTTGCACAGGTGGACTCCAATCAAGTTGTAGAAACATCTCAAGAATTATCAATATCGAGTCTCATGGCAAAGGGTCTGAATACTTAAAACCTCTTAAGGATCGGGCCCTTCTTTTCAATTTTTGCCTAAAATGACATACCCAAATCTAACTGCCTGTAGCTCAGGACCTGAAGCAAGGATTTGCATATTCTTGGTATAATTTGAAAGGAAACACTTTGAAGTTTGTGGAAATGTGACATTAATGTAGGAGAATAACACATTAGATCTGGTTTTTACCAGATGAAACAAACATGCATATTTTCACTGTAATAGCTACTGTAAATTGGACAGTGCAGTTAGATTAACAAGAGTTTAAGCTTTCTGTCCATATAAGACATGTCTATGTCCCGGGAAATTATCTTGTTCATTACGTCTTGCTAATCACATTAGTGCACATTAGCTCAACCGTCCCATGGGTGGGACACCGATCCTGAAGAGATCCTTAAGAGGTAATCCAATTTCAGCAGTGCCGATGTAACGGATGTGAAACGCTTAGTTAGCGGTGGTGCTGATGTAACGGATGTGAAACAGCTAGCTTAGTTAGCGGTGGTGCTGATGTAACGGATGTGAAACAGCTAGCTTAGTTAGCGGTGGTGCTGATGTAACGGATGTGAAACAGCTAGCTTAGTTAGCGGTGGTGCTGATGTAACGGATGTGAAACAGCTAGCTTAGTTAGCGGTGGTGCTGATGTAACGGATGTGAAACAGCTAGCTTAGTTAGCGGTGGTGCCGATGTAACGGATGTGAAACGCTTAGTTAGCGGTGGTGCACGAAACAAATAGCTTTTCAATCGGTGACGTCACTTGCTCTGAGACCTTGAAGTAGTGGTTCCCTTTGCTCTGCAAGGGCCGTGGCTTTTGTGGTGCGATGGGTAACGATGCTTCGTGGGTGACTGTTGTTGATGTGTGCAGAGGGTCCCTGGTTCGCGCCCGGGTATGGACGGTCTAAAGTTATACTGTTACACCGAGCCCTCCTGTTGTTTGACCTTACATGGACTACGGCAGCGTCAGCTGTCGCAGAACGGTCGGAAGTAGTCTTTTTTATGTCCTGTACTCATGCTACAAGACAGCACAGGGTTTTTGCCCCCAGGAACCAAGATGTTGATTACCATAGAGCTGCCAATGACAACAGCTAGTTCTTTCACCTTGAGTGGTTTCGCAAACCCCTTGAGGACCGAAGGGCGGTGGCGCCCGATGGACGCGAACGAGCTGTAGTATCCATTGTGAATGATCGGAGTCTTAGCCCCCAGGGAATAAGGCACCGGAACCTCTTGATCCATTTCTAGTCCGTGTCCGGCCCCGACTTAACTTCGCCAAGGTGGGCCCGTGTTGCCAGAGGTCGCTGTTTTCGCCTTCCACGGCGAGTAACATCCAGGTCATCCAGGAGCATCCTATTAACTCCAGTGACGGGGGAGACCCTTTTGGGAAGGGATCCCTGCAGAGTTCCCGGCCAGTCGGCTGTGGAGAGCCGACATGGCAGGCAACACTTCCACCAGGTCAGAGCAGCAACCGGGGGCATGGATTCCACAGTAGCTTCTGTAGGTTCACTACTTGTGTGCTAAGAGTAGCCACTTCTCCACTGTTGTCCTCTGCAAAGGAGTATTAGCTCTTAACCATTAGCCTCATTATTATCAATATGGTTTTAAATGAAACATAATGTACCCTACATTTGTATTAAACCTTTGTGCTTCATACCGGGACTATCCAACCTGCTGGAGAGCTACTGTCCTGTAGGATTTTGCGCCAACCCGAAATCTAGAGCACCCAATTCAAAGAATTAGCTGGTTGATAAACTGAATCAGGTCAGATAAAACTGGGGTTGGAACGAAAATCTACAGGACAGTAGCTCTCCAGGAACTGCGCCAGAGAGCCATGCTCTAAACCAACCAAATTAGACAGGGGTTTGCACAAGAAATGCAGTCAAATATAGATCCTCACACTAATCAGTGGCCTGTAGGCCAAGTTCTCCTTGGGAGATAACTTCCATAGCGTAAGAGGGGGAACAGCCATCAACAGGAAGAAAAATGAAAATTGAGTGGTAGCGCTTACAGGACTGGCCATCTTTCCTAAACCATAGTACAATAAAGAAATCCATTTATATTGACACAGTGACGCAACACTATATCCCAACCAGGAAGCAGCCCCAGTCTGTATGACACTTCCAATATATTGCCCATTGTCTGAAAGTCCTGGACCATAGAAAAATATAACCAAGTCCAATGCTATGCAAGTGTTTTCCTTTTACCAAACTGAGGGCTGTTCTCATCATCCTATGGAGGGAAGCATCATAACCATAGTGTTTGTGCATGGATACCATACCTGAATATTGAGCCAATCCCAGAGCTGTCAGCACGTCCCCATGTCAGCTGAGCTTAATGTTTTTCATCGAAGAAGTCGAACCTCCTTGACAGTGGAAAACATTTTGGTATTCTGGTAGGGTCAAGATGAACTTTGGCAGGTTTAGCTGGAATCTCACATCATTGGTCACCCCGTTTCTACAGCTCAGCACTCAGCTCTATTAAATGCTAATTCTCTTCCATGTGGCAGCGTAGCTTAGTGGTTAGAGCATTGGACTAGTAACCGAAAGGTTGCAGGTTCAAATCCCCGAGCTGACAAGGTACAAATCTGTCATTCTACCCCCGAACAAGGTAGTTAACCCACTTCCTATGCAGTCATTGAAAATAAGAATTTGTTCTTAACTGACTTGCCTAGTTACCTTTTTAAAAATTTAAGATCCCCTCATTCTGCTGCGAGGTGAACAAGTCGCCATTTGACTTCAAAACTGTCAATTTGTACAATCCTTTACCGGGGTCCTTTGCGGACCAGGGCCGTGCAATGTTATCCAGCAGCATGGGAAACAGCATTCTGAGCCAACTCCTGCACCCATGTTAATAAATTCATTGCTGACCTGACATAAATCACAGGATTATTTCACATTCATGCACAAGTTACTGCAGATAAACAAAGACCATGGTTAAAACCGATTTATTGAAGTCAAAAAGAATTGACTGTCTTTTCTATAATCACAGACAAACACCATTAGTCAGCAAAACCTCAAAATAAACAAAGCAGAACACACATGGAAAAGACAAAGGAAACCACTGCACACTGCTGCTCATACGCCCAGGTGATATTTATTAACAATGTTGAGCCTTAGGTCTTCAGGCATCCATGTCCCAGGCGAGTCCCATATGGGCTACCACACAACAACTCCTTTCTTCCAGTTGATCACTTCCTGAAAAAGGAGGTAAAAGAGATTTATAACAGTTTAACAATATTAATATTCAATGTATCAAAAATATAGGATCATATATTATATAACGTCCTACCATACAGAACAAACATTTCAATGAAAATCAAAGAGAAGTCTAAAAACAACCCTCCACAAGCAGGGTCTGTACCATTATTTTACCATCATGTCAGTAGAATGAAACAGCCATAGAAACAGAACCGCGAGGAACTGCAGAGAGATCGTAGACCATCAGCAAGTAATACATGAAGTCCTATCAGTCAGGTACTTATGGAACCAGTTAAATGCTGCTTCACCCAACCCATTAAAGGAGTCCATGCAATAAGGAATGATCAACAGTATCTAAGGCTTTGGAGAGATCAATAAACTATTGTGCTGATCATTTTATTATCCATAGTATTTATTATAACATTTAAAGGCAGGGCTGCTGCAGAAATTGTGCCCTCAGGATATATGTGTAAGATCAATTGTTGATCTTAACACTGGCCTCTAGTGGCAGTTCTGTGGCAAGTTACCAGAGGAAGAAATGAAGCGCCGGCCATCTTGGAAACTCCGGCCACGTGGAAGAGAATCTGAAAATGTATGAGTATTGTTAAGAGTTAATTCCCATTTTAATACATTGAACTCCGGTCAAGTCAATAACTGCCACTTGATGTGTTCAGAAAACCGAATCACCACTAACCATTCTGACGGTAATTCCAGCTGTTTTCAGTTTAGTAGTCATCATTACCACACCAGGACCCATAAAGAAACACGCCATAGATATAGAACAGGGTTTGACAGATTGTGAAAGTGACTACTCACCTGAAGTATCGATGGGAGCTGAGAATCAGCAAGGGGCAACCGAACAGACGAGGAAGACGGAAAATTAATAAATAATTAGTTGAAAGAAACCTAGAGGTGTCAAATTAAAAAACGCTCAAATGTCACCACTATACAATCTGCAGGTAATTCCAGCTATTTTCACTTTTAGTACTCATCATAGGGGCAGCAGGGTAGCCTAGTGATTAGAGCTTGGGCTACTAGCCGAAAGGTGTCAAGTTCAAATCCCAGAGCTGACAAGGTACAAATCTGTCATTCTGCCCCTGAACAGGCAGTTAACCCACTGTTATTATTTTTTAGTATAAACACAGGTGACTAAGCACAGGCAGCTTGAGCCCAGAGTGAATGTCCTTACCGTCCACATGTCCAGTCCAGGGAGAACTTGCAGGTGTGTTATTCAAAGGGACACCACCTGAAAAGTAGAGAATCTAAGATTACAATATGTGATAATGTTATATAGGCAAGTTCCAATTTTTCCAGTCGGAGCCAGGTCATGTTCAGAAAACCGAATATCACCACTGTACAATCTGACGGTAATTCCAGCTGTTTTCAGTTTTAGTATTCATCACAACACAAAATTACAGCTACCCTGAGAATGGGACAGGTGAGGGTGTTGGCTTTCGCCAGCGTGATAGACTTACCTTACCAGAATACTCGTCTACTTGCCATCAACCCATTGGGGTGGTTTAACACCTTTTGTTAAAAACAAAATCACAAGGGTTATGAGAATATGAATACTATCATCTATTCAGAAGCAGCTCAAGAGTGGGGAAGAAACTAAAGTAAATATTAAAGTAACTGCCAGGTCAGGTTCAGAAAACCAAATTATCACCACTAAACAATCTGACGGTAATTCCAGCTATTTTCAGTTTAGTCACAACGAGACTAGACGGATACCACGATAAAATGTCAAAGTTAAGTCTAGGTGAAATGGGTGTGGTAGTCTTACCTTGAGTCTTCTAGTCATCAACTCATTGGGGCGGTAATCACTCCTGTTCAAAACAAAATCACAGGGGGAGATTACGATATGAAAACAATTATCTCCTGAACATGGCTGAAGATCTCTTAACACAGCTGTTGCTCAGAAGTAGTTGAAATCATCAGTTGCTGCATCAAACTCTTCCTATTCAAGCTTTCATCACTGCCAGCTGTGGCCATGGTGCCTATTCAAAGTCATTGATCAGAGGACTAGACACCAATTCGTTTAAAATTATAAACAATTTACCATTGAATACCCAACTAGACTACTAGTCAGGCCTCAATAGCCAGGTGAATTTACCAGCCATGTGCAGTCAATGGGGTATGCTCCAGTTCACACCGCCCTGGCCAGGTCCAGAAGGAGTGGGCTCCCGAATCTAGAACTGATGTACAATTTGGTTAATGCATGAGGACTAACAGGACTTGCGTTGAAAAAAAACAACGTGTGGACTAGCTAACTTAGCCAACTAAACGCCTCGATTTAAGATGGAGTTGAGCTGCAACTATGAGCAGACTGGAGCTCCGACGTCACAACAGTGACGTCTACCAACAAAAAAATAAAACGACTTCAGCGCCCAAAGAACAGGCCGCAATTACAAACAACATGTCTGTAATTTCGGGATATTCTATGGGTGCTGAAATCAGTAGTTAACTTCCATGTTATGTAACGTATGAGCAGCGCCAGTTCGTCAACACCAGTCGCCCCTTAGCTCAATCATAAAGCGCGGAGTTGAGTTTAATCGGCTACAGTTACCCATGCTAATTTCCATTGCGTAAACTGGGTTTCCGTGTTCGTGGATCAGATGGCTAACAGTTTAGGAATCTTCGTCTTACTAGATCACATCCATAAATTGTCAAAAATCGACCACGTTAGTTATGCATTATGCAGTTAATTCAGTAACATCCGCGCCAAACAAACTTACCCCCGGAATGGTTTTACGTTTCTCCAGTTCCCCACGTGCATGGTTCTGCAAGGCCCAAACCCTCCACAACTACCAATCTAGCTACTTGAGAGTTAATGACCAGTTCAGGAGCATTGCAAGACTCAAGTGGCAGCAGTGTACCAATAACTAACGTTAAACACCAATGAAGCATTTCTAAGACATAACTTCGACATTGAGAAAGGCGTCTTCAGGTCGATCACAAGACTAATCGAATGAGCAAGCATGTGGCTGGCCAGTCTTCTGCGCTATATAAGCGTTTGGTGCGTTCAAGCGAATTGGGGATTCGGGAAAAACGAGCTCAGAATGGGGGATCTTAGGATCCGCACGTCAGTGACCTTCATGTCAGAGAAGTCGGAGTTCTATGACGATGGCGCTTTCAAGACAACTGGGAACTCGGAAAAAAACGAGGTCAAATCACGACGTAGAAAGAGTTCCGACTTAGAATTCCGAGTTAGATGACCATTCAAAAATTATTTTTCCCAGTCCGAGCTAATTTTATCCAGAGTTCCCAGTTGTTTTGAAAGCGGAATGACGCCCGAGTTTACGACTAGTAATTCCAAGTTGGATGACCGTTCAAAACTCATTTTTCCAGTCAGAAATGGTTTTTTATTAGCTCCCAATTGTTTTGAAGGCACTGAATTCGGAGGTTGGAGATTCCCGAATTCCGAGCTAGGTTGAAGTTCCGAGTTGTCAAGAACGCACCATTGGTCTCCGGGCATTATATTGAAAGGGTGATGACACGTTCATGTGCTCATCGAAACTCGGACATTTCTGACTTGGAAGTTCGTTGAAGAAACATGAGTTCCGAGTTTCCCAGTAAGCTCCTCTAGTCTATAGGGGAGGAAGGTAGGGAGTCTGTAGGGTGGGGAGGAAGGTAGGGAGTGTGATGACACGAGGACATCTCCTGAGTACAAACCAAGTGGAGTTACTTTTACCTACTCTCTTGAGAACCGTAAGGATCTCGAGGTGGAGTCAGCCGGTAGTAATGATTGCTCTGAAGTTGAGCCTGACCAAGATGAGGTCAACCTTACCTGTGGCAACGGGTGTGGTGGAGACTTCCTAGCTTTGCCCCGATGAACAAACCAGAAATGATTATGGACCGTTAGGAGTGAGATTTTTAGCAGAAAGTGGATCCATGTTTTTTTGGCCAACACATATGTTGTATGAAGCTGGGTGATGAACAAACTGGGAACTGTTACATTTGTCATAGTCTCGGGAAATGGAATTGTGTTGATTTATTTTGCGCATCGTCCGTCCAGAGGCAGCAGGTGCTCCGCATCACGTGTTCCGGGGGTCAACCTGTGTCGTGCTTTGCTCTCCGGAGAAGGTGCTCCGCATCACGTATTCCGGGGGTCAACCTGTGTCGTGCTTTGCTCTCCGGAGAAGGTGCTCCGCATCACGTATTCCGGGGGTCAATCTGTGTCGTGCTTTGCTCTCCGGAGAAGGTGCTCCGCATCACGTATTCCGGGGGTCAACCTGTGTCGTGCTTTGCTCTCCGGAGAAGGTGCTCCGCATCACGTATTCCGGGGGTCAATCTGTGTCGTGCTTTGCTCTCCGGAGAAGATGCTCCGCATCACGTATTCCGGGGGTCAACCTGTGTCTTGCTTTGCTCTCCAGGAGCAGGTGCTCCGCATCATGTCGCTCAAAATAATAATCATTGGGGTGGTGTTGAGTGATGAAAAATAATATTACTGGTGTTTGTGATGCCCAGCATTTCATGAGATGCAGAATACCCTGTCCTTGTTGAGCTTTGATAGAGTTTCTACCTGCTATTTTTTTAACTGGGCAAGTCAATTACGGACTAATTCTGATTTACAATGACAGTCTACCCTGGCCAAACTCTAATCTGGATGACACTGGGCCAATTGTGCGCCGCCCTATGGGACGCCCAATCACAGCCGGTTGGAATACAGCCTGGAATTGAACCAGGGTCTGTAGTGATGCTTTCAATATGCAGTGCCTTAGACTGCTGCGCCACTCGGGAGTCCTAAAAGTAACTCCACTTGGTTTGTTCTCAGGATAGCATTGTCAGAGGGCAGTGTGAAGATGTGGTTGGGAAAGCACTTTGTGTAAACTGTGGAGGGCACACATGCAGCTGGAGATCCGAAGTGCCCTGTACGAGAGAGACAAGTTGAGATTTCCAGAGTTTGAGTGGGGAAGAAGGTTTCATTATGCTGAAGCAGTAAGGACTGTAGAGGATAGCCAAAGGGTGAGGGATTCAACTGGTGAGTAGGCTTGAAGAGAGGGAGAGCCAGAAGGGATGAGTTTTAGTAAGGTTGGATTTCTTGCGTTTTATAGCCATGGTGATCAACTGCACTGCACTGATGGAGCGGAAAGCACAGAAGATAGATGAGGTAGTTGAAGCAGCAGAGAAACATTGAGGTGTGATATTTTAGTGTCACCCCCTTAAAAGATTTAGATGCACTATTGTAAAGTGGCTGTTCCACTGGATGTCATAAGGTGAATGCACCAATTTGTAAGTCGCTCTGGATAAGAGCGTCTGCTAAATGACTTAAATGTAATGTAATGTAGTGCAGATGATCTACAGGGAGTTTTGAAAGAAGGGGTTCCATCCTCCCAGTCCGACAGCCTGGTGTAGGATCATTTAGGCCCAAAGTAGTGGGATGGGTGGTTGTTTTTTGGGGGGATAGTGGAGGCTCCACAGGAGGTTGGTGACACCTTAATTGGGGAGAATGGGCTTGTGGTAATGACTGGATTGGAAATAGTGTAATGGTTACCAATACATCAAACATGATTTCCAGATGTTTGATCCCATTCCATTTGCTCCGTTCCGGACATTATTATGAGCCGTTCTCCCCTCAGCAGCCTCCTGTTGTGTTTTGGTGCAGGGTTAGATGGTGGTGCAATTCAAATGTTTCAAATGTGCTGTGTTGTGTATTTCTGCCATTCCCCTTTTCTTGTGACCAAAATGTGAAATCCACACTCCGACCTGCGAAAGGCAGAAATACATAACACAGCACCTCGTCTGCCGGAAATTCACACCAAAAAGAAAAAGAAAAATCTCTAAGCAAATAACTTAAATTAATTTGAACTCGGATATTCTGAGTTTCCGGTAGGACGTGAACGCGGAATGAGATCATCAATGTGCGCATTTACACTGACAATAGGGCCCATTATGACGTGTCCCACTTAGTGTTCGCTGTTCTCTGTTGTAATAATCTAAGGATTTGTGTGCACGGTTACACAGATCAGAAAATAGTGTGTCTTATATATCAAATAGTCGTATTATTTCTGAAACTATGGACGCCCCCGAAGAGAAAACTAGTTTTTCTGCTGCACAAAGAAGAGCAGAAATTCGGAGGCGAAAATTGCTCATGAATTCCGAAGACCGAATGAACAGAATCGTGGGTTTCACCAAAGCTGAAGCTGAAAAGAACGGTAAGGAGAATCTAACTGATGGTAAATGGTTTGCTGGCTGATCAGACAAGCAGATTGCATTGCCTGTTAGTTTATTAGCTCTACCATCGAAACTGGCAACTAACGGTAGCTTGTTACCATCTAAATGTTAGCTGCACAGTACACACTTACTGAGCTAGCTAGGGATCATAATGGTGCAGTGAGTTGAAGAGAAACCTTGCGTCAGTGTGGAATGTACTGTAGTCATGACAATTCAGTGCCCTTCTGTAATATATAAAAAAGCTTACTAATATAAATGTGCATTTATTTATATATATTAGTATCAGTCAAAAGTTTGGACACCTACTCATTCAGGCGTTTTTCATTATTTTACTATTTTCTACATTGTAGAATAATAGTGAAGACATCAACACTATGAAATAACACATGGAATCGTGTAGTAATCAAAAAGTGTTGAAGAATGTCATATATTTTGGATTTCTTTAAAGTAGCCACCCTTTGTCTTGAGAGCTTTGCACACGCCCAAGCAGCTTCATTATTCATTTGAGGAATTGATTTCCTGAAATGCGTTTCAGCCAATCAGTTGTGTTGAGACATGGTAGGGGTGATCAAGTGCATATTATGGCAAGAACAGCTCAAATAAGCAACGAGAATCGACAGTCCATCATTACTTTAAGACATGAAGGTCACCTAATGTGGAACATTTGTGAAGTCGCAAAACCCATCAAGCTCTATGATGAAACTGTCTCTCATGAGGACCGCCACAGAAAAGGGAGACCCAGAGTTACCTCTGCTGCAGAGGATAAGTTCAATAGAGTTAACTGCACCTCAGATTGCAGCCCAAATAAATGCTTCAAAAGAGTTCAAGTAACAGACGAGACTGCGTGAATCAGGCCTTCATGGTCGAATTGCTGCGAAGAAACCACTACTAAAGGACACCAATAAGAAGAAGAGACTTGCTTCGGCCAAGAAAAATGAGCAATGGACATTAGCCCGGTGGAAATCTGTCCTTTGGTCTGATGAGTCCATATTTTGAGATTTTTGGTTCCATCCGCTGTGTCTTTTGTGAAACACAGAGTAGGTGAATGATGATCTCTGCATGTGTGGTTCCCACCGTGAAGCATGGAGGAGGATGTGTGACAGTGCTGGTGACACTGTCAGGATTTATTTAGAATTCAAGGCACACTTTACCAGCATGGCTACCACAGCATTCTGCAACGATATACGCCATCCCATCTGGTTTGCACTTAGTGGGACTATCATTTGTTTTTCCTACAGGACAATGACCCAACACACCTCCAAGCTGTGTAAGGGCTATTTGATCAAGAAGGGGAATGCTGCATCAGATGACCTGGCCTCCACAATCACCCGACCTCAACCCAATTGAGATGGTTTGGGATGAGTTGGACCACAGAGTGACGGAAAAGCATCCAACAAGTGCTCAGCATATGTGGGAACTCCTTCAAGACCTGCATTCCAGGTGAAGCTGGTTGAGAGAATGCCAAGAGTGTGTGAAGCTGTCATCAAGGCAAAGGGTGGCTACTTTGAAGAATCTAAAATCATCTAAAATATAATTTGATTTAACACTTTTTGGGGGGCGTTACTACATGATTCCATGTGTTATTTCATAGTTTTGATGTCTTCACTATTTCTGCAATGTAGAAAATAGTAAAAAATAAAGAAACTTTTGAAAAATATTCTGGTACTGTGTATATCCATATATAGAATCTCTATGTTCGTATCTCACTTCACAGAGAAGTCTAGTTAGCCTAATCCATTAAACTGACAATGCCGTCTCATACAGGAGCGTCAAGTCGTGTCACAGAGCCTAGGTTCCACCTGGACTTGGACAGGAACAAGCCGTGGTCAGCATCCTCATCCCCAAGACTGTCTCCATTCCTCCCAGAGGCAGTAGGCAGCAGCCACCCCCACAGCGATCTTCCAGAGAGGAAAGGCTCTCCCCTGCCAGACAGCAGCGAGGTGCTGGGTGTAGACAAGGATGTGACTCCAGGGGTCCGACAAAGGCCACGGGGAGAGGCCCAGCTGGCAGCTGATGAGCCCAGCCATTCCGAATCCCCACGCAGAGGGTTGCAGAAGTATTTATCCCGCTTTGATGACGCCATGAAGCTCAGAGGCCAACTCGCCAATGAGAATCAGGCCCAGGATGCAGCTGGGTCCGACCCAGAAGAGTTGGACTCCTTCAGGCTCTTCAGGCTTGTCGGCAGTGTCCTCCTCGCCATCTTTGTCAGAGGTTTTGTCTGCAAGTATCTGGTGAGTCGGATCAGAAAAGTGTTGCATCTTCCCTTTGAGGTTTTTGAATTTGTTCAATACCACGGACCAATTCTGTCTTCGATACCACTGATTGTGATATGAGAGTAGACCTGTAGCATTTCACTAACTAGGTTGTACTCTTTTCTTCTTTTTGCAGTCCATATTCGCACCATTTCTCACCCTCGAACTGGCCTACATGGGGTTGTACAAGTATTTTCCAAAGGTTTGAGATACAGCTACACCGTTACTATGTAGTGAATGGAGCACAGCTATAACAAATGGGTCAGATGTATGTGGTCATATCCTGTGCAGTATTATTATAGATACATAAATGTGTAATAACTTTCCGCCAGGTTGAGAAGAAGATGCAGACCACAGTGCTGACCGCCGCCCTCCTGCTGTCTGGAATCCCCGCTGAGGTCATCAACCGCTTCATGGACACCTACAGGAAGATGGCTGACGTCTTCGCCGACCTCTGTGTCTACTTCTTCACCTTCATCCTCAGTCACGCGATCTTGCTGTTGCTTAGTTCAGAAGAGACTGATACTCCCTGATGGACTGGAGGTCGCCGTGCTATGGCACTGTAAATGTCACCCCCTCTCTGGGTGACAGAGGAGGGCATGACCCCTGATAGTGATCCTTCACCCTACCTCCCAACCATGTCCCATCCTGAGTCAGTACACCCCATAGGGGAGGGTGTTCGAGGTGCAGGGTCTGCAGGTGGATAAGAGAGGAAGACAGAACTTACTGGTTGAACAAGGTAACATAACATGCATTTGTGTTCTGGCCCTCTTACTATCCAGTAAAACAACACATGTCACTGCACCTATCTGTTGTATATTTAAACATATTACATATTAATCTTGTCCATAGGAGCTGCTTTTAAGTTACTGTTTAAGTAACAGTGTTTACATAAGTGGTTCAGTTACTTTGCGATTTTGTTTGTTTCAAGTGAATTAATCGATCTCGTATGGAAGACAGGAGAAGCACTTGTCTTCCAGTGTTTTGTTTTTGCACCCTTTTATGCTTTAAAGACATGGTTGACTTTATCTGTACATGTGCAAGCTCTTATTAAAAGAGGTCAATTGTGTCATCTGAACTAGGGAGAACAATTGCTTAGGATTGTCTTTTTGGAAAGTGTGTTTTGTCACCGCTATTCAGTGTCGGGGTCTTATAAGCTTGTTTATTATCTGTGCTGAATAAGTCTGATTTGTGGAAATGTCATGTATTGCTCTCCTAGTTATCCCAGCCTCACTAATACAGTCTTTCTGTGGCATGCTACATCATCTGTTAATTAAACAAACATTTTTTTTTAATTTAACAAGGCAAGTCAGTTGAGAACAAACTCTTATTTTCAATGTAGGTCTAGGAACTGTGGGTTTAACTGCCTTGTCAACTCGGGGATTCGATCTAGCAACCTTTTGGTTACTAGTCCAACGCTCTAACCACTAGGCTACCTGCCTCCCCACATCCTACATGGCACTAATTATTTTAGTTGGTGTGAGACTTTTTTTCTTTTCGTGACTTCATTGGTGTGTTCTTGTTTGTCAGAACGGCTTGATTCATTTTCATAATTTTGAAAATTCTAATTTTGTTTAAGGTAAATGCTTTATTCATGCTTTATTTATTGTATGTGAAATATTGAAATCAATATCAAACACAAAGATAAAGAGATGGGAATGTTGCATCTTATAGTGGTATTTAAGTTCTGCTAAACAACACTGTGTTAAACAAATAAAACCTTGGAACATTTCAAAATTTGGTTGATTTATTTTTTTCATTCATTAAACTCCTAGATGTAGGCAGTTTATTTTTTTTACCTTTATTTTATTAGGCAAGAACAAATTAAGAACAAATTATTATTTTCAATGACGTCCTAGGAACAGTGGGTTAACTGCCTGTTCAGGGACAGAACGACAGATTTGTACCTTGTCAGTTCAGGGATTTGAACTTGCAACCTTTCGGTTACTAGTCCAACGCTCTAACCACTAGGCTACCCTGCCGCCCTGTGACCTTGTACATTTGACCTTGTAAATTTGGGTTCATGTCAACTATGTCTTATGATTTGTTTATGCACTAGGAGAGAAAATGCTAATATATATATATTTTTAAACTTCTTAGTAACAATATTTCTACAATAATGACGTTAAAAATAATCATCCCACCACTAGAGGCGGACACATCCAATGCAGCTACGCAATCTGAGAAGAACCGTCACTTTTTGATTACGTTCCAGGAAACAGCTAACGTGATCACGCATGAAAACAAATGCACAAAGTTTAACAATAAAACATTGATATTTAATCTCTTTGTGGACTCGACGTAAACATGGGGCGCGAGTCGAGGTAAGTGAGGAGTTTACGGGTCTCTTGTAATGATTATTTTTTGTCTGTTTTGAAGGATTAAAAAAAGCCGAGCTTGCTATCAAGTGTGCAACGTTGATCCAACGCGCTAGCTAACAAGCTAGCTAACGTTTACAGACCATTGAATGTGATCGATAGCTAGCTGGCTAGCTAGCCTAATAGACAAAGTAAAAATACTTGATAATGCATTCACAAACGACACAATTATTTAAAACATATTGGCCATGTGCTGTGCAGTTGTATATGGTGCTTTCTAGACAACTAGGAACTCTGGGGGTGCGAGGTCAAATCATGACGTTCGTGATCTTCAGGTCGGGAAAGTCGGAGGCCAAAGATCTGTGCATAGATGGCCGAGTTTCCGACTTGATATTCTGAATTGGATGACTGTTCGAAACGATTTTCCCAGGCCGAGCTTGATTTTCCCCCCTCCGAGTTCCCAGTTTTCTTGAACGCGGCATTACTCTCTCGCACTAACGACGTTTTTAACTCATATATATATATATATTTTTTATGTCAGTTGTTTTAGTTAAGTGATTTGAAGTGTTTTAAATCATTTCTGTCAATGTTTGTTAGGCATTACAGGAAACGGTCGGCATCGAGGGGTCGGTCCGGGAGTCGATCAAAGAGCCGTTCCCCAGACAAACGCTCCAAGAAGGATGATGGGGCTGCCTCACGAAACCGAGACAGGGACCGCAACAGGCGGGGAGAGAGGTCACGCAGCCGTGACCGACGCCGATCAAGGTCCAGAGACAGGAAGCGCCCCAGGTAAGTTGTGTGTGAGAAAGACAGAGAACAAGAGTGAGTGATTGATCAAAGTCATCAGAGTAAGAGTGTGTCTTCGAATGTGAAATATATATATGCCTGGTCTGATATTGTTATTGAGTTTGTCTGATGTGATCCAGACGCTCTAGGAGTCGGGAGAAGAGGCGCTCCAGGAGCCGTGACAGGAATAGAAGGTCTAGAAGCCGAGGACGCAGATCTCAATCCGCAAGCCCCAGCAAAAGCAGGAAAACTGAAGAGACGTGAGTTTTTACCAAAGGGTTATATCCCCCCCCCTCAATAAATCTTACGTACACCCGACCTTAACTTGTTCTCCTTTGTCTGTTTTGGTTTGCCAGTCTGTCTAAAAGCAAGGAAAAAGACAACCCTGAAGCCTCTGCAGAGAAGAAGAAAATCAAAGAAGAGCAAGAGGAGGTCGTTGAGGATGTGAGTCCTATTCCACTATAGATGTTGTTCAGCAATTTGGAAACTTTGACCGAAATGTGACAGTTTTTTTAAATATTTGCGCATTCTTTATGTGTTGTCCCCACAGCAAGACTTTGACCAGAACAAGCTGGAGGAAGAGATGAGGAAGAGGAAGGAGCGAGTGGAGAAGTGGAGGGAGGACCAAAGGAAGAAGGCCCTAGGGAACATCGAGGAGATCAAGAGAGAGATCGAGGAGATGAAGCAGGGAAAGAAGTGGAGTCTGGAGGATGACGACGGTGAGGAACAACAGCTCAGGCTTCTACTTTTCATGGTTGTGTTGTGGGGTTCATGTGTACCAAAATGCATTAGTTTCCACTTTCAAAAGACTGATTTAGATAACTGCCAACACAGGGTCTCACCAGACTTCTCTTCCTTTCAGACGACGATGAGGAAGGGACAGCTCCCGAGGAAGAGCCTGAAGAAGGTGAGGAGGGTAAGGGGCCGGAGGAGAAGGAGGAAAAGAAAGAGGAGGAGGAGGAAGAGGAGGAGGAGGTTACTCCCATGGAGCAGGAAGCAGAGGATGAGCTGGATACCTTAGACGCCTACATGGAGGAGGTCAAGGAGGAAGTCAAGAAGTTCAACATGGGCCCCCAGTCTAAAGGGAATGACAAGGTAAGTCAAACCATCCCCCAATAGTTTCCTTCACACATACAGTATTTAGCTCATTGGAAACATTGCTGTCAGTATGTGCTGCTTTGGTCTTTTTGTGTGTGATGCAATCTCTCTCTCTGTGTCTCTCTCTGTGTCTCTCTCTCTGTGTCTCTCTCTCTGTGTCTCTCTCTCTGTGTCTCTCTCTCTGTGTCTCTCTCTCTGTGTCTCTCTCTCTGTGTCTCTCTCTCTGTGTCTCTCTCTCTGTGTGTCTCTCTCTGTGTCTCTCTCTCTGTGTCTCTCTCTGTGTCTCTCTCTCTGTGTCTCTCTCTCTGTGTCTCTCTCTGTGTCTCTCTCTCTGTGTGTCTCTCTCTCTCTCTCTCTCTCTCTGTCTCTCTCTGTCTCTCTCTCTCTCTCTCTCTCTCTCTCTCTCTCTGTCTCTCTGTCTCTCTCTCTCTCTGTCTCTCTCTCTCTCTCTCTCTGTGTCTCTCTCTGTGTCTCTCTCTCTGTCTCTCTGTCTCTCTCTCTCTGTGTCTCTCTCTCTCTCTCTCTCTCTCTCTCTCTCTCTCTGTCTCTTTTTGTTGCCCTCCACACAATTAGAAGGGAGGAGTAAACGTATCCAAAGTTGTCACCGTATGCAAAACTAAGAGGGGACCAAATGTCCACAAAAAGAAGGGTGAGCTGATGGAGAATGACCAGGATGCAATGGAGGTAAGCCGTTTTTTGTCCTGTCATGCTCTTATTGTGATCGTTGGTGTAAATGTATAGGGCTCATGGGGTCAAGTGTTAGTGCACTATGTAGGGAATAGGGTGCTATAGTAGTGCACTATGTAGGGAATAAGGTGCTATAGTAGTGCACTATGTAGGGAATATGGTGCTATGGTAGTGCACTATGTGAATAAGGTGCTATAGTAGTGCACTATGTAGGGAATATGGTGCTATGGTAGTGCACTATGTGAATAAGGTGATATAGTAGTGCACTATGTAGGGAATAGGGTGCCATTTGGTCCAAAAGTCTCAAGAACTTCTCTCACTGAAGAGAGCAGGTTCCTGACATGTTGTGTCACTGTCTTCCCAGTACTCATCAGAGGAAGAGGAAGTGGATCTGGCGACAGCCCTGACTGGCTACCAGACCAAACAGAGGAAGGTGCTGGAGCCAGTGGATCACCAGAAGATTGAGTACGAACCGTACCGCAAGGACTTCTATGTAGAGGTGCCAGAGCTGGCCAAGATGTCTCCAGAGGGTATGTATGTGTGTGTGTGTGTGTGTGTGTGTGTGTGTGTGTGTGTGTTATTTTTTGAGGAAGGGTCTATTTGCAATGACTGATAGTGGTTGTTTTCCCCGTAAAACTTAGTTAACGGCACTAACTGTAAAGCTTACCGTATACTTCCCAGTCTAAACAGTTTGCACGTATATCATGAATACTTTGTGCCGTTTTTCCTGGCTGTTTGTGTGCACACATGTTTTTCTTGAGGCAAGTCGAAGTTCGGTGGCCAAAGTCTACGCCCCTTCTTCAGTGATTGGTCAACAGTACTAGTCTTAAGTAGGAGTGAGAACATGAAGTGTTTGTTGTCATTCAATGAGAGACGACTAGTTTTCATGTACATTTTTTCACTTGAGAAATGCTGCACCAAACATCTTAGCTAGATGTAAATTTGCGCGACTAAGATCTCTGCAAAAGATACATTTTTTTTTAAATTGATACATTTGTATCTTTGATTAATTTGGACTATTTTGAGGAAGTGTATCTGGCTATCTTGTTGCTACGGGGGCTCAAAAGGGACAAACAACAGTAATATTGCATTTTTTCCCTTACTTTTTCAAGCAAATTACTTTGAGGAGTATGAGCACAGATGGTCGCCTAGTCGAGTTCTGCCAAAAGCAAACCGAGCCAATGTGTGTGTGTGTGGCAGGGATTCCATTAGGAAATTGTGGCGCAGGAAATTTGACCAGCAGCATTTTAATTTACTGGACTCATAACCATTGGGTGTGTCACCTGATTAGGGCGTCCAACCACGGTGCTCAGAATGACAAATCACATTTAGATTTATGGTAATTAATCTCAACAGAACATGCAAATCGAGGATACAACCATTTGTGGTTCTTACTGAATATATTTGCGAACATTTCTCTACACCCCCATGGCAAAATGTGTAGAATTGCATGAAATTAAGGCAGACCTGCGAGCCACTGCGGCCCGTCATGAGTTTTCAAAAATTGTGTGTGTGTGTGTGTGTGTGTCCTTATCAAAGTTGCCCATCATTGATCTAACTCCTTTCCTTTTGATGAATGCATACAGAGGTGAATGTCCACAGGCTGGACCTGGAGGGAATCGCAGTTAAAGGAAAAGGTTGTCCCAAGCCCATCAAGTCATGGGTTCAGTGTGGCACGTCTATGAAGATCCTAAGTGCACTGAAGAGGTGAGTGTCGCAGACAAAGTTTTACATTGTAGCATATATAAGTTACCTATTGGTCCAAATGAATAGGACCTTAACATACTTTTTGTTATGTAATCAGCAGTTGATCAAATCCGAAATGTTATTTGTCACATACTTTTGTAAACAACAGACTATAGACTTAACAGTGAATTGCTTACTTACGGGTCCTTTCCAACAATGCAGTTACGATAATTTTGCTAATATACACACGGGTACCAATACCGAGTCGATGTGCAGGGGTCCTTTCCAACAATGCAGAGAAACAAAAAGTAAGAAATAATATATTTTTTTTAATAACACATGGAATAAATACACAATGAGTTACGATCATTTTGCTAATATACACACGGGTACCAATACCGAGTCGATGTGCAGGGGTACGAGGTAATGGAGGTAGATATGTACTGTACATATAGGTATGGATAAAGTGACTAGGTAACAGGATAGATGATTTACAGTAACGGCAGCGTATGTGATAAGCCAAAACAGTTGGTGCCAAAAGGGTCAATGCATATATTCAGGGTAACTATTGGTTAACTATTTAACTAACTATTTAGCAGTTTCATGGCTTGGGGGTAGTAGCTGTTCGGGGTCCTGTTGGTTCCAGACTTGGTGCATCAGTACCACTTACTGATGCACATCTTCTTGGGCTTTCCTCTAACACCGCCTGGTATAGAGGTCCTGGAACACCGCCTGGTATAGAGGTCCTGGAACACCGCCTGGTATAGAGGTCATGGAACACCGCCTGGTATAGAGGTCATGGAACACCGCCTGGTATAGAGGTCCTGGAACACCGCCTGGTATAGAGGTCCTAGATGGCAGGGAGCTTGGGCCCAGTGATGTACCGGGCTGTACGCACTACCCTTTGTAGCGCCTCGCGGTAGGATGCCAAGCAGTTTCCATACCAAGTGGTAATGCAGCCAGTCAAGATGCTCTCAATGGTGCAGTTGTAGAACTTTTTCAGCCTCCTGAAATGAAGAGGCTCCGCTACAACCCCGTGGATGGGGGGATTCTCGGCCCTCCGTTTCCTGTAGTCCACGAACAGCTCCTTCTGTCTTGCTGATGCTGAGGGAGAGGCTATTGTTGTCCTGGCATCTCCCTGCCAGGTCTCAGCCTTTAGGGAGGAGGTCAATCTCATCGTTGTTGGTAATCAGGCACCACCGTTGTGTCATCAGAGAACTTAATGATGGTGTTGGAGTCGTGCGTGGCCACGCAGTCGTGAGTGAACAGGGTGTACAGGATGGGACTAAGCATGCACCCCTGAGGGGCCCCTGTGTTGAGGATCAGCTTGGCGGTTGTGTTGTCTCCCTTACCACCTGGGGGCGGCCCATCAGGAAGTTCAGGATCCAGTTGCTTAGTCCCTGAGTCTTTTAGCTAAGTGATGAGCTTGGAGGGCACTATGGTGTTGCACGCTGAACAGTATTCAATGAATAGCATTCTCACATAGGTGTTCCTTTTGTCCGGGTGGGAAAGGGTAGTGTGGAGTGCAATGGAGATTGTCATCTATTGGGGCAGTATGCAAATTGGGTCCAGGGTGTCTGGGATGATGGTGTTGATGTGAGCCATGACCAGCTTTACATCTGTAGCCATAAAATGCTTTGAGAGTGTAATGAGTCGGTAGTCATTTAGGCAAGTTACTTCGGCGTTCTTGGGCACATGGATTAATGTGGTCTGCATGAAACATGTCGGTATTACAGACTGGGTCAGGAAGAGTTTGAAAATGTCAGTGAAGACTCTTGACAGCTGGTCAGCGCATGCTCTCAGTACACGTCCTGGTAATCCGTCTGGCCCTGCAGCCTTGTGAATGTTACCCTGTTTAAAGATCTTACTCACATCGGCTATGGAGAGCGTGATCACACTGTCTTCCGGAACAGCTGGGGCTCTCATGGATGGTTCAGTGTTGCTAGCATCGATACAAGCATAGAAGAAGGTATCTAGCTTGTCTTGTAGGCTTGCATCACTGGACAGCTCGCGGCTGGGTTTCTATTTGTAATCCTTGATAGTTTGATGCTTTGCCTGTTTGATGGTTTGTCGGAGGGCTTAGCGTCCGGATTAGTGTCCTGCTCCTTGAAAGCGGCAGCTCTAGCCTTTTTTCAGCTCAGTGCTGATGTCACCTGTGATTCACTTGCCATAGACTTCTAGATAGGCGTGTTAAGTGATGTTGTCTTCACATCTCCAGACACAGCTATGAGAAGCCCACCCCCATCCAGGCTCAGGCCATTCCAGCCATCATGTCTGGGAGAGATCTCATTGGCATCGCTAAGACCGGCAGTGGAAAGACCATCGCCTTCCTCCTTCCTATGTACCGTCACATCATGGACCAGAGGCCCCTGGAGGAGGCTGAGGGACCCATCGGTAAGGGCCCCTTTTGTACTAGTTTTCTGTCATATAACCCCATATCAATTACACCTAAATTAACCTGAATGCTTTCTATGTGTAAATCACAATTTTAATTTGCTGAGTAGAATGGTCCTATCAAACGATATGACAGCTGTTCAAGGAAGGTGCTGTATTTTGTAAGGGCAAATAGACGATGAGAGTATGTTGTCTTGAGTTCTATCTGTCCGTTCTCTTCCCCCATTCAGCTGTGATCATGACTCCCACCAGAGAGCTGGCTCTGCAGATCACCAAGGAGTGCAAGAAGTTCTCCAAGCCTCTGAACCTGAGGGTGGTGTGTGTATATGGAGGCACGGGGATTAGTGAACAGGTAGAACCAATTACGATTTACCATGATGATAAAAACATTTTTTTTTTTAATTGTACATTGTATTTAAAGAAATCCTGGGTTGTAGGTTTGAATAATGCAGGGCTCGACATACATTTTTAAACTTTTTATTTAACTAAGGAAGTCAGTTAAAGAACATTCTTATTTACAATGACTGCCTACCAGAAGGCAAAAGACCTCCTGCGGCGACAGGGGCTGGGATTAAACATAAAATATAGGACAAAACGCACATCACGACAAGATAGACCACCATAACATTACATAAAGAGAGACCTAAGAACATAGCGTGGCAGCAACACATGACAACACAGCATTAATGCTTGTTCTCTTGTCTGGGACAAGTGGCAGCAACACATGACAACACAGCATTAATGCTTGTTCTCTTGTCTGGGACAAGTGGCAGCAACACATGACAACACAGCATGAATGCTTGTTCTCTTGTCTGGGACAAGTAAAAAATAAAAATGTCAGACAAGAAGAATATAGATTTAAGTTGTTTGAATGGACAATAAAATAAAAAAATCACTGTCAAACAGTTGGCCTACTCCAATCAGAATTGGATCAGAGGTACCAACATTGGCATAATATTCAAATATATTTTTCATGTACAAAATACATGTTAAAGTGTCGGTGAGATGCATATTGGCCCCAGCCTGATGTCCAAACCGATGCCGACATGAGGGAGGCGCCATAAAATGATGCCAAACTTTGAGACTTTTTAAGTATATTAAATATAGGCTTAACGGTATTCATGTTTGCCTAATTTAATGGAGGATAAGTTGTGTTAGTGTCTAAAAGGCTTGATTCTGTCGAACATACTGGAGGCATGGTTCGTTCAGATTAAATTGTCACAAGACCAGGAGAGTGAAGGACGGTGGCTGTCAGCATGTAAAAAAAAAAAAAAAAAAGTTTTAACCATAAACTTAATTGTTTAAAACCTAGACGTTTTATAATTTGATGAAACATGTCTTTGTTTCAAAGTAGTCTAGCTGAAATCTGACGATAGAAATGTTGAGGGGAATTGTTTTATAAACACTTAAAGGCTGGTTGCCATGGCATATTCTCATGTTCTATTGGGTTTCAAATTAACAATTTTATTGTCCGGCAACCAAATGCATATTTCTCGTCATTAGTAACCCGTGCTAGTGGTTACATCAGTAGTCATATTAGCATCCCATGCTAGTGGTTACATCAGTAGTCATATTAGCATCCCATGCTAGTTGTTGCATCAATAGTCATATTAGCGTCCCGTGCTAGTTGTTGCATCAGTAGTCATATTAGCAACCCGTGCTAGTTGTTGCATCAGTAGTCATATTAGCAACCCGTGCTAGTTGTTGCATCAGTAGTCATATTAGCAACCCGTGCTAGTTGTTGCATCAGTAGTCATATTAGCAACCCATGCTAGTTGTTGCATCAGTAGTCATATTAGCAACCCGTGCTAGTTGTTGCATCAGTAGTCATATTAGCAACCCGTGCTAGTTGTTGCATCAGTAGTCATATTAGCAACCCGTGCTAGTTGTTGCATCAGTAGTCATATTAGCAACCCATGCTAGTGGTTACATCAGTAGTCATATTAGCATCCCATGCTAGTGGTTACATCAGTAGTCATATTAGCATCCCATGCTAGTTGTTGCATCAATAGTCATATTAGCGTCCCATGCTAGTTGTTGCATCAGTAGTCATATTAGCAACCCATGCTAGTTGTTGCATCAGTAGTCATATTAGCAACCCGTGCTAGTTGTTGCATCAGTAGTCATATTAGCAACCCGTGCTAGTTGTTGCATCAGTAGTCATATTAGCAACCCGTGCTAGTTGTTGCATCAGTAGTCATATTAGCAACCCATGCTAGTGGTTACATCAGTAGTCATATTAGCATTCCATGCTAGTGGTTACATCAGTAGTCATATTAGCATCCCATGCTAGTTGTTGCATCAATAGTCATATTAGCATCCCATGCTAGTTGTTGCATCAGTAGTCATATTAGCAACCCATGCTAGTGGTTACATCAGTAGTCATATTAGCATCCCATGCTAGTGGTTACATCAGTAGTCATATTAGCATCCCATGCTAGTTGTTGCATCAATAGTCATATTAGCATCCCATGCTAGTTGTTGCATCAGTAGTCATATTAGCAACCCATGCTAGTTGTTGCATCAGTAGTCATATTAGCAACCCATGCTAGTTGTTGCATCAGTAGTCATATTAGCAACCCATGCTAGTTGTTGCATCAGTAGTCATATTAGCAACCCATGCTAGTTGTTGCATCAGTAGTCATATTAGCAACCCATGCTAGTTGTTGCATCAGTAGTCATATTAGCAACCCATGCTAGTTGTTGCATCAGTAGTCATATTAGCAACCCATGCTAGTTGTTGCATCAGTAGTCATATTAGCAACCCATGCTAGTTGTTGCATCAGTAGTCATATTAGCAACCCGTGCTAGTTGTTGCATCAGTAGTCATATTAGCAACCCATGCTAGTTGTTGCATCAATAGTCATATTAGCAACCCGTGCTAGTTGTTGCATCAGTAGTCATATTAGCAACCCGTGCTAGTTGTTGCATCAGTAGTCATATTAGCAACCCGTGCTAGTTGTTGCATCAGTAGTCATATTAGCAACCCGTGCTAGTTGTTGCATCAGTAGTCATATTAGCAACCCATGCTAGTTGTTGCATCAGTAGTCATATTAGCAACCCATGCTAGTTGTTGCATCAGTAGTCATATTAGCAACCCGTGCTAGTTGTTGCATCAGTAGTCATATTAGCAACCCGTGCTAGTTGTTGCATCAGTAGTCATATTAGCATCCCGTGCTAGTTGTTGCATCAATAGTCATATTAGCATCCCGTGCTAGTTGTTGCATCAATAGTCATATTAGCAACCCGTGCTAGTTGTTGCATCAATAGTCATATTAGCAACCCGTGCTAGTTGTTACATCAATAGTCATATTAGCAACCCGTGCTAGTTGTTGCATCAATAGTCATATTAGCAACCCGTGCTAGTTGTTGCATCAATAGTCATATTAGCATCCCGTGCTAGTTGTTGCATCAATAGTCATATTAGCATCCCGTGCTAGTTGTTGCATCAATAGTCATATTAGCATCCCGTGCTAGTTGTTACATCAATAGTCATATTAGCAACCCGTGCTAGTTGTTACATCAATAGTCATATTAGCAACCCGTGCTAGTTGTTACATCAATAGTCATATTAGCAACCCATGCTAGTTGTTACATCAATAGTCATATTAGCAACCCATGCTAGTTGTTGCATCAATAGTCATATTAGCATCCCGTGCTAGTTGTTGCATCAATAGTCATATTAGCATCCCGTGCTAGTTGTTGCATCAATAGTCATATTAGCATCCCGTGCTAGTTGTTGCATCAATAGTCATATTAGCATCCCGTGCTAGTTGTTGCATCAATAGTCATATTAGCATCCCGTGCTAGTTGTTGCATCAGTAGTCATATTAGCATCCCGTGCTAGTTGTTGCATCAGTAGTCATATTAGCAACACATGCTAGTTGTTGCATCAATAGTCATATTAGCAACCCGTGCTAGTTGTTGCATCAATAGTCATATTAGCATCCCGTGTTAGTTGTTGCATCAATAGTCATATTAGCATCCCGTGCTAGTTGTTGCATCAATAGTCATATTAGCATCCCGTGCTAGTTGTTGCATCAATAGTCATATTAGCAACACATGCTAGTTGTTACATCAGTAGTCATATTAGCAACCCGTGCTAGTTGTTGCATCAGTAGTCATATTAGCAACACATGCTAGTTGTTTTATCAATAGTCATATTAGCAACACATGCTAGTTGTTACATCAATAGTCATATTAGCAACACATGCTAGTTGTTACATCAATAGTCATATTAGCAACCCATGCTAGTTGTTGCATCTTTAAATCTCCACTTAATTTCTAACAGGATATTTTGATCTGTCACATGAAACCCCTTGAGTGTGCTTTTGAGAACTGGAGTTTCCTGCTAGTTGCATAAAGTTGTTTTCATTTTTATTTATTTATTTTTTAAAGCGATGAGGCTGATGCAACAGATCACAGCAGAAATAAAAACTTGATCAACATTTTAAGCTAAACGGTCTGATCTGTTGCGTCAGCCTCATTTGCCTTTTAAAAATGTTTTAAAGTGCAGTGGGTGAATACATTTTAGATATGTCGTCCCAGAGTCTGTTTTCAACCGTCTTATTATTTTAAATCAACGGTTCGCCCTTAATTTCCGTAGCTCAGTTGGTAGAGCATGGCGCTTGTAACGCCAGGGTAGTGGGTTCAATCCCCGGGACCACCCATACGTAGAATGTATGCACACATGACTGTAAGTCGCTTTGGATAAAAGCGTCTGCTAAATGGCATATATTATTATATTATTATTATTATTATAATTTCGAGCCCCTGGCGGGAATTATTTTATAAAGACATAAAAAGTATTTGGTTGTAATGTTGCTATGTTTGATAAGCTCCCAAGTGTGGCCAACCATCTTCCAGGAGAGCCTTTTAAAGGGGCAGTGCGCCAGGAGAGCCTTTTAAAGGGGCAGTGCGGTGTTTTAAGACAGGCTTGTATATACAGAGAAGCCCAGTAGGCATAGTGTAACCTCCAATTCTGTTGGATTCTCTAAGGTTAAATTGATTAGAAAATACATTTTTTTTATTTTGTAAAGTTGTTCCTCGCATCATACAAAGATGAACATGGTGTTACAGACCTTTTGGGGGGGGGAGGGGGGGGGCAAGTAGTTATTAAAGTAAACGTCAAGCCCTAATAATCAGTTAGGAAAAGGCAAACGGGATTGTACGTTGGTTGAATATCGATATTTACATTTTTTTTTTTTAAATGGTTTGTTTCTTGCTTGTGATGCAGATTGCTGAGCTGAAGAGGGGAGCAGAGATCATTGTGTGCACACCAGGGCGAATGATTGACATGTTAGGTGCCAACAGCGGTGAGTGACACACCATGTCTCATTAGCCCTCTTGTGTGTATTGTACCCAGTTAACATATAATGACAGGGATTTCTGATATGTGAGAAACCTGCAGTGTGTGCAATGTCCAGTGTTCTAATTATTTTTGACTTAGAAAGGTCTCTTTCTGACCCACGTACTGACAGAAAGTGAGATGTAAAATGTCCTGCTTTGCATCGGTCGGTACCTCCTTTTTTTTTTTTTTTTTTTTTAACTAAAACTGTCAACGTTATCTGACCGCCTTGGGAATCATACCCGACCACTTTTTGAAGCGTTCCCTGAAGAAATAACGATCAGCTACAAGTAGGTGAAGAGACGATACGGCCTCGTGGGTGGTCCTCACGTTCAGAGGCGTAAGTCAAAAGCTTTCAACAAACCTTTATCCCAAGTCAAGTTTCCTTGTTAGTCGTGTAAAAAGTCAGACATTTCACTCGTGTTTGGATTTGAATAACATGTGAAGCCTAAAGTTAGAACATGGTTGTCCGACAAGTGTGGATATGTTTACAGTCGTATTTAAAAGTCAGTATTGTTTTATGACTGTGTGTAAATGTCATGAGTCATACATGAGTCATGTAATAAAACGCACAGTTTTTATAGCGCTCTTTCCTTCCGCACATGCCAGGTAATCTCTCTGTTTCGTTTTGTAGGTGAAAAGGCGGTCAACATAGTGCTTTGACGTGGCCTCATCTCTTTTATTGTATTGGCTGTTTTCTGACATTTTTACAGGTTCCTCGTGCCCCTGAGATGGTACGCAAGACGAGACAAATATAGAAACCTAATAATCTGTCCGCTTAACAGTAGGCCTGAACACGAATAAATGGCAGTTGTGTGAATTGAAGTGAAATATTTAATGCCTTGGGAAAAGGGAATATTTTATTTATTTATTTTTTTTATTTTTTAAATTTGTTTTTAGGCTTGTTGAGGTAAATTTACCAGGAGGTTCAGGAACTTTGTGTGAAATCTTTGGGTGAGCCCACTTTCCAGAGAGTAACTTGTTTTCCTGTGTCACTATACTTTCCTTGGGTGTGTAGGTCGAGTCACAAACCTGCGGCGAGCCACGTACGTGGTCGTGGACGAGGCGGACAGAATGTTTGACATGGGCTTTGAGCCGCAGGTAGACAGACTCCCATTACATGGTTTTTAAAGGAAAAACTCATAATTTCATGTTATCGCAGCTATTTAGACCTGACCCGGGCACCAGAATAATAGGTCATATCCTGTCCTGTAATGTTCCTTCCCCCAGGTGATGCGTATCATGGACAACGTGCGTCCAGACCGGCAGACGGTCATGTTCTCCGCTACGTTCCCGCGGGCCATGGAGGCGCTGGCCAGGAGGATACTGTCCAAGCCCATCGAGGTTCAGGTGGGAGGCAGGAGCGTGGTGTGCTCTGATGTGGAGCAACATGTGGTAAGACTTGGCCTTTTTACATTCTCTGTGTGTCCTAAATGTTACCGTTTTATAGTGCACTACTTTTGACCAAGGACCATAGGGCTCTGGTAAAAAGTAGTGCACCTATAACGGGAATAGGGTGCGAGTTCCATCTCTTTAACCTTTTTTTTGGTGCCCTGTAAATAGGGCCCGGAGTTATTCCTAGTCAGTAATGTGGTGACGAAAAACTCCTGTTCTACACAGGATATCATATGTAAACCATCCCACCAGAGCAGGGTTACGCAACTGGAGGCCCGCAGGCCAGTCATTTTATTTTGCTCCTCAAAAATGCAAGACCCTGGTGAGGACAACGAGCACGCCGATGAACTTATCTGAGGCGTTTAAAAAAATAAAAAAAAGTTTGTGCAGAAATTCTTTGGTTGTGCAAACCCACAGTTTCATCAGCTGTCCGGGTGGCTGGTCTCAGACCATCCCGCAGGTAAAGAAGCTGGATGTGGAGGTCCTGGCTGGCGTTGTTACACGTGGTCTGTGAGGCCGGTTGGACGTACTGCCAAATTCTCTAAAACAACGTTGGAGGCGGCTTATGGTAGAGAAATTAACATTATACCAACAGCTCTGGTGGGCATTCCTGCAGTCGGCATGCCAATTCCACTCTCCCTCAAAACGTGACACGTCTGTAGCATTGTGTTTTGGGACAAAACTGCACATCTTCGAGTGGCCTTTGCACCTGTGTATTGATCATGCTATTTAATCAGCTTCTTGATATGCCACACCTGTCAGCTGGATGGATTATCTTGGCAAATGAGAAATTCTCATTAACAGGGATGTAAACAAATTTGTGCACAACATTTGAGATAAATAAGCTTTTTGTGTAGTATGAACAATTTCTGGGATTTTATTTCAGCTCATGAAACATGGGACCAACACTTTACACGTTTTGCATTTAAAAAAATGTTTTAATATATTTTTTGTTTCGGTGGCTTCAGAATGTATTCACACCTTTAAAAAAAAAAAAAAGTTATTTAACATTTTTGTGTTAGTCTAAATTTTTAAAATAGGTTAAATTTTGGATGTTGTGGCCTACACACAGTACCCCAATAATGTCAAAGTGGAATTATGTTTTTTTTTTTATGAAATGAAAGGTGGAAATATCTGGAGTCCTTAACTATTCACCATGAATAAGAATATGTCTCCTATGTTGTCAATAGCACCACCATCCATCTTTTACATATTCCATATTGGTCATTTTGTAAAATTGTTAAATTAGTGTTGCTGCCATTTCTCTCTTATCAAGCTGAAGTCACATACACATCCAAGTTTTCCCCTCATCGTGTCTTCTCTCCACGTAGCTGGTAATTGAGGAGGACCAGAAGTTCCTGAAGCTGCTTGAGATCCTTGGCCATTACCAGGAGAAGGGCTCGGTCATCATCTTTGTGGACAAACAGGAGCACGCTGACGGGCTGCTCAAAGACCTGATGAAGGCCTCTTACCCCTGCATGTCTCTGCACGGAGGTAAATGTCATGCAAACACACCCGTGTCCTATTGTCATTTAGTCTGAGGCTCCGCCCACAAAATTGGTCCTCTGGTCAAAGGTAGCACCTTCAAACTCAACTCTGGACCTTGAAGACGGTTCCAATCAGGAAGTGATTTAGACCTGGGACACCAGGTGTGTGTGTGCAATTTTTAATTATCAGGTAGACCAGAAAAGCAGCCAGTTCGGGACATCGTAGGGTCTTGAGTTGAATAGCCCTGATGTAGAGAATTGGGTGGCATTTGGGACACACTGAGTTAGTCCAGGGTTTGAAAGTGACCGGGCTGAGCTCATTCAGTTATTCCAGGGTTTGAAAGTGACCGGGCTGAGCTCATTCAGTTAGTCCAGGGTTTGAAAGTGACTGGGCTGAGCTCATTCAGTTAGTCCAGGGTTTGAAAGTGACCGGGCTGAGCTCATTCAGTTAGTCCAGGGTTTGAAAGTGACCCGGCTGAGCTCATTCAGTTAGTCCAGGGTTTGAAAGTGACTGGGCTGAGCTCATTCAGTTAGTCCAGGGTTTGAAAGTGACCGGGCTGAGCTCATTCAGTTAGTCCAGGGTTTGAAAGTGACCCGGCTGAGCTCATTCAGTTAGTCCAGGGTTTGAAAGTGACCAGGCTGAGCTCATTCAGTTAGTCCAGGGTTTGAAAGTGACCGGGCTGAGCTCATTCAGTTAGTCCAGGGTTTGAAAGTGACCCGGCTGAGCTCATTCAGTTAGTCCAGGGTTTGAAAGTGACCCGGCTGAGCTCATTCAGTTAGTCCAGGGTTTGAAAGTGACCCGGCTGAGCTCATTCAGTTAGTCCAGGGTTTGAAAGTGACCCGGCTGAGCTCATTCAGTTAGTCCGGGGTTTGAAAGTGACCCGGCTGAGCTCATTCAGTTAGTCCGGGGTTTGAAAGTGACCCGGCTGAGCTCATTCAGTTAGTCCGGGGTTTGAAAGTGACCCGGCTGAGCTCATTCAGTTAGTCCGTGGTTTGAAAGTGACCCGGCTGAGCTCATTCAGTTAGTCCAGGGTTTGAAAGCGACCCGGCTGAGCTCATTCAGTTAGTCCAGGGTTTGAAAGTGACCCGGCTGAGCTCATTCAGTTAGTCCAGGGTTTGAAAGCGACCCGGCTGAGCTCATTCAGTTAGTCCAGGGTTTGAAAGTGACCCGGCTGAGCTCATTCAGTTAGTCCAGGGTTTGAAAGTGACCCGGCTGAGCTCATTCAGTTAGTCCGGGGTTTGAAAGTGACCCGGCTGAGCTCATCGTCTCCTCGACCATTTTCCTTATTATATCTTCTAATTAAACCATGTTTATTCATGTCAGATAAACATTTCTCCTTTATCATGTCCGTTGTTTTGAACTATATCATTTGATAACAAGCGTCTGTTTATCTCCGTCCCCTCAATGGTAGGCATTGACCAGTACGACAGAGACAGCGTCATCAATGATTTTAAGAACGGGGCGTGTCGGCTAATGGTGGCCACCTCTGTGGCAGCCAGGGGTTTGGACATCAAGCAGTTGATCCTAGTCGTCAACTACAACTGTCCCAACCACTACGAGGACTATGTCCACAGGGCTGGACGTACCGGGAGAGCCGGGAACAAAGTGAGTAGTGGTCCTGTACGATACCCTAGTAGTCCATCAAACTAATTCATTGTGGTTACTCGTTTATCAAGGAATTCTGATCACTAAAATGGAACAAATTACTGGGCAAATTTTAAAACATTTTTTTTATTCCCCTCCAAGGACCTCTTCAACCATATTAGGGAAAAAAAGATGCATTTGATTGAGTGGGGCGGCAGGGTAGCCTAGTGGTTAGAGTGTAGAGGCGGCAGGGTAGCCTAGTGGTTAGAGTGTAGGGGCGGCAGGGTAGCCTAGTGGTTAGAGTGTAGGGGCGGCAGGGTAGCCTAGTGGTTAGAGTGTAGGGGCGGCAGGGTAGCCTAGTGGTTAGAGTGTAGGGGCGGCAGGGTAGCCTAGTGGTTAGAGTGTAGGGGCGGCAGGGTAGCCTAGTGGTTAGAGTGTAGGGGCGGCAGGGTAGCCTAGTGGTTAGAGTGTAGGGGCGGCAGGGTAGCCTAGTGGTTAGAGTGTAGGGGCGGCAGGGTAGCCTAGTGGTTAGAGTGTAGGGGCGGCAGGGTAGCCTAGTGGTTAGAGTGTAGGGGCAGGGTAGCCTAGTGGTTAGAGTGTAGGGCGGCAGGTAGCCTAGTGGTTAGAGGCAGGGTAGCCTAGTGGTTAGAGTGTAGAGGCGGCAGGGTAGCCTAGTGGTTAGAGTGTAGAGGCGGCAGGGTAGCCTAGTGGTTAGAGTGTAGAGGCGGCAGGGTAGCCTAGTGGTTAGAGTGTAGAGGCGGCAGGGTAGCCTAGTGGTTAGAGTGTAGAGGCGGCAGGGTAGCCTAGTGGTTAGAGTGTAGAGGCGGCAGGGTAGCCTAGTGGTTAGAGTGTAGAGGCGGCAGGGTAGCCTAGTGGTTAGAGTGTAGAGGCGGCAGGGTAGCCTAGTGGTTAGAGTGTAGAGGCGGCAGGGTAGCCTAGTGGTTAGAGTGTAGAGGCGGCAGGGTAGCCTAGTGGTTAGAGTGTAGAGGCGGCAGGGTAGCCTAGTGGTTAGAGTGTAGAGGCGGCAGGGTAGCCTAGTGGTTAGAGTGTAGAGGCGGCAGGGTAGCCTAGTGGTTAGAGTGTAGAGGCGGCAGGGTAGCCTAGTGGTTAGAGTGTAGAGGCGGCAGGGTAGCCTAGTGGTTAGAGTGTAGAGGCGGCAGGGTAGCCTAGTGGTTAGAGTGTAGAGGCGGCAGGGTAGCCTAGTGGTTAGAGTGTAGAGGCGGCAGGGTAGCCTAGTGGTTAGAGTGTAGAGGCGGCAGGGTAGCCTAGTGGTTAGAGCGTAGAGGCGGCAGGGTAGCCTAGTGGTTAGAGCGTAGAGGCGGCAGGGTAGCCTAGTGGTTAGAGCGTTGGACTAGTAACCGGAAGGTTGCAAATTCAAATCCCCGAGCTGACAAGGTACAAATCTGTCGTTCTGCCCCTGAACAGGCAGTTAATCCATGCATGCATCATGGCTCGTGTAAATCTGAGCTGGAAAAAAATAAAATACTTAAAATTTTTTTAACCTTTATTTAACCAGGCAAGTCAGTTAAGAACAAAATCTTATTTTCAATGACGGCCTAGGAACCGTGGGTTAACTGCCTGTTCAGGGGCAGAACGACAGATTTGTATCTTGTCAGCTCGGGGGTTTGAACTTGCAACCTTCCGGTTACTAGTCCTGTGGAAGACTCATTTCAGTGGAAGGCATAGGCCAAATGTCCAGGGTTCACCGCGAGGACGGAACCCAGGTTCCGTAACGAAACGGTGCAGGAACAAATACGCGTACCGGGTTACAACCCTAATGTTAAAAACCCCACCCTGATTTGTTGTGTCCCAGGGCTTTGCCTACACCTTCATCACAGATGAGCAGGCACGCTACGCCGGGGACATCATCAAGGCCCTGGAGCTCTCGGGGTCCCCTGTGCCCAAGGAGCTGGAGCAGCTGTGGCTGTCCTTCAAAAACCAACGGCAAGCGGTAAGAGGAAGTTCCGAAGTAGTGCTGTTCCTGCGTTGTCGTGGAAACGGTCTGTGTGTCCAACAACAACAACAACAACAAAAAACACTGCATTACAGCTGATGATTGTCAGCGACGAATTACAATATTATATTCTGTGTCCTTTTTTAAATTTTATATTTCTTCAACTCGATATTCAACAAGATTAGACCAGTTTTTTTTCACTGGCTTATTTCCCATTGCTGCTAGCACTGTGTCATCAGCGGGCGAATGTAACACACCCTCTCTATAATGGCCTTTTTCTTTTCCCAGGAGGGTAAAAGCATCAAGAGCAGCAGCGGGTTCTCGGGGAAGGGCTTCAAGTTTGACGAGACGGAGCATGCCCTGGCTAACGAGAGGAAGAAGCTGCAGAAGGCCGCTCTGGGTCTGCAGGACTCTGATGACGAGGACGGAGCCCTGGATGTGAGTACGGGTTCTGATCATGTAGCTAGGGCCCAGGATGTGAGTACGGGTTCTGATCATGTAGCCTGGGCCCAGGATGCGAGTACAGGTTCTGATCATGTGACTAGGGCCCAGGATGCGAGTACAGGTTCTGATCATGTGACTAGGGCCCAGGATGCGAGTACAGGTTCTGATCATGTGACTAGGGCCCAGGATGCGAGTACAGGTTCTGATCATGTGACTAGGGCCCAGGATGTGAGTACAGGTTCTGATCATGTGACTAGGGCCCAGGATGCGAGTACAGGTTCTGATCATGTAGCCTGGGCCCAGGATATGAGTACAGGTTCTGATCATGTGGATCGAGCCCAGGATACGAGTACAGGTTCTGATCATGTGGATCGAGCCCAGGATGCGAGTACAGGTTCTGATCATGTGACTAGGGCCCAGGATGCGAGTACAGGTTCTGATCATGTGACTAGGGCCCAGGATGCGAGTACAGGTTCTGATCATGTGACTAGGGCCCAGGATGCGAGTACAGGTTCTGATCATGTGACTAGGGCCCAGGATATGAGTACAGGTTCTGATCATGTGACTAGGGCCCAGGATGTGAGTACAGGTTCTGATCATGTGACTAGGGCCCAGGATATGAGTACAGGTTCTGATCATGTGACTAGGGCCCAGGATGTGAGTACAGGTTCTGATCATGTGACTAGGGCCCAGGATGTGAGTACAGGTTCTGATCATGTGACTAGGGCCCAGGATGCGAGTACAGGTTCTGATCATGTGACTAGGGCCCAGGATGCGAGTACAGGTTCTGATCATGTGACTAGGGCCCAGGATGCGAGTACAGGTTCTGATCATGTGACTAGGGCCCAGGATGTGAGTACAGGTTCTGATCATGTGACTAGGGCCCAGGATGCGAGTACAGGTTCTGATCATGTGACTAGGGCCCAGGATGCGAGTACAGGTTCTGATCATGTGACTAGGGCCCAGGATGCGAGTACAGGTTCTGATCATGTGACTAGGGCCCAGGATGCGAGTACAGGTTCTGATCATGTGACTAGGGCCCAGGATGCGAGTACAGGTTCTGATCATGTGACTAGGGCCCAGGATGCGAGTACAGGTTCTGATCATGTGACTAGGGCCCAGGATGCGAGTACAGGTTCTGATCATGTGACTAGGGCCCAGGATGCGAGTACAGGTTCTGATCATGTGACTAGGGCCCAGGATGCGAGTACAGGTTCTGATCATGTGACTAGGGCCCAGGATGCGAGTACAGGTTCTGATCATGTGACTAGGGCCCAGGATGCGAGTACAGGTTCTGATCATGTGACTAGGGCCCAGGATGCGAGTACAGGTTCTGATCATGTGACTAGGGCCCAGGATGCGAGTACAGGTTCTGATCATGTGACTAGGGCCCAGGATGCGAGTACAGGTTCTGATCATGTGACTAGGGCCCAGGATGCGAGTACAGGTTCTGATCATGTGACTAGGGCCCAGGATGCGAGTACAGGTTCTGATCATGTGACTAGGGCCCAGGATGCGAGTACAGGTTCTGATCATGTGACTAGGGCCCAGGATGCGAGTACAGGTTCTGATCATGTGACTAGGGCCCAGGATGCGAGTACAGGTTCTGATCATGTGACTAGGGCCCAGGATGCGAGTACAGGTTCTGATCATGTGACTAGGGCCCAGGATATGAGTACAGGTTCTGATCATGTGACTAGGGCCCAGGATGCGAGTACAGGTTCTGATCATGTGACTTGGGCCCAGGATGCGAGTACAGGTTCTGATCATGTGACTAGGGCCCAGGATGCGAGTACAGGTTCTGATCATGTGACTAGGGCCCAGGATGTGAGTACAGGTTCCACACTCTCCTACAGCTTAGAGTAGAATGCCAACTGTGGCTTGTATATAGCCTCGCTACTGTTATTTTACTGCTGCTCTTTAATGAGTTATTTTACATTTTTTAACTTATTTTTCTTAGAACTGCATTGTTTGTTAAGGGCTTGTAAGTAACCAGGGCCCAATAGGGTTATAGAGGGTTATGTAGGGAGCCATTTGGGACATACACACTCACCTGGTTCCAGACCAGGGTTATAGAGGGTTATGTAGGGAACAGTCACCTGGTTCCAGACTAGGGTTATAGAGGTTTATGTAGGGAACACTCACCTGGTTCCAGACTAGGGTTATAGAGGGTTATGTAGGGAACACTCACCTGGTTCCAGACTAGGGTTATGTAGGGAACACTCACCTGGTTCCAGACTAGGGTTATAGAGGGTTATGTAGGGAACACTCACCTGGTTCCAGACTAGGGTTATAGAGGGTTATGTAGGGAACACTCACCTGGTTCCAGACTAGGGTTATAGAGGGAACACTCACCTGGTTCCAGACTAGGGTTATGTAGGGAACACTCACCTGGTTCCAGACTAGGGTTATAGAGGGTGATGTAGGGAACAGTCACCTGGTTCCAGACTAGGGTTATAGAGGGTTATGTAGGGAACACTCACCTGGTTCCAGACTAGGGTTATAGAGGGTTATGTAGGGAACACTCACCTGGTTCCAGACTAGGGTTATAGAGGGTTATGTAGGGAACAGTCACCTGGTTCCAGACTAGGGTTATAGAGGGTTATGTAGGGAACACTCACCTGGTTCCAGACTAGGGTTATAGAGGGTTATGTAGGGAACACTCACCTGGTTCCAGACTAGGGTTATAGAGGGTTATGTAGGGAACAGTCACCTGGTTCCAGACTAGGGTTATAGAGGGTTATGTAGGGAACACTCACCTGGTTCCAGACTAGGGTTATAGAGGGTTATGTAGGGAACAGTCACCTGGTTCCAGACTAGGGTTATAGAGGGTTATGTAGGGAACAGTCACCTGGTTCCAGACTAGGGTTATAGAGGGTTATGTAGGGAACAGTCACCTGGTTCCAGACCAGGGTTATAGAGGGTTATGTAGGGAACACTCACCTGGTTCCAGACTCTTGATAATGTATATCGCAACCCATCCATTGTGGTCAAACCATACATTTCTAAAACCTCATGGAATACGTACTATATTGACACAATATCTCACCCTGTCCTTACAGATTGACGAGCAGATCGAGAGCATGTTCAACTCCAAGAAGAGGGTGAAGGATCTGTCGGCTCCAGGGGGAGGGCCGCCCAGCGCTGCGGCCGTTGCGGCTGCAGCAGCAGGGGGCCTAGCCAACCTCGGTGCCCCCTCTGCTGGGAACATCCAGAAACTGGAGATGGCCAAGAGACTGGCTCTCAGGATCAACGCCCAGAAGAACTTGGGGGCTGAGGCTCAGGTGGGTGTGGGTGGGTCTGTGTTTTTTTTAGTAGCCTTCAACCTTCCAACCTGACGTAATTCATTGCTCTCTCTGGACAGGATGTGATGCAACAGGCCACCAATGCCATCCTGAGAGGAGGCACCATCATGGCCCCCTCCGTCTCGGCGAAGACCATCGCCGAGCAGCTGGCTGAGAAGATCAACGCCAAGCTCAACTACATCCCTGTGGAGAAGCTGGAGGAGGAGAGGCAGGCAGCTGAACAGGCCGAGACAGTCAAGAGATACGAAGAGGAGCTGGAAATCAATGATTTCCCTCAGGTCAGTTTTTATATGGGCCTGGATCCCAAATGCCACCCTATTCCCTATATAGTGCACTACTTTTACCCTATTTCCTAGTCCCTAGACAGTGCACTATTGTCTTATGGGCCCTGGTCAATAGTAGTAAACTACATAGGGAATATGTTGTCATTTGGGACTCAACACTAGGGTGTAGGTGGAGGACTCAACACTAGGGTGTAGGTGGAGGACTCATTGAATCTCTAAACGAAAGGTATTCACCATTGCCATGTGAACTATGCATTACTTTATCATGCTGATTCTCTTTCAGTTGAACAGTCTATTTACCATGTCTGTTCCTTGACGGACGGAGCTTTTAATATATATATTACTTTTTTATTTTTTACATTAGATTAAAGTAGAGACTAAGAGTTAGAAAATGGTATCGTACATTTCGTACAGTTGAGGAATGAAGGGAAAGTAATTCTGCTCTGAAAGTTGATAAACTTGTTTTGGTACACCTATTGGAGAGCTCTGCTTTGTCTACATCCATTCTGCGTTGTTCACACCCTCTTAAGCCTTAGCCTCGCTCATCTCTTTAAGGGTTGACATGTGAGGCTTCGCAGAGTGGATACGATAGTGTACTAAACGACCAAAGATTTCCAAGACTAAAAGCTGGTTCATACTACATCTAATTGACATGTCGGTAGACGGTTGTCGTAGTGACATGAACATTCTGTTGTCGTCCAACATCAAACTTGTCGTTTTGAAAAAGTATAAACATAAAAACATGCCATCAGCTGGCTGGCTGATGGTCCAAAATATCATAACTGTTGCATTTTTTAAACACCTCAATAAACCCATCTGTTTTAAAAATGAATTTAGTAGATGTCAATCAAACAAACCAGGCAACTAAATGCAACTTTCTAAACAATGTTTTGGTTTGTTTCTAGCATGTTAGCTAGCTAGTGGCTAGCCTGTTCAAATAATGACCATATCAGAACTGACAACATCATCTTCACTTCAGCAAATTGTTACTCATTATTACAGGAAAATAATCTCATAACAAGTTAATGGCGAGCTAATTACAGAAAAATAGCTTACGGTTGGGAGTGTGACGAAATTAAAGTCTGGGCTTTCTACCTGAGAATTGTATAACTTTGGACACTGTCTCTTTGGCCTAACGTTATATCCTAATTTGACTTTGGTGCAGGTCATGTTCTTCACATTACCACAACCCTATATCAAATAAAACCAACGTTTTTGTCACATGCACAGGATACAGAAGGTGTAAACAGTACAGTGAAATGGTCACTTGCATAGTGAAGTCTTTTATTTAGACATGTAGCTAGCTAGCTAAACGAATAATCATAATCCCAACTCATAACGTTACTACAATGCATGAATCTGCAAGTAGCTAAAGCTAACCAACTCGTTTCAATGTTAGGCTATAACTAGCAATGCAAATCTTGTTCCTTGGCAAAACCAACTAGGCTTGTAATTTTAACTATTTTATTCGTATTTACAGATGTGTTAATGTAACAGTATAAATTTAGACCGTCCCATCGCCCCGACCCGGGCGCGAACCAGGGACCCTCTGCACACATCAACAGTCACCCACGAAGCATCGTTACCCATCGCTCCACAAAAGTTGCGGCCCTTGCAGAGCAAGGGGAACTACTACTTCGAGGTCTCAGAGCAAGTGACGCCCCCGATTGAACCGCTATTTAGCCCGAACCAACGCTAACTAAGCTAGCCGTTTCACATCCGTTACATTAAGGCACATGAAAGTTCACATATTCCTGAAGGCATTTCTGCCCCCCACAAGTGGTAGATGGTACTGACCTCACAAAGCGTCTCAGAGTAGGAGTGCTGATCTAGGGATCTGTCCATATAATATTATTCATCATGATCTAAATGGGGAAAAACTGATCATAGATCAGGACTTACTCTGAGACGCTTTGTAAATACGGCCTAAGCGAACAGGAAGATATTAATGTCTGTTTCCTGTGTTCCACCAGACTGCGAGGTGGAAGGTCACGTCTAAGGAGGCCCTCCAGAGGATCGGAGAATACTCTGAGGCAGCCATCACAATCAGAGGAACCTACTTCCCTCCAGGCAAAGAGCCCAAAGAGGGAGAACGCAAGATCTACCTGGCTATTGAGAGTAAGCAGCTAATTCTACTTGCAATGACCACTTCCAAGTCTTCACCAATGTTGGAGAGTTGAGTGTTGCATGTTAGCAGTAGTGAGTGGTGGTTGTTGTTGTTGTTGATGGATGTCACTTGTCGTAATATTTTGATGTATTTGATTGACAGGTGCAAATGAGCTGGCCGTTACGAAGGCCAAGGCTGAGATCACTCGGCTCATCAAGGAGGAGCTTATCAGATTAGTAAGTTCTGGCCATAGAAATAGAATTCATATGTATGGTTCTGTCCTCTGTTATCTCAGATCTATATCTGTCTATCTGTCTATCTATTTACTGATGCTGGGCCTAGGGAGTCATTCTATAATCATTTGTGTCAGTCTACATGTTGGTTGCATCATTGTATGAACACCAGTAATAAAAGTTGAATGTATTAAAAGTACTGAAAGTAATTAACTTGGTGAGGAGGAGGGGGGTGTATTAAAAAAATAAAAAATAATTATCATTGCTCAATAAATGTTCTCTCTCATTTTAGCAAAACTCCTACCAACCGACCAGCAAAGGAAGATACAAGGTCTTGTAGTGACGATGAGATTGGGCTCAGACGCAGTGACTCCTTCATTTCTCCAACGTTTCATCATATTTGTTTCAGAATGTATTGGTATATATTTTTTCTCACTGTAAGACCAGTGACCTCCAGAAGGGATTGTTCTCGTGAGAGTAGGATTGTTCTCGTGAGAGTACTTTCTCTTTTAGACTAAGTTTCCTCTCTGTACTTTAAGTGGAGATTTAGTCGTGATTTTTTTTTTTTAAATTTTTTTTTAAGGTTTCACGGCGCAAAATGTATCTGATATCCGTTCTATAATATACCAGCTGAAATGTAACGGGTTCTCTACCACCATCATTCAAACATTTGCTTATTTTTGTCCTTAAACATTAAACAACAAGTAGTTTTTTATTTTTTGGATTTGTACCTTTATTTAACTAGGCAAGTCAGTTAAGAACAGATTCTTATTTTCAATGACGACCTAGGAACAGTGTGTTAACTGGTCTAGGAACAGTGGGTTAACTGCCTGTTCAGGGGCAGAACGACAGATTTGTTTAACCTTCCGGTTACTAGTCCAACGCTCGAACCACTAGGCAACCCTGCCGCCCCGTAGTTATAGATCCTGTTTTATTTCTGTGTGTAAAATAATATTTTGGGTCACTGGTCTGTAGTCATCTGAACAAGTAAGGAATGGCGCGTTGATGATTTTTTTTTTTTTTTTTTTTAACAGCCCTTGAATGATGTAATGTGTTTTTACTTCTTTTCCTCTCTAATAAAACATTGTGTTGGTAAGGAACATGTTGTCACTGGTCTGTGTTAGATACATTATATACCAATGGTTTGTGTGTTACATCTGGATTTGATGTTCTTTACATTGTACTGACAATCTTATCAGGCTATGATTGGGTTTTGTAGTGACTTAAAAAACAGGGCATATTATACGTGAACTACAAGATGAAAACCAATTGACAGAATTCAAGCTTAACCATAACGACAATGGAGGTTTGTGTATGTACTGTGACCTTGATTACTTAATAATTACGTATAGCCTACTGTGGAAAGAACCAGCACAACTGATTTTTTTTCTTTTGGACTAAATTATTTAGCCTGCAGAAAAAGTGGTTGAAACTATTTCATGGTCCGTTGATCAATTTGCTACTTTCCAAATAATGTTTCGGTCTTTGGAGGAATAGTGTATTACGTGGCTTTACTGCGCATGCAAATAATAGAACAAATTGATATTGTGTGGAAGTTAGTTGCTATTACAATTGCGAATGTATTCAAGAACTGGCGTAAACACGATGAAAATGTAAATCATAATTTGCTTGGAGTTGCTGCAATTCCCTTTTGGAGTACCGCGCATGCGCAGTGGTCCCCTGTACCTTATAAATTTTTAATGGCAATGGCTGCGTTTCTCATCTAAACATCTCATGCGAAACAACAAACCTATAAATACGACATTTCTTTCCACCTCTGACAAAAGGCGTTATCGATTTAGTAATAGTAATCGATCGATTGTGATCTATGAAAAATGGATCGGCTGTAGAATTTGAAGATAGAAGATCTGTCATTTTTAACCCTTTGCATTCCATGATCCACAAACAATCGAGGTACAGTAATTGCTTGGTTTTATGAATTACTTTAATTTACCATGTTTTTAATGTTATCGAAACATCCATTTCTGAACATATTACTTGTAAATGAGCGCGTGGTAAAGTGATTTCCTAAATGTGTTGCGAAAACGAAAGCTTTTTTGTGTCCAGGATTGTCTGCAAAATACAACGAACAACTAACTGATTAATATATTTCGCTGAAAAAGAGGGTAGGCATTACTAGGCAACTGTGATGTGGGAAGGCTAGTCATTTTAACTCTCATTGTAACATTAAGTCTTTATCATGACACGCTGCACCATCCCTGCACGTTCAACGAAGCTAGCATTGGATGTTGACAATAGACCATTACAAGAGTCAAGATATTCTATACTTCTATAGTTTAATAATTCATTACGGGTGCAGTACAGAAGTTGTCTCTCATTTGAAGTATTCTACACCAGCATTTGATTTGTAACAGAACAGCCGAAACACAATATGCCACTACTAACTAGTTTGTGGATGAGACTGGAATAGGATTCCTGTGTCTACTCTTAACTTGCACTACTAGCATTAAACCTGTCAAAAAAAAAAAGGTTATTCATTACATTAGAAGTAGTTTAGCATTTTCTCAACAATGCATCTCTTGTATCCCATTGTTTTCTCCAGCAGAAGATGATACGCCAGGTGACCAACAGCAATGACTATTGCATGAGTGGCAGGCCGTCGTGCCTGGCAGAGGATGGCCGACACCCCACCAGTCACTTTGACCTATGCACTGCCCAGTCCAACAAGTTCTACCAAGCTCCGCCGCCCCCTCCCTTGCAAATGACCTTGCCCCCTCTGCCCCTGCCACCCCAGAACAACCTGAAACCCATGCCTTGTCAGAGGCAGAATGGCCTCAGTGAACCTCACCCCCAAGCTGTTGGAATTACGAACAATGAAAAGCCAGAGGACTCCAAGAAAAAGAAAAACCCGGGGAGGTCTGGAAGGAGAGGAAGACCTTCGGGAACCACTAAATCGGCAGGTTACAGGACCAGCACAGGGAGGCCTCTGGGAACCACTAAGGCTGCCGGGTTCAAGACCAGCCCAGGGAGGCCCCTGGGAACGACCAAGGCAGCGGGATATAAGGTCAGCCCTGGTAGGCCCCCTGGCAGTATCAAGACCCTGTCTCGCCTCAACAAACTAGGCTATGGTACGTGTAGCGCCGCAGCATTCCCCTACACTATGATGAACAAAGGCAGCCTCTGCGAACCCTCGTGCAAGGAAAAGGAGACCAACGAGTAAAGTCCTACTTTTCACATGGCTTGTTGGAGAAATAAAAGGCTGCATGTCCTAAGTGCTGTCAAATAGAGGGGTTGTTTGTACCGTTTCCCTGGTTGAGTGTACAGATGTACTATTACTGGCATGTGCCTCTTCAGTGTGCATGCTTCTATCCAAACCGGATTTCTTTGTAATATAGAGTATAGCTTATACACTACACTGAGTGGACAAAACATAAGGAACACCTTCCTAATATTGAGTCCCCCCCCTTTGCCCTCAATTCATCAGTGCATGGACTCTACAAGGTGTCGAAAGCGTTCCACAGGGATGCTGGCCCATGTTGACTCCAATGCTTCCCACAGTAGTGTCAAGTTGTCTGGATGCCCTTTAGGTGGTGGACCGTTCCTGATACACAGGGGAAACTGTTGAATGTGGAAAAACATAGCAGCTTTGCAGCTCTTGAGTACAAACCGGTGTGCCTGGCACCTACTACCATACCCCGTTCAAAGGCACTTTGTCTTGGCCTTTCACCCTCTGAATGGCACGCACACATACACAATCCATGTCTCAATTGTCTTTAAAGGACTTTAAAATCCTTCTTTCACCTGTCTCCTCCCCTTCATCTACACTGATTTCAAGTGGATTTAACAAGTGACACCAATAAGGGATCATAGCTTTCACCTGGTCAGTCTAGGTAATGGAAAGAGCAGGTGTTCTTAATGTTTTTATTTTATTTTTTAATTCTCAGTGTATGTGATATAGGTATAGCGTATACATTATGTGATGAAGAAATGCGGGTGTACAGTACACTAGAGTAGTTATTGTTTGACATGAGAAAGTCAACACATTCTTTTCCACTGAACTTCACAGAACTGTAATTCACCTAAAAGGATTCCTGTTAATCCAATCTCTATGGTTTGCAGTGTCTTTTCTCAATGAACTAATACAGTATGAATTTTATGCTGATGTTAACAGTAACAAAAAAAACAAAAAACAGAACTATCCCTTAATTGGGATGTTACGAGTCTACACAAATGAATCTATATTTGAATTTCAACATGGGGAATTTGAAACATTGTTGATACAAATCGCAGCAGATGGTCAGTCTTTGTTGTTACTGTCAAAATGGCTACGTATTGAGGCTGTCCTACTATGAAATCTCTGTAGATAGTTTTATACTGTGAAATGGCTATTGTTTTTAAATCAACAGATCCTGAAGGTGCTATGTATCTCAGAATGTATTGACATGGTTTCTATTACGGCTGCAGAGCAAACTATTGTTTCATATGAACCACTCTATTAATAGGTCTACACGTGACTGACATGGCCTGGGGGTGCGTTCAGCAGGACGTTGTTCAACGTTCAGATAGAAAAACAGCATGTAGAACAAACACGCCTCTCTGACACATAGAATAAGGCATTGTGTCAGCTCTTGTTTCTATCTGCTAGGTTCCAGAACGTTTTATTTCTATCTGCTAGGTTCCAGAACGTTTTATTTCTATCTGCTAGGTTCCAGAACGTTTTATTTCTATCTGCTAGGTTCCAGAACGTTTTGACTACTGAATGTGACCTGTTGCTGGTGTCACAGTGGTGTCTGTATGTGTTGGTCTAGTACTACACCAAATATACCAGCACAATTCCTCACAGGAAGAGATCCTCCAGTCCGTTTCATTGGGTTCCCTTCGTACTGAAACACAACATTTTTACACCATATTAATTCTTATTTTCCTTATAATTTGAATATCAGACAATCAGCAACTAGTGTGTCCATAGGTGCAGAGTGTTGTTTACCTGTTAAATTGGAATTATTGATCGTTTTTGATAGCTATGATGAATACACATCAATATAGTACATGTCACTGTAATCCCAATTACATATTTACATTACCATGCATCTAAAATAATAGAGGCATACTTGCTTCGTAAGTGTTTTTGTGCTGTGATTTCTGAGGGGAACCCATGGGATGTTTTGGAGAATCAAGGTATTTTTGAGTAGGGGGTATTGTTTTTGCGGGGGACTTATTATGGGAATGGCTGGGTGATTGTGTTTTGTAAATACCTGAAACATTTCCTCTAACTTGGTCTTTTTCCCCTGTTTTACCTCGGAGCAAAGGATAGTGTCAGCTGTCCTGTGTGGTCAATTGTCAGTGCAATGTTTTGTGTTATGATTTATTCTCTATCACCATCTTGAAGAATAATAATAATAACAACGTTTATAGTGCTTTTCAATACAAGAAACACATTGCTTCACATTATAAAATAATACTATACTTTTGATTCAAATATGATCATGTTTAATATTGAATTGTGTACAACACTTGAGGCCTCCTCATTGAAGACCCACACAATAATTTATGCTTTGTCCATTGGAGAGATTAGTTGCATTTGGATGTAAAATAAATTATTCTTTTTTAAAAAATTTTATTGAATAATGATGACATAGGGTACTACTATGTTCAAATCAATCTACAGTGTTGTATCATCTTAACCAAAGAATCAGATGTTTTCTGCCTTCCAGTTTGAGATGTTTAAGTAAATGCATGCTAGAGTAGCCCATAACAATTAATCAGATATTTTGAACAAATATAAAAATGAATCCTCTTAACATATAACATTCTGTAACTTGTATTTGGGAGAGAGAGAGAAAAAAAAACATGTATTTAAATCTGCTATATCTACTACAGGTATAATCAATACAATTGCTACTCAATTTCTGTTTGAAGTTGTATACAGTATGTACCCTTGCGCATCAAAGTTATAGTTATAGTTTTTGAACACAGAAACAATAGTTGTGTATCTTGTCAAAAAGCGAAGAGCTTTTCGTTTTTGCATTGCAATACATTCAAAAGCCTTTTAGGTAGTGCTTATGTAGCAATGTTTTATATGACATATCACATTCACTGTTTATTGCCATACAGTATTCACAATATTATAATGTTCTACTGTGTCATTAAATGTATTGTAACATACCATTATCTTTACTGCGATGGGTTAGGTATTGACATTATAAAAACTAATGTTTGGTAAGAAATATAAATATATTAGTTCAAGTTTACAATGTTATTTTATGGTATAACGGGGTGGGGGTGGGGGGGATTGTACATTCTGCTTTGGTGTTTTGTGAATATTCTTGCTATTCATACATAGGTTACACCCATGTCTACATAAGTGCTGGTTACATAAGAGTATACTTGATTTCTATACCAGAGTCCTCTATTTGAGATACTTGCTTCATCACTCTGCTTGAAATATGTTTGTGAAACACATAGCGTTTTATCCACGTGGGTATTCATTTTATTGCATTCTGTCTGCATCAAATGTAATAATGAATTTATAACATTGAGTTAGTTGCACTTCAGTTAGAGGACATTTTGAACATTTATCCTGTCAACCATTAATCTTGTATATTTATCTGAACCTTTATCTTGTATCATTAGAGGCAATCATTTACTTGTAATTACTTAGGCCTATCACTGCATCCAATCAGTCAAAAATATGAAACTGACTTTTTTTTTTTAGGTGAAAAAAAAAAAACATGAATGGCTGGGAAGATTTGTTTAACCCATTTTGGAAATTGATGATCATTATTAATAATTTCTATGTCAAACTGTTTACATGGGGTTATCTTTGACTGTCCCCCCCCCACACCGCCACAGTTTCTGCTAGATACCCGTGGATCTGTTGCAATATCTTCTAGCAACTTATTGCGACGACAAACTTCTTTCTCAGAACGTTTTATTTCCTTCTCAGAACATTTTACTTCCTTCTCAGAACATTTTACTTCCTTCTCAGAACATTTTACTTCCTTCTCAGAACATTTTACTTCTCAGAACATTTTATTTCCTTCTCAGAACATTTTATTTCCTTCTCAGAACATTTTACTTCCTTCTCAGAACATTTTACTTCTCAGAACATTTTATTTCCTTCTCAGAACATTTTACTTTCTTCTCAGAACGTTTTATTTCCTTCTCAGAACGTTTTATTTCCTTCTCAGAACATTTTATTTCCTTCTCAGAACATTTTACTTCTCAGAACATTTTACTTTCTTCTCAGAACGTTTTATTTCCTTCTCAGAACGTTTTATTTCCTTCTCAGAACGTTTTATTTCCTTCTCAGAACATTTTATTTCCTTCTCAGAACGTTTTATTTCCTTCTCAGAACGTTTTATTTCCTTCTCAGAACATTTTATTTCCTTCTCAGAACATTTGACTTCCTTCTCAGAACATTTTACTTTCTTCTCAGAACGTTTTACTTTCTTCTCAGAACGTTTTATTTCCTTCTCAGAACATTTTACTTCCTTCTCAGAACGTTTTACTTTCTTCTCAGAACATTTTATTTCCTTCTCAGAACATTTTACTTCCTTCTCAGAACGTTTTATTTCCTTCTCAGAACATTTTACTTCCTTCTCAGAACATTTTACTTCCTTCTCAGAACATTTTACTTCCTTCTCAGAACATTTTACTTCTCAGAACATTTTATTTCCTTCTCAGAACATTTTATTTCCTTCTCAGAACATTTTATTTCCTTCTCAGAACGTTTTATTTCCTTCTCAGAACATTTTATTTCCTTCTCAGAACATTTTATTTCCTTCTCAGAACATTTTATTTCCTTCTCAGAACATTTTATTTCCTTCTCAGAACGTTTTATTTCCTTCTCAGAACGTTTTATTTCTTTCTCAGAACATTTTATTTCCTTCTCAGAACGTTTTATTTCCTTCTCAGAACATTTTATTTCCTTCTCAGAACATTTTATTTCCTTCTCAGAACATTCAAGTATTTATTTCAATGGAATTGTAAAGGCCCATGCTACGAACACGTTGTAATCACGATGATAGGAATTTGTATTAATTGTTTTACTATCCCTGCATGATTGTTGAGTGTTGAAAGTTGTGTAATAAACTAATTATAAATATATTTCTTGAATGATAGGCTGTCATTAGATGCATTGCAATACAGCCTACATTGGGTGTATGTAATAGATGATGCTTTACAATATGATAATATGATAAAGGATATGATATCCTTTATGATCTAGTCAGGTCATTACATATAAACATTTCAAAAATATTCAAACAAACAAAGATTTCAAACACAGCCTAGTATTGACAAAATGTCTTCTTCCTCTGTGGTATTGACCAATTCCAAAGCATAGAAATAGAATACTTAGAACAGACATCCCCTTTCAAGTCAATGACGGCACAAGTGACTCCCTAAAAACACGGCACTTTGATGAAGCTACAACCGGAAGTGGCTTTTCGTAGCAGGTTAGGAGAGCATTTTCCATAACCTTCACTTAATTATCCTAACCTGCTACGTTAATTCTCCGAATGGGTGAGAGTACCTATAGCAAAGCTGGTGGATAAATGCAGATAGTTCACTCATGCCGTTTGCCATTAAAAATGGTCCGTTCCGGTCTACTTAACGGGATGGGTCTCCCATAGACACCAATGCAATAGCAGCTGGGTCTGGTCTACTTAGTTCATTGACTTTCATTGAATCAGAAAAAAACAGCGAGTGGGTGTCGCTTCCTGTTCTGTCGCTGCCCATACGAGCAAGGCACAATGTAAAAGCAAGAAGTATACCCATCAATCTGTGCTGTTATTTTTTTAAAACAATTCAACTGACATTGCAAAGAATGCATTCCGTTACAAAAGCCACATCATTTACATTACATTTACATTTAAGTCATTTAGCAGACGCTCTTATCCAGAGCGACTTACAAATTGGTGCATTCACCTTATGACATCCAGTAGAACAGTCACTTTACAATAGTGCATCTAAATCTTAAAGGGGGGTGAGAAGGATTACTTATCCTATCCTAGGTATTCCTTAAAGAGGTGGGGTTTCCGGTGTCTCCGGAAGGTGGTGATTGACTCCGCTGTCCTGGCGTCGTGAGGGAGTTTGTTCCACCATTGGGGGGCCAGAGCAGCGAACAGTTTTGACTGGGCTGAGCGGGAACTGTACTTCCTCAGTGGTAGGGAGGCGAGCAGGCCAGAGGTGGATGAACGCAGTGCCCTTGTTTGGGTGTAGGGCCTGATCAGAGCCTGGAGGTACTGAGGTGCCGTTCCCCTCACAGCTCCGTAGGCAAGCACCATGGTCTTGCAATCTCCATTTGAAGTAGTCCATTTTCTTCACGATTAGCTGATCCCCCCCAACCCGATGACCCAGTTGGACATGACTCTATCAGGTTGGATCAGCAAATGAAGTTGGGAGTCCTACCCAGTTGACTACATTTCATGGTGGAAGCCCTCAATAGCGCTGCCCGTGTTAATACCACAGATAGAACAATGAGGGTTAGTTTTAAAAAGTATTTGCTAATACCACAGCCAATGCGGTATTTTGGCCGCTAGAGGTTCTTTATCGTTCAATTCAATGGGCATTATTGGCATGGGAAACATGTGTTAACATTGCCAAAGCAAGTGAGGTAGATAATATACAAAAGTGAAATAAACAACATTCTCTGTGAGTCAGAACCATACAGTCATTTGTCAGAACATGTCTTTGCCTATGTTCGAGATCATCAAACCCGTGATGTAAACATGGGAAAAGTTTGACTGACTGATCTACAAATCATATTGAGTAATTATTTATGGTGCAAGGTGATTTGCAGATCAGTCAGTCTCGACTCGCCTTTCAAATCGGCTGCAATATCAAACATGCCCAATCTCTATCTATTGACCCGGAAGTTTTTTTACTGTAGTGCATCGCTTGATATTCCCGACAGCGACTCACAACATTGGTTCCACTTATCATAAATGCCCGTAACATATATATATTGTTGTAGCTAATAGTAATTATGTCCAGAATATCAAGTAGACTCATGTTGACATGTATTGTATGTTTTACGATTTATGTTTCTGAAATAAAGAAAGTATCGTCAGTAACAGCTCAAGGTAAGAGAAGGGGACGCCAGCAGTTAGGTAGTGTTAGCTGTTTTTAATGTAGCTAGTTAGCGAGCAAGCTATAACAGCTATAGTTTCAACTATAAAGCCAGCAAAGTTGACAGGCTAGCTATCTTACTACATGCTCTTGTGTAAAGGAGTCCAAAATGGTACCTGGTCACATAGCTCTAGCTATTTTTGTTGTTGTTACATCGTTAGGTACATGTTTACCCCCAGTATCTTGTGCAGGTCAAAATGTTCTAACGTCACCATTTAGCGCTAGTAACGTTAGTTGGTTGTCAGAGAGGAAGAGGCGAAACATTTTCCAAAATCTCTGGTCGTATTTGACAAGCAAGCACATGCAAGCTGGATCAGTGGTATACATGTGTATGATGGCTCTTATTCGTTCTACGTCGTCTACAGTGATGGTGTATTTATTTGATTAATAGTCTAATTATTAGAACCAACAGGAACACATCTAGTAGGTTGATTTCATAATGTTGTTTCTACAGTTAACTTATGAAATTATATAATAATATGTACCTGTTGTATTTACAGAGAATGATGAAATACCAGAATTCAAGTTCTCTGAGGACGTGGCCTCTGATATGGAAAATATTCCCAAATTTGTGGGAATGGAGGACCTTGAGTCTCAGCCAAAGAGGCAGTACAAGACTGCAGAGATCGCAGACGCGGTAATGGGAACCGAACTACCTGTCAACCCAGCAGGAATCGAGTCACTGATCCCCAAGAATGTGAAAGACTTTCAGACAGGGTTCTCGCCACTCTGCGACGACGAGGCAAAATGTCCCTCACCTTTGACCCAAGAGGAGTCCAAGAATTCAGAACCCATGGAACCAGTCATATTGGGGATGGTCCACGTAGACGCCATGACAAATGAAGAACAGAACTCCACAGAAACTACAAAGACTTACAAAGTCAACTGTGATAAAAGGAACATAACAGGGGTGGACAACTTCACAGTGCAGGTCCTAAATGCCTCACAGGTAATCAGATGTCTGGGTTTCTTTAACTATATGCATCATGACATGAACTAGTGTGCCTGAAATAGTAGGTCCCACTGCCTTGATACTCCCTAAACTGGGGTGCCTGAAACAGGGGTTGAAACCCGGTCCCCGGGTGTCTAGAACAGACTCCCGGTCCCCGGGTGTCTAGAGCAGACTCCCGGTCCCCGGGTGTCTAGAGCAGACTCCCGGTCCCCGGGTGTCTAGAGCAGACTCCCGGTCCCCGGGTGTCTAGAGCAGACTCCCGGTCCCCGGGTGTCTAGAGCAGACTCCCGGTCCCCGGGTGTCTAGAGCAGACTCCCGGTCCCCGGGTGTCTAGAGCAGACTCCCGGTCCCCGGGTGTCTGGAACACAGTCCCGGGGTGCAACAGTTTGTGTAGGTTTTTGTTCTAGCCTAGCTTGATTTAACTAATCAAGGTGTAGTCGAGACTGGAACAAAGGCCTGGCACACACTGCAGCAATTCAGGATCTGATAGCGACACCCCTGCCATAGACCTCAAAGATAACCTGTTATCTATGTCCAATGGGACCCCCCCCCCTACAGGACTTGATGGAGTTCCTGAATGTAAACGGCACAGAATGCTCCCTGGTATTGTTCTTCACTACCTGGTGCCAGTTCTCTGCCAATCTGGCACCTCACTTCAACGCATTGCCCCGTGTCTTCCCCGGCATGCACTTCTTGGCACTGGACGCCTCCCAGCATAGCAGGTAAACTGCCAAAATACTTTACACCGGTGCAGGGCTCTCCAACCCTGTTCCTGGAGAACTAGTCCTGTAGGTTTTCACTCCAACCCTGTTCCTGGAGAACTAGTCCTGTAGGTTTTCACTCCAACCCTGTTCCTGGAGAACTAGTCCTGTAGGTTTTCACTACCTGGTGCCAGTTCCTGGAGAACTAGTCCTGTAGGTTTTCACTCCAACCCTGTTCCTGGAGAACTAGTCCTGTAGGTTTTTCACTCCAACCCTGTTCCTGGAGAACTAGTCCTGTAGGTTTTCACTCCAACCCTGTTCCTGGAGAACTAGTCCTGTAGGTTTTCACTCCAACCCTGTTCCTGGAGAACTAGTCCTGTAGGTTTTCACTCCAACCCTGTTCCTGGAGAACTAGTCCTGTAGGTTTTCACTCCAACCCTGTTCCTGGAGAACTAGTCCTGTAGGTTTTCACTCCAACCCTGTTCCTGGAGAACTAGTCCTGTAGGTTTTCACTCCAACCCTGTTCCTGGAGAACTAGTCCTGTAGGTTTTCACACCAACCCTGTTCCTGGAGACCCTGTTCCTGGAGAACTAGTCCTGTAGGTTTTCACTACAGGAGGGTAGCTTCCAGGAACAGGGTCCTGTAGGTTTTCACCTACAGGAGGGTAGCTCTCCAGGAACAGGGTTGGAGTGAAAACCTACAGGAGGGTTCTCCAGGAACAGGGTTGGAGTGAAAACCTACAGGAGGGTAGCTCTCCAGGAACAGGGTTGGAGTGAAAACCTACAGGAGGGTTCTCCAGGAACAGGGTTGGAGTGAAACCTACAGGAGGGTAGCTCTCCAGGAACAGGGTTGGAGTGAAACCTACAGGAGGGCAGCTCTCCAGGAACAGGGTTGGGGAGTTAAAACCTACAGGAGGGCAGCTCTGCACCAGTGTATCAATATGTCCTCAATTGTATCCAACACAATGAGAAAGGTCACTTCTAGTTTTCTGTCGGTGTGTTGAGCGTAACAATTATCACGTTTTCTTTTTGTAACGTGTTTCTCTCCAGTCTCTCCACAAGGTTTGGAACTGTAGCAGTTCCCAACATCCTCCTGTTTCAAGGTGTGAAACCAATGGCCAGATTCAACCAGACTGACAGAACCCTGGAGACTCTGGTGTCTTTCATAGCTAATCAGACAGGTGTGTAAACAAACGCAACGAGGCATCAGTCCCCTATCATTTAGTATTGGATGTATAGTATTTCAAAATGAAAGACGGTGTAGGATAAGACCTATATAGTCGGTGGTGTCAGAGGGAAGGCCCAAAACATTTTCAAAGACTCCAGTCACCCAAGTCATAGACTGTTCTCTCTGCTTCCATACGACAAGCAGTACCGGAATGCCACGTCTAGGTCTAAAAGTCTCATTTACAGCTTTTACCCCCAAGCCATAAGACTGAAACAATTAATCAAATGGCCACCGGGACTATTTATATTTCCCCCCCCCCCCCCCTTTGTTTTTACACTGCTGCTACTCACTGTTTATTATCTATGCTTAGTCACTTTACCCCTACATGTACAAATTACCTTAACTAACCTGTACCCACAAACATTGACTCGGTACCGGTACCAGCTGTATATAGCCTCGTTGTTGTTTTGTAATCTTAATGTTTTTCAATTTAATTTTTTACTTTAGTTTATTTAGCAAATATTTTCTTAACTCAGTATTTCTTGAACTACATTGTTGGTTAATGGCTTGTAAAGTTAGCATATCACTGTAAGGTTGTATTCTGTGGATGTGACAAATACAATTTGATTTGGTGTTGTAAGCCTTAAAGCCCCCATGCAGTCTTTATAATTTTATTTAAAAAAATCATTGCTAATGAATCATTGTTTTATTTAATGAAAATAACTCCAAAATAAATTTGATCATTTATTTGATTATTGATCATTATTTGATCAGCCAACTTTGGCCCTTGAAATGCTCAGTCTGATCGTGTGGGCGTTAGGAAACACATTTTAAGATATTTACAGCCCTGATCGGCTGATAGGAGGGTCTAGAGCCCACCCCTTACCCAGATGAACAGTCATTGGTCTATTATAATCAAACACATTGTGACATCATGATGTGGGCCATAAGTTCCGTCCCACCCGAACAGGGTAGCCTAGTGGTTAGAGCATTGGACTAGTAACCGTAAGGTTGCAAGTTCAAATCCCCGAGCTGACAAGGTACAAATCTGTCGTTCTGGCCCTGAACAGGCAGTTAACCCACTGTTCCCAGGCTGTCATTGAAAATAAGAATTTGTTCTTAACTGACTTGCCGAGTTAAATAAAGGTAAAATTTAAAAAACAGTCTGAAATTCCAGGCATTTTCAAACAGCTCTTACACAAAAAGGAAATTATCATAATTTTCGAGTGCTATTTCGACCTCATAAATCAAATCAGTGTGGAAATATCATTTAAAAAACCAGGACAATCTAGTTTAACTGCACTGCCCATCTGATGCATTTCCCCCAGCCTGACAGAATGTAAACTTGGGGACTCATTTGCTTGTTCTCATAAATGTACTTCCAATATTTGAAAGACAGGTCATTGGTATTCATTAAAAGTGTTTTTAAATCTGTCTCTTAAAGGTTTCGAAGTGAGCCCAGATCAGAATGTAACAGAGGAGGATTTATCTGGACCTCTTCCCAATGTCCCAGTGAAGAGTATTGATTGGCTGCTGGTGTTCTCCATCTTGTTCATCTCCGGCTTTACCACCTATGCCATCCTACGGACTGACAGCATCCGCTGGCTCATCCCAGGCCAAGAGCATGAGCACCAGGACTAATATTTTACAACCCAGAGACTGTAAGCCCTGTGAATAAAAGATCCTCTCAACGTGAGAGTTGTTGGGCATAAAGTGTGGTAAACCTGGACATTGTATTCAGAAAGTGTCACAGATAAGGAGCGCTGATCTAGAATCAGGTTTTTGCTTCAGCACATAATGAATAAGATTGGAACGACCTGATCCTAGATCAGCACTCATACACTTGAGACCCTTTACGAATACGGACCCAGATTTTGGAGACGGCCCAAGACACAGCGCCAGCTCAGTCCTGAGGGTTGTCGGTGTTAACTGCTGGCTTCGCTGTAACATAGCTACTGTGATATAGATATACATAATTGTTTGCTGAGTGAATTACCCCTTGGATGTTTGAACACATGTTGAATGAGTCAGTGCAACTGTTTTGATGGTGTTGTGATTAAAAGTGTCAAATTAAACATGTTTTAAATGCAGGGTTTAACCTAGCCCTTGATCGTGACTCTTCATTTACATTACACATAAGAGTCATTGGACTTAGGTGTGTTCTGTTAAGAGCCCCGATCTGTCATTCATACCATCAGTCACCTAATCAACCCCGGTTTACAATTGGCTCATTCATCACTCTCCTCCCTTGTAACTATTACACAGGTCGTTTCCGTAAATGAGAATGTGTTCTACGTCAATTTACCCGGTAAAATAAGGGTCAAATTAAATAAGAGCCCAGATGCTCGGTCTGAACAACACGCAGCGCGTTAAGGGTTTGGAAGCATAAGGACCATATATTTGATGTCCGAGGCAAAAACAACAACTAAAGGTTAAATTGATACAAACGTTTTTATAGGCTTAGTGTTCCCATATCTCCATAATACAGCGCGTGTACGGAAGACACCTGTGCTAATTATCTGTCCAGCACGCTGCTAACACCTGTGTGTAACGGAAGGCCGCCAGAAACGTGTTGTCACTGAAAAATGTTGGCTGCAACTATGATAAAGCCTGTTAAAACTATACACAGTAGCTGTATATTTAGCATTTATGAAATTATTTGGATGTTTCTAGAACCGTATCGCAACTGAGAATCGATTCTGAGTATTTTGCTGTTTTTGGCTGCAAAAACCAGTCTTCCTCTGAAAATAACATATAAGGTCCTTGGATGTTAAGGAGTAACGGTAGGCTCCTTAAGAGTACTTCTTGAAATCCAGCCTACATTATGACTTGAAATAACCTGCAATTTGAAAAGGACTTGGACAATAGAGTTTTTATTTATTCATTTATTATTTAAATCAGGCAACCTCACAGGCAGCCACCGTTTTAAATGGTCGCTACTAGTTACCCCAGCCACAAAGTCACAAACCCCGCCCAATTCTAAAAAACAATATCTTCTTGATGTTATTTTAAACTTTACCCTAATCTCAACCACACTGCTAACCGTATGTCTAACCACAACCTTAAATTAAGAACAAAAAGCTACGTTTTAATTGTATAATTATTGACGATATAGCCCATTTATAGTTTGTGGCTGTACTATCTAGTGGGACATTTTTTAAATGCTTGGTTGACTACTTGTGAGCGGGGACAGGAACGAGGATAGATCTGTTGACCAAATCTTATGCATGGGTTAATGTTTACTCTCAGGGCTAGCAGTGTTTGGCCGTGTGCATATCAGAGACTAGGCAACGTACTACTGCCCAGATATATATCCAAAATGGTAAGTGCTGCTGGCTGGGTCGATAACATTGTTAATACTAATTTAGTAGTCGTTGAGTACATTGCAGCAAATAGCATCGTTAGATTTGCAACGTGACAGCTGCAACTGTCCCAATACGATTTAAATGAGAACCGCGATAGCGTTTTATGTGTCATTGTGCAACCGTTTAAAAAAAAAAACGACAACAATATATCTTTATCGTGTAAGAGCTTGACTATCACTATGTTTCCACAATGTAACACTTTCACCTTTGTTGCAAAATACCGTACGTCATGAAGAAGGGGGAGTGGCTAAAGGGCACGTCATACTTTATTTTCTCCAGCAGGTGGTGTAGTGACATTGCTGAGTTACATTTATGGGTCTTTCTTGTGCAACCTGTTGCACTGCTAATAGTAGTAGCTATGTTCCCCATAACGTCATTGGCTGGTACAAACTCCTCAACGATTAGGGAATGTACAGGGGAAAACGGTTATAACCATATCTTATACCTCTCAGGTGGTTGATGGCAGACGTATTATCAACCATTATCTGATCAATTTCACCAGTGGTGTAAAAAATACCTTACTATCATACTTGAGTAAAAGTAACGATTCCTTAATAGAAAATGACTCAAGTAAAAGTCACACAGTAAAATTCTACTTGAGTAAAATTATAAAAGTATTTGGTTTAAAATATACTTCAGTATCAAAAGTAAAAGTATAAATCATTTCAAATTCCTTATATTAAGCAAACCAGATGGCATAATTTTCTTGTTTATTTTTTTTTTTTTACAGAAAGCCATGGGTACACTCCAACATTCAGACATAATTTACAAACAAAGCATGTGTGTTTAGTGAGTCCTCCAGATCAGAGGCAGTGGGGATGACCAGGGATGTTCTGTTGATTAGTGTGTGAATTGTACCATTTTTCTGTCTTTGCAAAATGTAACGAGTACTTTTGGGTGTCAAGGAAAATGTATGAAGTAAAAAGTACAACATTTTCTTAAGGAATGTAGTGAAGTAAAAGTAAGTCAAAAATATAAATAGTAAAGTACAGATACCCCCAAAAAACTACTTAAGTAGTACTTTAAAGTATTTTTTACTTAAGTACTTTACAGCACTGATTTTCACCTAATGAAATCAGTCAGACCAGGGTTCAGAGGTGAACTTCGCAACAGAATGCTCATATAATTTTATTAAATTGAATTTAAATGGTACCTGTATTTTAACTAGGCAAGTCAGTTAAGAACAAATTCTTATTTACATTGACAGCCTACTGGAGACCCCCACTGGCCATATAGAATGTATTGTGTTGAAGTGATCTGTCTGTTCGTTGCATTTCTATATGCAATATTGTGGAGCATTTTAACTTCACTGAATGCACCCGTGAGGTCACTTAAAGGGATGTCGTTTTACACATGATTCTATATACAGCCACTGTGTTTTCTCTCTGTTGTCCCTTCAGTCTGGAGACCCCAACTGGTTGCCCCCAGCTGACAGAGAACAGCTGCTAATGGAGCTGAAGGCTACTGGCTGGGTAGAGGTGGAGGAGCGGGATGCCATCTACAAAGAGCTCCACTTCAAAACCTTTAATCAGGTGTGAACTCTGACCTCTAACCCCCACATATCCACATCCTCATCCTCTTAACAATAAAGTTAACACCATCAACCTAATTCTGACCCCCCCCAAGCCTAGTTTTAGGTCAGTATGTTAGAAACCCCACTGCTGTACGGAACAGGGTCAATGTTATTACAACTATGTCAGCTTACGTCCCCCCCCCCCTATCCATTGCAGTGAATGACCCATGTCCCATTGCAGTGAATGTCCCATTGCAGTGAATGTCCCATTGCAGTGCATGTCCCATTGCAGTGAATGTCCCATTGCAGTGAATGTCCCATTGCAGTGCATGTCCCATTGCAGTGAATGTCCCATTGCAGTGAATGTCCCATTGCAGTGAATGTCCCATTGCAGTGCATGTCCCATTGCAGTGAATGTCCCATTGCAGTGAATGTCCCATTGCAGTGCATGTCCCATTGCAGTGCATGTCCCATTGCATGCAGCAGGATGTAAACCTTTTTGTTTGTTCTGTTATTATTTCCATGCTCCACTGTTATTGTCACAATGTTAAATATATATATATATATGGCCCTGCGTTTCTGTAGGGAAGGGTAAACTGGCAGCGACCCTTACAGCCAATGGAATAGCACAGTCTCCACGTGTTATTGCAGGTGACACCCGCTGCTACACCTACGAGTCTATTCCCCCTGCCAGTAGAACTTAATAAAAGTCATGGTTACACCTTCCACGGCATTTGTAGTAGAGGAGCTCTGTAGAGACAGTTGGAGTGCGATATCCCGCTTAGTTTGGTACAGGGTGTGTGTGTGTGTGTATATGTCTCTCCCTCCACTAAAGGTAGTGACTTCCTAGTCCTGTTATACTGCTCTTTTGAGGGCGGTGGACTTCAGACTTGTTACCGGAGGATCAGGAGAAAGACAGCTGGAATAGTTACTATCGGAAACAGACAAATTCATGTGTATTTTGTAGCTGATTGGTTGCAGGTGCAGTGAGGGAAGGACAGGTTTTTGCCCCCCCCCTCCCCCTTTTCAATCAGTCCTGTCTGGAGTGTGTAATCCCCTTGGAGAATTATTATATATACATATGTTTTTTTTTAAATGTAAACTTTTATTTAAATAGGCAAGTCGGTTAAGAACAAATTCTTATTTACAAATGACGGCCTACGGGTGTGTGAGGTACTTTTGGTGTAATGACACTCTCCTGTTTCCAACCTCGACCTCATCTTTAATACTAGATAAGTAGCCTCTGTTCTTTAGGTTGTTGTTGTTGTTTTTTACACCTTTGCTTGTGAGTCAACATTTTCTCAATGAGTAAAGGAATGAATTTGAAAAGTATTTTAAACAGTGCAGATGCATGTATCTCAATCAAATCAAATCAAATCAAATGTATTTATAAAGCCCTTCGTACATCAGCTGATATCTCAGAGTGCTGTACAGAAACCCAGCCTAAAACCCCAAACAGCAAGCAATGCAGGTGTAGAAGCACGGTGGCTAGGAAAAACTCTCCTAGAAAGGCCAAAACCTAGGAAGAAACCTAGAGAGGAACCAGGCTATGTGGGGTGGCCAGTCCTCTTCTGGCTGTACCGGGTAGAGAGGAACCAGGCTATGTGGGGTGGCCAGTCCTCTTCTGGCTGTACCGGGTAGAGAGGAACCAGGCTATGTGGGGTGGCCAGTCCTCTTCAGCACAGTGACCTTAAAAATCCATCTGCTCCCTTCAAACCAAGAAACCAAGACAAGAACACGGAAATGTGAAGTTGTGTTTTATCATTGTTGTTGTTGTAAATGTGTCTCTTTTTGCTCTTCCAGGCGTAAAGTGAAGCATCTCAAGGCCACTTAGCGGACGTTGATCCAGTGGTTAGCTGTTTTAGCCCCTAACATATTCTGTTTTTACACTTTGCTGCTTTTGAAGTCACAGGCTGGGCTCTGACCCCCCTCCACCATCTCCCTCTCTGGCTCTAAAGCCTCTCCTCTTACCTCCACATGCCACAACACATTAACATGAGGCAGACCAGAGGGGCATTTGGCAGCAATTGAGATTTTGATCAGAATTATTTCTTTCACAAACAATCAAATTGGTTAAAATGTTTCATCTGCTTCGGAAACCACGAACAATCCCGCTTTGCAACATTCCCTCCCTCCCTCCCTCCCTCCCTCCCTCCCTCCCTCCCTCCCTCCCTCCCTCCCTCCCTCCCTGTTCCTTGTTTGTGCCTCATGGTGAATGGGGACGAGCTTCAGTTGTTCCAATTTGACATCTCGTCCATTTTTTTCCCCCCTCCCTTGTTCTCCCTCTTTTCTCTTATATATTTTCACAATTTGTGTTGTTTGTTTTTTTTCCTCCATGGCCGTTCTTCAGGGCCTTTTACCAGAGGGGGGGTGAAGAGTGACTCGCTGGCTGATTTCCATTTGCCACTTATCTCCAAGTGATGGGCTTGACGAAATCAGATCCCCATGAGTTTTTAATGAGTCACACATCCCGTTTCCATAAAGGGATCCGTTCCACACTTGTCCTCTAGGGGGAGCTAGTATTTTACCCATCAATTAATGTGTAAAACGGAGAGGATGGACAGTGGAGAACAGTGAAGGCTGTGTGTCACTCAGGAATAAGCAAGACAGTGGGGTTTTAGTTAACATGTTTATTAACTTTGATTACAGCAGCAAGTGGAAGTCTTGTCATAAATAATGCTGAAACGAAAACCAGTAGTAATGTATCTACAGCGAGTGGAGTACAGCACATTCTTAGTTGTAATAGTCAGAGAAGTAAATGTGAGTTATTTTCCTTGTCAAGCCGGAGAAAAAAATCTAATCCCTTTGAACGTTGAAATCCCTTTTCTGAAGCAGTGCTTGTTGACTGGCATCCAAACGGTCTCATGTGGAAATGTCTCTTGTTATATTTCGATATAATTATTTATACAGTATGTGCATTTTTTAAAATATTATAGCTGTAGTCATTAATATTTAGAAATCTAAACTCCTTGATTTGATTTAAAAAATAATAATAATAATAATAATTGAACAGTCATCTGTTTCTCATTGAGGAGTGGGAAGCAGATGGATACAAATGACAGTATTTTAATGTCTGAATTTAAGAGGCAACATAGGCAGTAGCTATATCGTTTTGTTCCATGACCTGTGACCTGGAGTTAAATCAATGACACATTCCATCAACCTCTTAACATTCTTTCATCCACCAAGGAGAAAAGTCTAAGCTTTTATCTCCGAGCCTTGATAAAAGTCCAAGCCTACATCCCAAATGGCACACTATTCCCTATTTAGTGCACTACTATAGCACCATATTCCCTATTTAGTGCACTACTATAGCACCATATTCCCTATTTAGTGCACTACTTTTTCCCAGAGCTCTGGGGGGGAATCAGGTGTCATATGGGACATGACCCCAGAATCTCTCTATAAAAGCTGTAACCACGCATTAAAGCCAAATGGATGTTATGTTCAAACTTACAAGGTGGCTGGTGATGATTCTCTCTTCAGAAGGAGCTGCTGCCAAAACCGCTAAGGAATGAGAAATCTTCTCTCTTTATTTTCAGCCAATGAGACACAACGTTCAAAGTTCACAAACTTTTTGTGTGTGTGTGTGTGTGTGTGTTTGTCAACAAGGCGATGCCATTGGTAAAGGTTTAAATCACTGGCATGTCTAGACGCTTCTATGTAATATCAGGGAGGCCCGGCCGCCTGGTTGTCCCGTAGGGTTGTCTCCATAGAGATACAGCTGTCTATCTATGGCCTGGCTGGTCTAGCGGTAATGCCACAGCCTCCGCCTGCGGCACACGCGTCTACAGTGTTGGTGTAGGTTCAAATCCGGGCCTACTGCCCATTGACACAACCTCGCTGTCTTTCCCCACAGCCAGCCTCTTATTTTTTGACCTTTTATTTAACCAGGCAAGTCAGTTAAGAACATATTCTTATTTTCAATGACGGCCTGGGAACAGTGGGTTAACTGCCTGTTCAGGGGCAGAACAACAGATTTGTACCTTGTCAGCTCGGGGGTTTGAACTCACAACCTTCCGGTTACTAGTCCAATGCTCTAACCACTAGGCTACGCTACCTTAAAAATAGTTTGTTTGTATCTGTGGTTGTCCTGGGTCGCAGACATGAGCTGTGAGTGGAAGACATTTGCATTTCAGCTCCAGAGGATATTTATTATCTGTCGATCTGTACATCTCCCTCAACATCCCCCAGGTCCACTCTGCACAGCTCCCTCAACATCCCCCAGGTCCACTCTGCACAGCTCCTTCAACATCCCCCAGGTCCACTCTGCACAGCTCCCTCAACATCCCCCAGGTCCACTCTGCACAGCTCCCTCAACATCCCCCAGGGCCACTCTGCACAGCTCCCTCAACATCCCCCAGGTCCACTCTGCACAGCTCCCTCAACATCCCCCAGGGCCACTCTGTACGAGGCTGATACATCCCCCAGGGCCACTCTGCACAGCTCCCTCAACATCCCCCAGGGCCACTCTGCACAGCTCCCTCAACATCCCCCAGGGCCACTCTGCACAGCTCCCTCAACATCCCCCAGGTCCACTCTGCACAGCTTCCTCAACATCCCCCAGATCCGCTCTGTACGAGGCTGATATATCCCCCAGATCCACTCTGTACGAGGCTGATATATCCCCCAGGGCCACTCTGCACAGCTCCCCACTCAACATCCCCCAGGGCCACTCTGCACAGGCTCCCCCAGGGCCACTCAACATCCCCCAGGGCCACTCTGCACAGGCTGATATATCCCTCAACATCCCCCAGGTCCACTCTGTACAGGCTGATATATCCCCAGGGCCACTCAAGGCTGATCCCCCAGGGCCACTCTGTACGAGGCTGATATATCCCCCAGGGCCACTCTGTACGAGGCTGATATATCCCCCAGGGCCACTCTGTACGAGGCTGATATATCCCCCAGGGCCACTCTGTACGAGGCTGATATATCCCCCAGGGCCACTCTGTACGAGGCTGATATATCCCCCAGGGCCACTCTGTACGAGGCTGATATATCCCCCAGGGCCAGGGGCTGATATATCCCCCAGGGCCACTCTGTACGAGGCTGATATATCCCCCAGGGCCACTCTGTACGAGGCTGATATATCCCCCAGGGCCACTCTGTACGAGGCTGATATATCCCCCAGGGCCACTCTGTACGAGGCTGATATATCCCCCAGGGCCACTCTGTACGAGGCTGATATATCCCCCAGGGCCACTCTGTACGAGGCTGATATATCCCCCAGGGCCACTCTGTAGGCTGAGGCTGATATATCCCCCCCAGGGCCACTCTGTACGAGGCTGATATATCCCCCAGGGCCACTCTGTATATCGAGGCTGATATATCCCCAGGGCCACTCTGTACGAGGCTGATATATCCCCCAGGGCCACTCTGTACGAGGCTGATATATCCCCCATCCCCCTGAGGGCCACTCTGTACGAGGCTGATATATCCCCCAGGGCCACTCTGTACGAGGCTGATATATCCCCCAGGGCCACTCTGTACGAGGCTGATGATAGGCTGATATATCCCCAGGGCCACTCTGTACGAGGCTGATATATCCCCCAGGGCCACTCTGTACGAGGCTGATATATCCCCCAGGGCCACTCTGTACGAGGCTGATATATCCCCCAGGGCCACTCTGTACGAGGCTGATATATCCCCCAGGGCCACTCTGTACGAGGCTGATATATCCCCCAGGGCCACTCTGTACGAGGCTGATATATCCCCCAGGGCCACTCTGTACGAGGCTGATATATCCCCCAGGGCCACTCTGTACGAGGCTGATATATCCCCCAGGGCCACTCTGTACGAGGCTGATATATCCCCCAGGGCCACTCTGTACGAGGCTGATATATCCCCCAGGGCCACTCTGTACGAGGCTGATATATCCCCCACTCTGTAGGGCTGATATATCACTCTGTACGAGGCTGATATATCCCCCCAGGGCCACTCTGTACGAGGCTGATATATCCCCCAGGGCCACTCTGTACGAGGCTGATATATCCCCCAGGGCCACTCTGTACGAGGCTGATATATCCCCCAGGGCCACTCTGTACGAGGCTGATATATCCCCCAGGGCCACTCTGTACGAGGCTGATATATCCCCCAGGGCCACTCTGTACGAGGCTGATATATCCCCCAGGGCCACTCCGTACGAAGCTGATCCCCTGTTTTTATATTCTGAGAGGTGCTCCCTGCCTCCCTCTCCGCCAAATCTCTCTCAAGCCTCTCCCTCTCATTTAAGGGCTCTGTTTGTATTGAGTAATTTTTCATACAACTAAATGTGCTTAATCTGCTGAGTGGAGTACAGTCCTCCCGCCCCCCCACCCCTGTGTCGTCTAGAAAATGAAATGGCACTTTCCCTGGGAACTGCAGGAATCCTTCCATTGATCTGATATGAGCTGCTCGTGTTGTGAAACGGCCGGAGGGGACCTGCGAGGTGTGGTGCCCAAGCGGAGGTGGTTAGATAATCGGCCTATCAGTCTTGGTAAGACAAGCTGGCCATGACGTTTGCTGTCTATTGAGGAGGAGCCAATGACTTGTTAGTTATGGAGCGTCTGTTAACCCTGTAGTAGAAGACAATTTACACGACACCTTACATAAATAGGAGTTGACTTTTCTTTATGGACATTTGTTCCATATGATATGTGCTTTACCAAATTATAATTATTTTTTTCATAGGGTATGCTGCACCTTTTGTTAGAGCTATAGAATTAAGTTTATTTTCATGAAATATTAAAGTTGGATGTTATGAACGTTAATCACATGGGATTAGTATGGATCATGTGTCCTTTGAACGTCTCGACAACAACACAGTGTTGACTCACTACTGTACCATCGAGAGAGCCAATGTGAAGACAATTATGAGGCAATGGAATGTATCTTCCGACCTAGAGAGGAGGGGAAATGTAAAGGGGGGTGTGGTCATCAGCACCATCATTCTGTTTGTGACCTCTCTCTCTGTCTGTGTGTCTCTGTCTGTGTGTCTGTGTGTCTGTGTGTCTGTCTGTCTCTCTGTCTCTCTCTCTCTGTGTGGAGTTATGAACATTTTGAAGCTAGCGTTAGTGTTGATGGGTCTTGGAGGGTAATGTAATCACCAGAGAGAGAGAGTAGAGGGGAGGGGGGGGTGAGTGGCACAATCTGCATGCACTTACTCCTGGCAGAGAATCCAGGCGTCCCTAAGCCTTGGACCGCGAGGCGGTGGAAAACGATCTGTAAATGTCAGGCACATGTGTTTGAAGCTAGAGCTGTGTTTCAGCCCCGGCCGCAACGAGGGAAAAGCTCTCCGACGTCAAATGGTCTCATCCAGTGTTTTATGACAATCACGGCGGTAATAGCCCAGAAATGCCAGTCAAAAAGCGGTGCGTGGGGAACCAGGGCCTACTGGCCTGTCTGTTGGGTGTTTCTGATTATTTGAGATGGGGGGGGGTCTGTGCTGTGTCACGTCAAATTAGCAGAAACTGACAGCTCGGCTGTGGGCCGTAGTAGTGTGGCCAACAGGCCGGTGCGTTGTGTGTTCCGATGGTAGGCTTCGTGATAGTTAAACACACGGGTCCAGAGCGGGAGAGTCCTTGACCTCTTGACCTTTTGGTGTCAGTCGGAGCTGAGGGTTGTGCCTTCTCTTGTCCGAGGGGTGTTGGGATGACCTCTGGGTGACCTTGGTTAAACCACACTGGGCTGTGTCTCTATGTTCCCCTATGTAGTACAGGAACCCTATCGCTCTGGTGAATTTGGGACGCACCCTTCTTCTAATGCCCTAAGAGACCTCCCTCCTTGCCACAGAACATACAAAATACCTTTACACACACAGGCCCAATTCTATAGCCTACAAAAAGGTCACGTATTTTATATATATTTTAAATACAAACGCAATATGCAACCATTTTTACTGAGATACAGTTCATATAAGGAAATCAGTCAATTGAAATAAATAAATTAGGCCCTAATCTATGGGTTTCGCTTGAATGGGCAGGGGCGCAGCCATAGGTGGGCCTTTTGAGGGCATAGCCAATCAGAATGAGTTGTTCCCCACAAAAGGGCTTTATTACAGACAGAAATACTCCTCAGCACCCCCCCCCTCCAGACGATCCCGCAGGTGAGGAAGCTGGATGTGGAGGTTCTGGGCTGGCGTGGTTAAATGTGCTCTACGGTTGGGAGACTGGTTGGACGTACTGCCAAATTCTCTAAAACAATGTTGGAGGCAGTTTATGGTAGAGAAATGAACATTAAATTCTCTGGCAACAGCTCTGGTGGACATTCCCTGTAGTCAGCATGACAATTGTACACTCCCTCAAAACATGAGACACCTGTGACATTGTGTTGTGTGACAAAACAGCATATTTTAGAGCGGCCTTTTATTGTCCCCAGCACAAGGTGCACCTGTGTAATGATCATGCTGTTTAAACAGCTTCTTGATATGCTCCACCTGTCAGGTGGATGGATTATCTTGGCAAGGAACACATGCTCACTAACAGGGATGTAAAACAAATTTGTGCACAATTTTAGATAAATGTCCAGAATTTTTTATTTCAGCTCATGAAACATGGGACCAACATTTTACATGTTGCATTTATATTTTTGGTCAGTGAATGTCATTGAAAGGAACACTAGACTTAGTTAAGATATAATGAACATGATCACGGTTGACTGTTACCTACTGTATACTTGTCAGTCACTAGTCTGGGAAAACCCGACCCTAGGCAACACAGTGAATAAGATCTGGTTTCAATGATGGACTCGTTTGGCATAGAGAAATTACAGTACGTCACTGTCTACGTCGATGAGGGAGAAAACAATTCTAGAGAGTCTCCCAACAAATCATGAGGCAGACATGCCAAAAACATTGCGATTCGAAACTAAACTTTGCAGTGAAGGTAGTTGATGCAAACACGAGCCATCTGTGAAATGCACCCTGTAAATAATATAAACTCCGTCTTGATAGCTACTATTTAGTATTTAATTCAAGCGGATAAGGTGGTGAAGTAGGTAGTGACGTAGTTTCTCTATGCCAAAAGAGTCAGTCATTGAAACCCGACCCTAGTCACTGTTGCCTAGTCACTGTTGCCTAGTCACTGTTGCCTAGGCACTGTTGCCTAGTCACTGTTGCCTAGGCACTGTTGCCTAGGCACTGTTGCCTAGGCACTGTTTCCTAGTCACTGTTGCCTTGCCACTGTTGCCTTGCCACTGTTGCCTAGGGTCGGGTTTTGTGACTGACTAGTCAGTCAGTCACAGGGTGCAGATTAGTTCTGGTTAGCACAGGGGGGGAAATGTTTAGACAACACCTGACCTGGCAGCCTATTTAATAATCTCCATTATTGCCAATGAGAGTTGACAAAAAGCAGACTGACTGCAAACCTAAATTGGTGCCAAGGGGTCAAGTTGCAGGAATATGCCAATTACTTAAATTGATCAGGAGATGGTTTCCTTGATAACCAATTTGATCAAGTTCGCCGATCGTGTTACATCATGGCCGGGGAGAAAAAGGAGGTCTCCAAATTGGTTACAACACACTAAAGACTAAACGTGACTTCCTCTCTCTCTGATTCTGCTTAGTCGGATGCCTCCCAAATGGCACCCTATTCCCTATATAGTGCACTACTTTAGACCAGAGCCCTATGGCCCCCTATTCCCTATATAGTACACTACTTTAGACCAGAGCCCTATGGCACCCTATTCCCTATATAGTGCACTACTTTAGACCAGAGCCCTATGGCCCCCTATTCCCTATATAGTACACTACTTTAGACCAGAGCCCTATGGAACCCTATTCCCTATATAGTGCACTACTTTAGACCAGAGCCCTATGGCCCCCTATTCCCTATATAGTGCACTACTTTAGACCAGAGCCCTATGGCCCCCTATTCCCTATATAGTACACTACTTTAGACCAGAGCCCTATGGTCCCATATTCCCTATATAGTGCACTACTTTAGACCAGGGCCATATTCCCTATACAGTACACTACTTTTGAACAGGGTCCCTAAGAAATAGGGTGTCATTTGAGATACACCTGTCATGTCAGTAGGTGGGTGGAGCTACAGATCTGGCTGCCGAGATGGCCTGTAAACAATGGCGTTTCAGTTTATGTAATTAACTGAGGAGGAAGTATTTAGGGGCTTAATTGAGATTGCAGTGGGAAATTGCTCTGAAATGGCTCTGCCTGATTTATTCACAGTGGGGACACGGTGCGGAGCGAGGGATTGTACCCTTCTTTGCAGATTAGAAAAACCATAATCACTCCCTTCATGCATGACTCTGATTGGAGTGCACACATGCCACCAGAAATATGGAGAAAGATGTAGAGAGAGAGAGTGTGTGTGTGTGGGGGGGAGGAGGGGTGGGGGTTCTTCCTGAATTTCAGAAAGCATGAGGCCAGCAGCTTACTGACTCTTGTTTTCTCCCGGTTCCCTCACCTAGGCCTTTGGCTTCATGTCCCGAGTGGCTTTGCAAGCAGAGAAGATGAACCACCATCCAGAGTGGTTCAACGTTTATAACAAGGTATAGTGAGACTCTGCTGTTGCCTTATTTTGAAGAGTTGAACTGCTGAATACGTATTTTATATTAGCTATGGTTTGATATCCTTCACAAACTGGTATTCGCGAGAGTTGAATTTGCCACGTGAAACAATTGTTAGACTACAGGGAGGGCTTTCTTATGTTTCAGGGGCCATCGTACACAAGTCAAACTGATGAGCAAGGGGGCGAAAGCAGTAGCTTTCAACAGTAATTTGGACATTTTCTTGAGGAAAATCTCTGCTAATAAGTGTATTTCCCCCCCCTCGTGTAGAAATAAGTCACAGTTGATATATGACAAAAAAACGGTGCCCCTGAAAATCTCTCGGCATTAAGCTTTAGCCACTGAGTCACTGTGTGGCAGACCAACTGCGCTGAGAAGAATTCGACATTAATCCTCCTCTTTATTAGTGTCTACAGGTTTTTGGGCCTTCACAATACTTTCCACTGTGCTCTGAAAGAAAGAAAAGGAGAAACACGTGATATGACTTGGATGCGTAGTCTGATATGGATGTGTAGGTTATAATTTTAACCTTTTATTTAACTAGGCAAGTCGGCTCTAGAACAAATTCTTATTTACAACGACGGCCTGACACCGGCCAAACCCAGACCAGGACTCCCGGTCACAGCCCGGGATCGAACCAGGGTCTGTAGTGACGCCTCTAGCACTGTAATGCAGTACCTGTGATATGGATGTGTTGTAACTATGATCTTGTTTAGAGGAACATTTAGTTGTTTTGTTTTCATATGTCATATGAAAACAGGGTAGCCTAGTGGTTAGAGTGTAGAGGCGGCAGGGTAGCCTAGTGGTTAGAGCGTAGGGACGGTAGGTAGCCTAGTGGTTAGAGCGTAGGGACGGTAGGTAGCCTAGTGGTTAGAGCGTTGAACTAGTAACCGGAAGGTTGCAAGTTCAAACCCCCCGAGCTGACAAGGTACTGCCCCTGAACAGGCAGTTAACCCACTGTTCCCAGGCCGTCATTGAAAATAAGAATTTGTTCTTAACTGACTTGACTAGTTAAATAAAAGGTCAAATAAAATAAAAAAACATTCTTCGTACTTTGTTTTTTTCCCACTCTCTCTCGTTTTCAGGTCCAGATAACACTAACTACGCATGACTGTGGAGGATTGTCCAAACGGGATATCAAGATGGCCAAGTTTATTGATAAAGTTACCTTGTCCATGTAGATGTTCCTCCTGTATATGTCACACGATTGTTATACAACTTTCTATTTCAAATAAAAATGTATTCACTATAATGTGTAGGCCTAATCATTTTTATGAAATGCACAATAATGATGTAATTCTATTTTACAGTTGGAATGAATCATGAAATAGAGCACTGCCCGAGGCCAGGGGTTCTCAAAGTGGGGTCTGCGGACCACTGCAGGTCCCTGGAGGTAGTGCAGGGTGTCTGCTGTCAGCACCAAAAATATTTGTATTGCTTGACATTTTTTTGTTTTTTTTAAATGAATGTTACTACCAGATTAAATTACTTTTGGCCAAGCAAATCCCTGTAATAAATTGGTGTGTGTGTGTAATACAATGTAATATTGTTAATGTACTGAACCCAATGCATCATGGGCCTGGGAAGCTGACAGGGATATTGGCATCCACAGTACTCCACCAATTATACATTTTTTGACTCGACTATTCCACTCAAAGTATTATTATTATTATTTTTATTTATTTATTTTTTACATAAATGCACTGCAATTTACGATTTAAAACTGCAAAGTGTTCTCTCTGCCTCATGGAAAAATGTGTAGAATTGCAGGATATTCACTTTAACCCATTTAAATCTCATCGGTTGTACTTTACTGGCTCTAGATAAGTTTAAAGGTGTACATTATCAACATAAGTAATATATTATGCTTTTTTTTTGTGTGTCCAGTATGATTCCGATACATTTTTAATATGATTTCTGTATAATCACAAGCACTAAATCTCCAAGGTGCACTTTTAACAGATTAATTTAGTACCAGAAAACTGTATCAATTAAAAACAAATATTTGTAAGTATAATGTTTTAAAGGGTTTAGTTTACATATGTGCCTTCATTTTCAATACATTTAATCCATGATGCTCATGGTATAGAGCCTTCAGAAAGCATTCATATCCCTTTGTAGCTATAGAGCCTTCAGAAAGCATTCATATCCCTTTGTAGCTATAGAGCCTTCAGAAAGCATTCATATCCCTTTGTAGCTATAGAGCCTTCAGAAAGCATTCATATCCCTTTGTAGCTATAGAGCCTTCAGAAAGCATTCATATCCCTTGTAGCTACAGAGCCTTCAGAAAGCATTCATACCCATTGTAGCTACAGAGCCTTCAGAAAGCATTCATATCCCTTGTAGCTACAGAGCCTTCAGAAAGCATTCATACCCCTTGTAGCTACAGAGCCTTCAGAAAGCATTCATATCCCTTTGTAGCTACAGAGCCTTCAGAAAGCATTCATACCCCTTGTAGCTACAGAGCCTTCAGAAAGCATTCATACCCCTTTGTAGCTACAGAGCCTTCAGAAAGCATTCATATCCCTTTGTAGCTACAGAGCCTTCAGAAAGCATTCATATCCCTTGTAGCTACAGAGCCTTCAGAAAGCATTCATACCCCTTTGTAGCTACAGAGCCTTCAGAAAGCATTCATATCCCTTTGTAGCTACAGAGCCTTCAGAAAGCATTCATACCCCTTGTAGCTACAGAGCCTTCAGAAAGCATTCATATCCCTTTGTAGCTACAGAGCCTTCAGAAAGCATTCATACCCCTTGTAGCTACAGAGCCTTCAGAAAGCATTCATACCCCTTGTAGCTACAGAGCCTTCAGAAAGCATTCATATCCCTTTGTAGCTACAGAGCCTTCAGAAAGCATTCATATCCCTTTGTAGCTACAGAGCCTTCAGAAAGCATTCATACCCCTTGTAGCTACAGAGCCTTCAGAAAGCATTCATACCCCATTGTAGCTACAGAGCCTTCAGAAAGCATTCATACCCCATTGTAGCTACAGAGCCTTCAGAAAGCATTCATACCCCATTGTAGCTACAGAGCCTTCAGAAAGCATTCATACCCCATTGTAGCTACAGAGCCTTCAGAAAGCATTCATACCCCATTGTAGCTACAGAGCCTTCAGAAAGCATTCATATCCCTTGTAGCTACAGAGCCTTCAGAAAGCATTCATATCCCTTTGTAGCTACAGAGCCTTCAGAAAGCATTCATATCCCTTTGTAGCTACAGAGCCTTCAGAAAGCATTCATACCCCTTGTAGCTACAGAGCCTTCAGAAAGCATTCATACCCCATTGTAGCTACAGAGCCTTCAGAAAGCATTCATACCCCATTGACTTATTCCCCATTTTGTTGTCACAGCCTGAATTCAATACCCCATAATGACAAAGTCAAATTTATTGAAAATGAATTACATAGTTAATTTACACTCCTGAGTCAATACTTAGAATCACCTTTGGCAACAATTACAGCTCTGAGTCTTTCTGGGTAGCTCTGCAAAGAGCTTTGCACACTTTGATTGTACAATACTTGCAAATTATTCTCTTTTTGTACTCTTCCAAATCTGCCCAAGTTGGTTGTTTATCATTGCTAGACAGCCGTTTTCAAGTCTTGACAAAGATTTTCAAAGCCAATTTAGTTCACAACTGTAACTAGGCCACTCAGGAACATTGAATGTACTCTTGGTAAGCAACTGCAGTTATATATTTGGCTTTCGGTTATTTTAGAATAATAGTGAAGACATCAAAAACTATGAAATAACACATGTGGAATCATGTCGTAGCCAAAGAAAGTGTTTACAAAATCAAAATATATTTTATATTTATGATTCTTCAAAGTAGCCACCCTTTGCCTTGATGACAGCTTTGCACGCTCTTGGTATTCTCTCAACCAGTTTCATGAGGTAGTCACCTGGAATGCATTTCAATTAATTAAAACCTCTTAGGGAAGTTGCGAATTTTCGCAGCTTTTTGTTAAAAATCGCGCAACATTTCAGCGCCCTGCTATTCATGCCAGGAATATAGTATATGCATATGATTAGTATGTGTGGGTATAAAACACTCAGACGTTTCTAAAACTGGTTAAATCACGGCTGTGACTATTAACAGAACGTGCGTTTCATTGAAAAGTGCAGGAAAATCTGATCACTGAAAATGGAAAAAAATATCCATGCGCCACTTCCAAGAATTGTTAAAGGTGAACCAGATTAAATGAGGTCGAGGTTGCAATACCTACAGCTTCCACACGATGTCAACAGTCTTGTCATTTGCCTACAATTTGTTTCTTGGTCAAACGAAGAAGAGACAAGCCATTTCTTCAGGTATTCGACCGGATATATTGGTTGAGATTTATCCGGACATTATTTCCAGACGGACACCTATAGAATTGACATCGCCTCGTGATCAATTTTATCGCTTATTAACGTGTACTAATACCTAAAGTTGCATTCCAAAAGTATTTTGAAGTGTTTTGTGAAAGTTTATCGTCGACTTTTTTAATTTTAAAAAACAGTACATTGTATGTGCATTTTAATGAAAGTTTGAGTTTTATCAAAAACTATACGTGGCGCACTTGAAATTTCCGCTGATTGATGTTCCCACCTCAGAACCACGGCTCTAACTTAACAAGTGTGCCTTGTTAAAAGTTCATTTGTGGAATTTCTTTCCTTCTTAATGCGTTATGAGCCAATCAGTTGTGTTGTGACAAGGTAGGGGTGGTATATAGAAGATAGCCCTATTTGGTAAAATACCAAGTCCATATTACTGCAAAAACAGCTTAAATAAGCAAAGAGAAACTACAGTCCATCATTACTTTAAGACATGAAGGTCAGTCAATCCAGAAAATTTCAAGAACTTTTAAGGTTTCTTCAAGTGCAGTCGCAAAACCCATCAAGCACTATGATGAAACTGGCTCTCATGAGGACCGCCACAGGAAACGAAGACCCAGAGTTATTTCGGCTGCAGAGGATAAGTTCATTAGAGTTACCAGCCTCAGAAATTACAGCCCAAATAAACGCTTCACAGAGTTCAAGTAGAAGACACATCACAACATCCACTGTTCAGAGGAGACTGTGTGAATCAGTCCTTCATGGTCGAATTGCTGCAAAGAAACCGGTGGAAATCTGTCCTTTGGTCTGATGAGTCCAAATTTGAGATTTTTGGTTCCAACCGCCGTGTCTTTGTGAGAAGCAGAGTAGGTGAACGGATGATCTCTGCATGTGTAGTTCCCACCGTGAAGCATGGAGGAGGAGGTGTGATGGCGTGGGGGTGCTTTGCTGGTGACACTGTCGGGATTTATTTAGAATTCAAGGAACACTTAACCAGCATGGATACCACAGCACTCTGCAGCGATACGCCATCCCATCTGGTTTGCGCTTAGTGGGACTTAGAGCTTTTGTTTTTCCAACAGGACAATGACCCAACACACCTCCAGGCTGTGCAAGTGCTATTTGAAACCATGTACAATTCACAAAACATCCATTGAATTATTCAAATAATTGTGTCGCTGAGGCTGATATTTTTTTTAAATATATTCATCCATTCATTTTTTGGAAACTAGTCAGGATAGAGGGAAAGATGAACGGTGCAAAGTATAGAGAGATCCTTGATGAAAACCTGCTCCAGAGTGCCCAGGACCGTTCAATATAGTATGTACTACGATTTGTTTTCTTTAATTAATTGTACAAAAAGCTGCCAAATATATTCATTGTTGATGATCAACTATGCAATGTTATCCATTCCAAATGAATGACATTGCTTATGGATTTATTTTGTAAATGCGCTTTTAGAATTGTTTTTTTTAGATTTTTTTTATTTATATTTACTTAGTTATAACTGTTAGTTTGTTTTGCCAATATCTCATTTGTTGTCAAGTTAAGGTTTCTTTTATTTTCAAATATCAATTTATTTATATTTCTGGTTGACGTGATGACATCGTCGCTGCTTGCGCCGTTCCCTGTGCATACTGAGTGCGCATGTGATGTTGGTTCATATAAACCGGAGGCAACCTGGATATAGGTGGAAGCGAACAAGGTGCAAATTACAGGGGAACCGGGGGGGGTTCAGCTCCCCTGAATGAGACGTTATCTCCCCTAAATGGAACAAAAGTCTAATTTGGGGGTGGGCGTCTCCAAATAATGCTAATTTAACCATTATCCTATTTGTTTAAAATGTAGTGGTAAATAAGAAAATAAAAGCTTCCAAATGAAACGAACACCCCCCCCCCACCTCTCTGTCATGGTTTAAACCATTTAGTGCTATGTGGGGGGCTGTCCACTCAGTAGTTCTGAATTTCGCTCTCAGCTAAGCTCCTTTAACGCATAGATTTTCCTTTGTACTTCCTCATTTTTGCCAGTTGTTTTCCATGCGTCTTTGATGAAAATAACCTTTGTTCCAATGCATTAGATTTATCTATGGATTTATCCTTGTTTATTTTTGTCGGTCAGCTGTTTTACGGCGCTCATTGCTTTGCTTTTCAGGTGCATCGTCGGGGCACTGTTGTTCTCCGTACCGTCTGTGGCCAGAAGTACTCAACCAATTATTTAGCTTTATTTTCTATCAATATTTGTTTTCTTTCCTGGATCAGCTGATGATGATCAACAATATCACTAGACAACTAGCCTACAGCTAAACAGCAATATCACTAGACAACTAGCCTACAGCTAAACAGCAATATCACTAGACAACTAGCCTACAGCTAGACACCAATATCACTCGACAACTAGTGTACAGCTAGAAACCAATATCACTAGACAACTAGTGTACAGCTAGAAACCAATATCACTAGACAACTAGCCTACAGCTAAACAGCAATATCACTAGACAACTAGCCTACAGCTAGACACCAATATCACTAGACAACTAGCCTACAGCTAGACACCAATATCACTAGACAACTAGCCTACAGCTAGACACCAATATCACTAGACAACTAGCCTACAGCTAGACACCAATATCACTAGACAACTAGCCTACAGCTAGACACCAATATCACTAGACAACTAGCCTACAGCTAGACACCAATATCACTAGACAACTAGCCTACAGCTAGACACCAATATCACTAGACAACTAGCCTACAGCTAGACACCAATATCACTAGACAACTAGCCTACAGCTAAACAGCAATATCACTAGACAACTAGCCTACAGCTAGACACCAATATCACTAGACAACTAGCCTACAGCTAAACAGCAATATCACTAGACAACTAGCCTACAGCTAGACACCAATATCACTAGACAACTAGCCTACAGCTAAACAGCAATATCACTAGACAACTAGCCTACAGCTAGACACCAATATCACTAGACAACTAGCCTACAGCTAGACACCAATATCACTAGACAACTAGCCTACAGCTATCACTAGACAACTAGCCTACAGCTAGACACCAATATCACTAGACAACTAGCCTACAGCTAGACACCAATATCACTAGACAACTAGCCTACAGCTAGACACCAATATCACTAGACAACTAGCCTACAGCTAGACACCAATATCACTAGACAACTAGCCTACAGCTAGACACCAATATCACTAGACAACTAGCCTACAGCTAGACACCAATATCACTAGACAACTAGCCTACAGCTAGACACCAATATCACTAGACAACTAGCCTACAGCTAGATATCACTAGACAACTAGCCTACAGCTAGACACCAATATCACTAGACAACTAGCCTACAGCTAGACACCAATATCACTAGACAACTAGTCTACAGCTAGACACCAATATCACTAGACAACTAGCCTACAGCTAGACACCAATACAGCAACTAGACACCAATATCACTAGACAACTAGCCTACAGCTAGACACCAATATCACTAGACAACTAGCCTACAGCTAGACACCAATATCACTAGACAACTAGCCTACAGCTAGACACCAATATCACTAGACAACTAGCCTACACACCAATATCACTAGACAACTAGCCTACAGCTAGACACCAATATCACTAGACAACTATCAGCCTACAGCTAGACACCAATATCACTAGACAACTAGCCTACAGCTAGACACCAATATCACTAGACAACTAGCCTACAGCTAGACACCAATATCACTAGACAACTAGCCTACAGCTAGACACCAATATCACTAGACAACTAGCCTACAGCTAGACACCAATATCACTAGACAACTAGCCTACAGCTAGACACCAATATCACTAGACAACTAGCCTACAGCTAGACACCAATATCACTAGACAACTAACCTACAGCTAGACACCAATATCACTAGACAACTAGCCTACAGCTAGACACCAATATCACTAGACAACTAGCCTACAGCTAGACACCAATATCACTAGACAACTAGCCTACAGCTAGACACCAATATCACTAGACAACTAGCCTACAGCTAGACACCAATAGCAACTAGCAGCTAGACACCAATATCACTAGACAACTAGCCTACAGCTAGACACCAATATCACTAGACAACTAGCCTACAGCTAGACACCAATATCACTAGACAACTAGCCTACAGCTAGACACCAATATCACTAGACAACTAGCCTACAGCGAGACACCAATATCACTAGACAACTAGCCTACAGCTAGACACCAATATCACTAGACAACTAGACACCAATATCACTAGACAACTAGCCTACAGCTAGACACCAATATCACTAGACAACTAGCCTACAGCTAGACACCAATATCACTAGACAACTAGCCTACAGCTAGACACCAATATCACTAGACAACTAGCCTACAGCTAGACACCAATATCACTAGACAACTAGCCTACAGCTAGACACCAATATCACTAGACAACTAGCCTACAGCTAGACACCAATATCACTAGACAACTAGCCTACAGCTAGACACCAATATCACTAGACAACTAGCCACCAATACAGCCTAGCTAGACACCAATATCACTAGACAACTAGTGTACAGCTAGACACCAATATCACTAGACAACTAGCCTACAGCTAGACACCAATATCACTAGACAACTAGCCTACAGCTAGACACCAATATCACTAGACAACTAGCCTACAGCTAGACACCAATGCACATTCAATCCATCCAACAAGTAGGCTATATGTTAATGACAGTAGGCCTATAAGGTGATTCTTTCTGTTAGAGGTTAACGTTAGGGTTAGAAGCATTTGATTTTGCAATGGCATAGGTCTACATTATTTTGGATTTTTGTTCCCAAGACAACTGTTTTCAGGGTAAAACATATTGAAATGTTACTAGGCATAGCTACACCTTACAGTGCAGTTCTCCAGAGATCTCCAAGATCCATGATTTGTACAGGGTTTTAAGTTCAATCTTCTAATTGAATTGTTAAATGCTAATAATTACAAATAACACTGTCATCTAATTCTGTAATTCACATTTTGTATGCAAATGTGAGTAGATTAGCTTAAAAACAAAGGTTGGACATCTTCGAAGCAGTCTCCAGTTTCTTATTAGACCTCAAGAGGTGTCACCTTGTTGAAGTCCAAAAGCAGAAGTTGTGTCACAGGCTCATTTTCCATTTCTCCTGAAAACCGGAACATCCGGTTTGTTGGGTTGTTGGGAACTCCTAAGAGGCTAATAGGCTATAGATGTTGCTATCCAACGGAACGCTGCGATTGGTTGCCCAAAACAATTAGGCGGGGCTTAGCGAAGTGTCAATTGTGATGTGTAAACAAGAACGTAATTTAAATTTTTTTAAATGATTTATACGTTCCATTTCATTGTGAGGTCATTGTTGTTGAGTACTACCTGGTTATTTTCCCTTTTCCAAGGAGTTCGACGAGAGTCGATGCTTTTACCCCAGGAGTTTGGTACTGAAGATGGAGCAAAATGCCGACGTCAAAGAAAGTGGAAGCGGATATTTTAGATTCATCATTCAAAAGGGAGCAAGTCAAATAGCGCTCCGAAGATTCTCTGACTGGGACGCTGTTGGCAGAGCAGCAGCAACAGCCGCGGGTTTGAATGTGTAGGATAATGTCGTAGCTCTTTATCGGACACACACTTGTCTGACTCTGAGGCCTGTTTACCCGTCAATGCAGCTGGCCCACTTAAAACATGTTTTGTATTTTTTGCAGATGTTTCTGACTAATTCATTTTGAAATGTGGTCTTGTTATTAGCTAGGCTACTGTTATTTTTTTATTTTTTTTTGTAATATATATTGTTTTATTCAGGAGAAAAGATACCGAATTCTACGATTACATTGCCAACATTACTGAAAAAACACTGTTCGATGGTATGATTATGGTCACGATTATCCTCAACGCTCTGTTCATGGCTTTGGAGACGGACTATGATATGAAATACAAACTTTTTGGATTCTTTGCGGTGGGTAATTTGCTGATCGCAATTTTGCTAATTGCAAACACTGACATAGAAGCATACACAATTACGTTTAGGGAAAATGTAACAGTTCCATAAGCTTAAGCTTTGTAGCAGTTGTTGTATGCAAATATGTCCTCTACTCAAATCCAGTCCTCCCTTCACTCTATTTTCATCAAACAGATTGCAGACGAATTCTTCATGGCCATTTACACCATGGAGTTCTTGATGAAGGTGTACGTTAACCCAGGGGTTTACTGGAAAAATGGCTACAATGTTTTCGATGCTATTATTTTGGTCATTTCATTCGTTCCCATGTTCGCTGATGGAGGGGACTCCAGTGCAATGGGGACCATGCGCATCGTCCGCGCTTTTCGCTCTTTGCGCGTGCTGAAGACTGTGTCGTTCATTCGGGGCCTGCAGGTGAGTGACGCAATTAGTGCTAAAATACTAGGCCATACACATGTCTGTTACGTTTGGTCTTTGGATACCTTTTTACAGTTTTACGGTGGATAATACGCGTTAATCAGTTATTTCTTGGGGTCACTCAGGTGTCAGGTTTGTTGAGATTTTTAGTGTTCTCTTTTGTTGTGTTTTTTTTGTTTGATTGACAGGCCTTGGTTGTAGCTCTATTCAAGACCATGAAGAGTGTGGTATATGTCCTGGGCCTGATGTTTCTCCTGATGTTCATCTTTGCCATCATTGGATATTACTACTTTGGAGACCCTAACACTGGAGACCCTGAGAACTGGGGAGACCTGGGCTGTGCGCTCTTCACACTTTTCAGTTTAGTGACAGTGAGTATGAATTAGAATAGCCTACCTATCCTGGTGGAAATCTTTCTTATGGTACCCCCCCTCCCCCATGAGCTTGGGTCCCAGGAAAACAGTGAATTTCTCATTTGGGTCCCAGGCTGTAAAAGAACCCCCTGCTGTAGACTGTCAGTTCAGTCTGACGTAGGCCGAACCAAATGTCCTCTGTCTGTCTGACCCAAACATTTTACATTTAGTTTTTTGACAGTCGTATTCTCACGTCAGTGCCATTTTTGTTGTGCTTCCATGTATGAAATATGTCAACGTTATGTTCCTACAACAGTATCTTTCATCGCAAATATCCCAACACGCTGTCTGTTGTGGTCTGTTTAGTGCACATGTTGAGGAAACATGCATAATTAACATCTAGGGTTACAAAACTCTGGTAATTTCCCCCAAATTCCCAGGTTTTCAATTTTCCCTTTTGATTTCAAGAATCATCCTTCTGTGATTTCTGGAAAACTTGGGCATTTTGGGAAAACTACTGGAAAATGTTCAACTCTTATTCCATTGTTTCTGCCCTCCTCAGGTGGATGGTTGGACTGATCTGCAGCAGAACCTTGACGACCTGGGGATGAACTCCAGCCGCATCTTCACCATCGTCTTCATCCTCATCGGCTACTTCATCTTCTTCAACATGTTCATTGGCGTGGTCATCATGGAGATCCAGGTACGTACTGTACTGGACTACCACCGTTGTTGTTACTACTACTGAGGTTGAACCCCTCTGTCCCCTGTCCTCCAGGTCGAACCCCCTGTCCCCTGCCCTCCAGGTTGAACCCCCCCTGTCCTCCAGGTTGAACCCCCTGTCCTCCAGGTTGAACCCCTCTGTCCCCTGTCCTCCAGGTTGAACCCCCCCCTGTCCTCCAGGTTGAACCCCTGCCCCCTGTCCTCCAGGTTGAACCCCCCCCCTGTCCTCCAGATTGAACCCCTCTGTCCCCTGTCCTCCAGGTTGAACCCCTCTGTCCCCTGTCCTCCAGGTTGAACCCCTCTGTCCCCTGTCCTCCAGGTTGAACCCCTGTCCCCTGTCCTCCAGGTTGAACCCCCCTCCTCCAGGTTGAACCCCCCTGTCCTCCAGGTTGAACCCCCTCCAGGTTGAACCCCCCCCTGTCCTCCAGATTGAACCCCTCTGTCCCCTGTCCTCCAGGTTGAACCCCTCTGTCCCCTGTCCTCCAGGTTGAACCCCCTGCCCCCTGTCCTCCAGGTTGAACCCCCCCCCTGTGTCCCCCCTCCTTGAACCCCCTGCCCCCTGTCCTCCAGGTTGAACCCCCCCCTGTCCTCCAGGTTGAACCCCCTGCCCCCTGTCCTCCAGGTTGAACCCCCCTGTCCTCCAGGTTGCCCCCCCCCTGCCCCCTGTCCTCCAGGTTGAACCCCCCTGCCCCCTGTCTTCCAGGTTGAACCCCTCTGCCCCCTGTCCTCCAGGTTGAACCCCTCTGCCCCCTGTCCTCCAGGTCCTCCAGGTTGAACCCCTCTGCCCCCCTCCAGTCCTCCAGGTTGAACCCCCTGTCCTCCAGGTTGAACCCCCCTGTCCTCCAGGTTGAACCCCCCCCTGTCCTCCAGGTTGAACCCCCTGTCCTCCAGGTTGAACCCCCTGTCCTCCAGGTTGAACCCCCTGTCCTCCAGGTTGAACCCCCTGCCCCCTCCAGGTTGAACCCCTCTGCCCTCTGTCCTCCAGGTTGAACCCCCCCTGTCCTCCAGGTTGAACCCCTCTGCCCCCTGTCCTTCCGGTTGAACCCCTCTGCCCCCTGTCCTCCAGGTTGAACCCCCCTGTCCTCCAGGTTGAACCCCCCCCTGTCCCCTGTCCTTCCGGTTGAACCCCTCTGCCCCCTGTCCTCCAGGTTGAACCCCTCTGTCCTCCAGGTTGAACCCCTCTGCCCTCCAGGTTGAACCCCCTGTCCTCCAGGTTGAACCCCCTGTCCTCCAGGTTGAACCCCCTGTCCTCCAGGTTGAACCCCCTGTCCTCCAGGTTGAACCCCCTGTCCTCCAGTCCCCCCCTGTCCAGGTTGAACCCCCCCCTGTCCTCCAGGTTGAACCACCCCTGTCCTCCAGGTTGAACCCCCTGTCCTCCAGGTTGAACCCCCTGTCCTCCAGGTTAAACCCCCTGTCCTCCAGGTTGAACCCCCCTGCCCCCTGTCCTCCAGGTTGAACCCCCCCCTGTCCTCCAGGTTGAACCCCCCCCTGTCCTCCAGGTTGGGAGTCCCAAATGGCACCGCACCCTATTCCCATACATAGTGTACGCTGCCTGGTCTAAAGTAGTGCCCTGTATTGGGAATAGGGTTCCATTTTGTATGCATCCTGTCTTCCTGGGCCCAAGCCAACTCAGCTCAGTGCTGTGCCGTCTCTGTGGGGTTTAGTCAGATGTGATGTCCAGACGGCAGCTCTCAGGCAGGGCTGCCATGTGACCCTTCGTATAATTATTTACAGCTGACGCCCTGGAGAAAGCAAGCGACCAGTTTAGCAGATGTTATAGCGGGGTCAGCGAAATGCTTACGTTACGAGCTCCTTAACAATGGAGTAAAATGTCAAAGTACACAAATAATCACACACAAAAATAAATATACGAAATCAAGAAATGTCGGAACGAATCCAAGTAGCTCTTTCCTGCAGCCAAGTGACCTAGTGGCTTCATGGGTGGGATGTTATTAATATACTTCATAATTATTCAACATATTGTTTTTAAACAGCCCGAAAATCCAGTGTTTCGATGTCAAATGGTTTTGTTATATCTCAGTCATCTGTGATCTGTATATAAAATGTAATATTGGGATACAAACTCAAATGTAATACATTTCCACTCTATATCTGACATGGTACAGGTGTCTATATTTTTGTTAAGCCCATAACCGTGTATGAGGTGCACATACATTTAGTTTCAAAGTAGATTTGTTTAAGACGATCAAGCAACACTCTGTATGACTGATGAGCCCAGTACAGTGAAAGGTTAACAACCCAAATAGCACTGTAACAGTAATCCAAATGCAGCAAATGTACAGTATCTACACTGGGTGAATTTACAGAAGATATACAGTGGGGCAAAAAAGTATTTGGTCAGCCACCAATTGTGCAAGTTCTCCCACTTAAAAATATGAGAGGCCTGTAATTTTCATCATAGGTACACTTCTAACTTCTACACTGCTATCTAGCTTCTTGGTTTGAAACCAGCAACGCAGTTGTCATCCGTTTCTGGGACTGCTTGTCTCTTTTCAGTGATCCTGCCGACCCAAGGACTGGTCTGGGGAGCTATTTGGCGTCGCTGCTAGCCTAGCTGCTAGCTAGCTGCATATCAAGCTAGCTGGGTTTTCTTGAACGCAGCCCGTGATGTGGTTAACAATTGTGGCTGGGACTGTGGATTGTTCCGGGTTTGTGGCTGTCTAGATCCCTGCTGTTTTGTTGTTTTCAATCTTCCCCATGACCGTCCCTGTCTGGAACTGCAAGGCGTAACAGGTTAACCAACGTTGCTATAGCTACCGTGACAAAGACCAAAGCTGGCGGGAGTACCGTTGAGGACAGTGGTGTATCTCTATCACACTTAAAGGATCTTTTTAAAACGAACAAAAATAGACCAACAAGCAGTTGTTACAACAACGAGAAAATAGCTTCAAGTGTTTTGTCCAAATACTGGTGGATTCAACTAATAAAAGAATGGACGACCTGACGAGAGAGGCCCCGAACCTGAAGAACAGTTTGCAGTTCTCCCAGGGTCAGCTCAATGAGTTGAAACAGAAGAGCAATATGACAGCAATCTGTAAGTCATTGAGAGAGGACATCAGTTCTGTGTGTGAATCCATGATAACAATGACAGAGAAATCTGATTATCTCCAGGGACAATGAAGGCAAAACAACATGGTTGTGGATGGAATTGCAGAATCTCCACATGAGACCTGGACGGAGTCTGACAAAGTGAGAGAAATGATCTCTGAGAAACTGAAGATGGACCACAGGAAGATTGAGGTGGAGCGCGCCCACAGGACTGGAAAACCCACCACCGGCCCAGGTGACAGGCCCAGGTGACAGGCCCAGGTGACAGGCCCATGTGACAGGCCCATGTGACAGGCCCAGACCGATAGTGGTCAAGTTCCTGAGGTTCAAGGACAAGGTAGCTGTTCTGGAAAGAGCCAAGAACTTGAGAGGAACGTACATCTTCCTCAATGAGGACTATCCTGAAGCTGTGCGCCAGAAGAGGAAAGAACTGATCCCAGCCATGAAAGCTGCCAGAGCAGGTGGGGACATTGCTTACATCTGCTATGACAGGCTCATTGTTCACCCTCCCTCCCAGAAGCCTGGAAGGGATGAGAGAGCCAAGCCTATGGGTTCGTAGCTTTAACCCCCCCCTACACACACACACACACACACACACCAACTGATTAATGGACTGCTGAATGTATATATTTTTTCTCTTGCTTTGCTTGCTCTTTTCAGTACTATGTCTATCTCTGATAAGCTACCCAGGAAAGGGTTGAAAAAAAGCCCATATTAATATATGTAGCCTTAGAAATAAGGTTCATGAAATCAGTAACTTGATAACATTCATATATTAGCCATTTCTGAGACTCACTTTAAATAATTCATTTGATACATCAGTAGCAATACAAGGATATAACATCTATAGAAGAGACAGAAATGCTTATGGGGGAGGTGTTGCTGTATATATTCAGAGCCACGTCCCTGTAATGCTTAGAGAAGATCTTATGTCAAGTGTTGTCGAAGTGTTGTGGTTGCAGGTTCACTTTGCACATCTAAAGCCTTTTTCTTTTTTGTTGCTACAGGCCAAGTGCTAACAATCAGTATGTAAATAATATATCTGAAATGGTTTTTAGTGTATGATGTTAACGGAAAGGTCTACTTTCTTGGGGACCTGAATATTGACTGGTTTTCATCAAGCTGTCCGCTCAAGATGAAGTGTTTTACTGTAACCAGTGCCGGTAGTCTGGTGCCTGTAATCTGGTGCCTGTAATCTGGTTATTAATCCACATACCAGGGTGTTTTTTTACAAACACTACAGGAACAAGATCATCCACATGTATGGATCACATTTTTACTAATACTGTAGAACTTTGTTCTAAAGCTGTATTTTTCCACCCATTGGATGCAGTGATCACAATATAGTGGCTATATGCAGGAAAGACAAAGTTCCAACAGCTGGGCCTAAAATAGTGTATAAGAGATCATACAAAAGATTTTGCTGTGACTCTTATGTGGATGATGTTAAATATATTTCTTGGTCTGATGTGATTTTAATGAGGAGCAGCCAGATGCTGCACTTGATTAATTTATGAAATTGCTTCTTCCAATTATTGATAAACATGCACCTGCTAGATCTGTTAAGGCTCCATGGATTGACGAGGAATTGAAAAACTGTATTGGTTGAAAGAGATGGGGGCAAACTGAGTGGCTAATAAGTCTGTCTGCACATCTGACTTACTGCAAACTGAGAAATTATGTGACTAAGAAGAAGAAACTGTATTATGAATCCAACATCCATGATATAAAGAACGATGGAATAAAACTTTGGAGTATTTTAAATGAAACTATGGACAGAAAGACATTCAACTCCATTTTTCATTGAATCAGATGGCGTATTCATCACAAAACCATTTGATGTTGCCAATTATTTTAATTACTTATTTCAAAGTGGGCAAATTTAGGCAGGAAATGCCAACCACAAACAGAGAGCAATTATATTAATGCATAAAAAAAACAAATAATGAAAGAAAAGCATTACAAGTTAGAATTTTGTGAAGTTAGCTTGGGAGAGGTGGAAAAATTGTTAATGATCAATAATGACAAATCTCCTGGCATTGACAATTTAGATGTAATATCTTTAATCTGAGCCTAGAGGCAAGTCTTTGTCCTCAGGCCTGCAGGGAAGCCAAAGTAATTCTGCAAACCAAGAGTGGTAAAGTGGCCTTTACTGGTTCTATCAGCAGACCTAAACTCAGCAAAAAAAAGAAATGTCCCTTTTTCAGGACCCCCCCCCCACAGAAATTTCAGGGAACTTGCAGGTGCCTTGGTGGAAGACTGGGGTAACATCTCACAGCAATAACTGGCAAATCTGATGCAGTCCATGAGGAGGATATGCACTGCAGTACTTAATGCAGCTGGTGGCCACACCAGATACTGACTGCTAATTTAGATTTTGACCCCCCAGGGACACATTATTCAATTTCTGTTAGTCACACGTCTGTGGAACTTGTTCAGTTTATGTCTCAGTTGTTGAATCTTATGTTCATGCAAATATTTACACATGTTAAGTTTGCTGAAAATAAACGCAGTTGACAGTGAGAGGATGTTTCTTTTTTTTTTGCTGAGTTTATAAGCTTGCTGCCAGCTCTTAGCAAACTGTTGGATTTTTTTTTTTGTGTTTGACCAAATACAATGCAATTTCTCTGTAAACAAATTAACAACAGACTTGCAGCATGCTTATAGAGAAGGCCACTCAATATGTACTGCACTGACACAAATTACTGACAAATGAATGCACTGATGATTGGTTGAAAGAAATGGATAATAAGAAGATTGTGGAAGCTGTACTGTTAGATTTCAGTGCAGCCCTTTGAATTGTGTTTTCAACCTCCGCTCCGAATCCAACGATATGGCAATCTATCTAATAGAACTGAGGGCTTTCTTTTAATGGAAGCTTCTCTCATGTCAAACATGTGAAGTGTGGAGTAACACACAGCAGCTCTCGAGGCCCTCTCTACTCTTTTCTATTTTTACCAATGACCTGCCGCTGGCGTTAAACAAAGCCTGTGTGTCCATGTACACTGATGATTCAACCATACAGACATCAGCAACCACAGCTAAGGAAGTCACTGAAACCCTGAAACATAGAGTTGCAGTTTTGGAATGGGGTGGCCAGTAATACACTGGTCCTGAGCATCTCTAAACGCTAAGAGTTTTGTATTTTTGGTACAAATCATTCTTTAAGTTTGAGACCTCAGCTGAATCTGGTAATGAATGGTGTGGCTGTTGAACAAGCTGAGGAGACTAAATAACTTGGCGTTACCTTAGATTGTAAACAGTCATGGTCGAAACATATAGGGTCAAAGGTTGTAAAGATGGGGAGAGGTCTGTCCGTAATAAAGAGATGCTCTGCTTTTTTTTGAGACCACACTCCAAAAAGCAAATTCTGCAGGATCTAGTTTTGTCTAATCTTGATTATTGTCCAGTCGTGTGGTCAAGTGCTGCAAGGAAATACCTAGTTACGCTGCAGCTGGCCCAGAACAGAGCGACACGTTCTGCTCTTCATTGTAATCGGAGGGCTGATTATAAATACTATGCATGTCAGTATCTCTTGGCTGAGAGTTGAGGAGAGACTGACTGCATCACTTCTCATTGTAAGAAACATAGTTGGAAATCCCAAATAGTTTGCGTAGTCAACTTACACTGCTCTGACACACACACTTATCCCACCAGACAGCTCTGACACACACACTTATCCCACCAGACAGCTCTGACACACACACTTATCCCACCAGACAGCTCTGACACACACTTATCCCACCAGACAGCTCTGACACACACTCATCCCACCAGACAGCTCTGACACACACTCATCCCACCAGACAGCTCTGACACACACTCATCCCACCAGACAGCTCTGACACACACTTATCCCACCAGACAGCTCTGACACACACTTATCCCACCAGACAGCTCTGACACACACTTATCCCACCAGACAGCTCTGACACACACTTATCCCACCAGACAGCTCTGACACACACTTATCCCACCAGACAGCTCTGACACACACTTATCCCACCAGACAGCTCTGACACACATCCCACCAGACAAATCTGAAGACACACTTATCCCACCAGACAGCTCTGACACAACTTATCCCACCAGACAGCTCTGACTCACACACACTTATCCCACCAGACAGCTCTGACACACACACTTATCCCACCAGACAGCTCTGACACACACACTTATCCCACCAGACAGCTCTGACACACACTTATCCCACCAGACAGCTCTCACACACACTTATCCCACCAGACAGCTCTGACACACACTCATCCCACCAGACAGCTCTGACACACACTTATCCCACCAGACAGCTCTGACACACACTCATCCCACCAGACAGCTCTGACACACACTTATCCCACCAGACAGCTCTGACACACACTTATCCCACCAGACAGCTCTGACACACACTTATCCCACCAGACATGCCACCAGGGGTCTTTTCGCAGTCCCCAAATACAGAACAAATTGAAGAAAGCGTACAGTATTATATAGAGCCCTTATTGCATGGAACTTCCTTCCATCTCATGTTGCTCAAATAAACAACAAACCTGGTTTCAAACAACGGATAAAGCAACACGTCACGGCACTCCTCTATTTGACCTAAATAGTTTGTGTGTGTGCACTGATATGTCGGCTACGTGTGCCTTTAAACAAAATGCATATGGTTCTGTCCTTGAGCTGTTCTTGTCTAATGATGTTCTGTATTATGTTCTGTGTTCTGTGTTCTTGTCTAATGATGTTCTGTATTATGTTCTGTGTTCTGTGTTCTTGTCTAATGATGTTCTGTATTATGTTTTGTGTTCTGTGTTCTGTGTTCTTGTCTAATGATGTTCTGTATTATGTTCTGTGTTCTGTGTTCTTGTCTAATGATGTTCTGTATTATGTTCTGTGTTCTGTGTTCTTGTCTAATGATGTTCTGTATTATGTTTTGTGTTGAACCCCAGGAAGAGAAGCTGCTGCTTTTGCAACAGCTAAATGGGGATCCTAATAAAATACCAAACTATAAATCAAAAATACCAAGCCGATGTATGTGAATGGTGTGTATGCACTGTATGTGAATGGTGTGTGTATGCACTGTATGTGAATGGTGTGTATGCACTGTATGTGAATGGTGTGTGTATGCACTGTATGTGAATGGTGTGTGTATGCACTGTATGTGAATGGTGTGTGTATGCACTGTATGTGAATGGTGTGTGTATGCACTGTATGTGAATGGAACATGTGTTTACTGCAGTAGTTCTATAGGATGAACCATGACTAGAAAAAAGTATATATGCATACAGTATAAAGTGGGTAAAACGGTATGTAAAATTAAATAGAAAATTCTGAACACTGTTGTATCCTAGTGGTTAGAGCGTTGGGCAAGTAACCGAAAGGTTGCTGGTTTGAATCCCAGAACTGACATGATAAAAATCTGTCATTAACAAGGCAGATAACCCCCACTGTTTCACCGGGCACCGAAGACATTGATGTCGATTATGGCAGCCCCCCCGCACCTCTCTGATTCAGAGGGGTTGGGTTAAATGTGGAAGCCACATTTCTTTTGAATGCATTTAGTTGCATTCATGCTCCCAGGTGATTTATTTTTGTATTTTTGTATTGTTACGTTTCCAACCTTAGGTCTTCATGCATCCATACCCCAGGTAAGGGTGGATGGTCCTATATACAGTGGGGCAAAAAAGTATTTAGTCAGCCACCAATTGTGCAAGTTCTCCCACTTAAAAAGATGAGACAGGCCTGTAATTTTCATCATAGGTACACTTCAACTATGACAGACAAAATGAGGGGGAAAAAAATCCCGAAAATCACATTGTAGGGTTTTAATGAATTTATTTGCAAATTATGGTGGAAAATAAGTATTTGGTCAATAACAAAAGTTTATCTCAATACTTTGTTATATACCCTTTGTTGGCAATGACAGAGGTCAAATGTTTTCTCTAAGTCTTCACAAGGTTTTCACACATTTGCTGGTATTTTGGCCCATTCCTCCATGCAGATCTCCTCTAGAGCAGTGATGTTTTGGGGCTGTTGCTGGGCAACACGGACTTTCAACTCCCTCCAAAGATTTTCTATGGGGTTGAGATCTGGAGACTGGCTAGGCCACTCCAGGACCTTGAAATGCTTCTTACGAAGCCACTCCTTCGTTGCCCGGGCGGTGTGTTTGGGATCATTGTCATGCTGAAAGACCCAGCCACGTTTCATCTTCAATGCCCTTGCTGATAGGAGGTTTTCACACAAAATCTCACGATACATGGCCCCATTCATTCTTTCCTTTACACGTATCAGTCGTCCTAGTCCCTTTGCAGAAAAACATCCCCAAAGCATGATGTTTCCACCCCCATGCTTCACAGTAGGTATGGTGTTCTTTGGATGCAACTCAGCATTCTTTGTCCTCCAAACACGACGAGTTGAGTTTTTACCAAAAAGTTATATTTTGGTTTCATCTGACATTCTCCCAATCTTCTTCTGGATCATCCAAATACTCTCTAGCAAACTTCAGACGGGCCTGGACATGTACTGGCTTAAGCAGGGGGACACGTCTGGCACTGCAGGATTTGAGTCCTGGCGGCGTAGTGTGTTACTGATGATAGGCTTTGTTACTTTGGTCCCAGCTCTCTGCAGGTAATTCACTAGGTCCCCCCGTGTGGTTCTGGGATTTTTGCTCACCGTTCATTTTGACCCCACGGCGTGAGATCTTGCGTGGAGCCCCAGATCGAGGGAGATTTATCAGTGGTCTTGTATGTCTTCCACTTCCTAATAATTGCTCCCACAGTTGATTTCTTCAAACCAAGCTGCTTATCTATTGCAGATTCAGTCTTCCCAGCCTGGTGCAGGTCTACAATTTTGTTTCTGGTGTCCTTGGACAGCTCTTTGGTCTTGGCCATAGTGGAGTTTGGAGTGTGACTGTTTGAGGTTGTGGACAGGTGTCTTTTATACTGATAACAAGTTCAAACAGGTGCCATTAATACAGGTAACGAGTGGAGGACAGAGGAGACTCTTAAAGAAGAAGTTACAGGTCTGTGAGAGCCAGAAATCTTGCTTGTTTGTAGGTGACCAAATACTTATTTCCCACCATAATTTGCAAATAAATTCATTAAAAATCCTACAATGTGATTTTCTGGATTTTTTTTTCTCATTTTGTCTGTCATAGTTGAAGTGTGCCTATGATGAAAATTACAGGCCTCTCATCTTTTTAAGTGGGAGAACTTGCACAATTGGTGGCTGACTAAATACTTTTTTGCCCCACTGTATAGGGGCAGTACTCAGTGAACAGTATGTAAACCTTGTTAAAGTGACCAGTGTTTAATGACTTATGTACATTGGGCAGCAGTCTCTAAGTTGCAGGGTAGATTATTGGCTGGTATCTGACTAGTGACAATGTCTAAGGTTCAGGAAAGGATACTGGGCGAAGGCCAGCTAGTGATGACTGTTTAACAATCTGATGACCTGGAGATAAACAGATTCTATCAGTCTGGTCCCAGCTTGGATGCACCTGTACTGTCTCCACCTTCTAGATGGTAGCGGTGTGAACAGGCCATGGCTCGGGTGGCTGAGGTCCTTGATGATCTTCTTGACCTTCCTGTGACACTGGGTGCTGTAGATGTCCTGAATGGCAGGCAGTGTGCACTGGATGATGTGTTGGGCTGACCGCATCACCCTCTGGAGAGCCCCGTGGTGCAGTTGTTGTACCAGGCGGTGGTACAGCCCGACAGGATGGTGCATCTGTAGAAGTTTGTGAGGGTCTTAGGGGCCAAGCCAAATTTCTTCAGCCTCCTGAGGTTGAAGAGGCGCTGTTGCGCCTTGTCGTCTGAGGCCGAGGTTATTTTCCTGGAATCTCATCGTTGTTGGTAATCCAGCCAGCTGGTCTGTACATGCTCTGAGGACGCGACTTGGGATGCCATCTGGGTTGGCAGACTTGCGAGGGGTTAACAAGCTTGAATGTCTTACGTCAACCACGGAGATCGGGAGCACACATTCCTCGTGAGCGATAGGGGCACACGTCGCTGGCTTTGTGTTGTTTTCCTCGAAAGTGGGAGAAGGTGTTAAGCTTGTCCAGGAGAGCGGCGTCAGTGTCTGCGACTCGGCTTGCTATCTCTTTATAATCCTATGATTGTCTGGAGGCACATGGGTCTCGTGTCTGAGCTGTCGAATTGCGACTCAAATCATCTCTGTACTGTTGTTGTTTTGCCTCATTGATTGCCTTACGGAGGTCATAGCTGGTCTGTTTATCCCATGTCTTTGATTGCCTTACGGAGGTCATAGCTGGTCTGTTTTCCCATGTTCCCAGTCGCCTTGCGTGTTTTAAATGTGGTTTAAGTTTTGTGCGAATGCTACCATCTATCCATGGGCTTTTGGTTTGGATAAGTTCTAACCATCAGAGGGAACAACATCCTCTATGCTCTTCCTGATGAACCCGAGTCCTACTATACTATTCTCAGAGGCGACCCGGAACATTTCCCAGTCCGCGTGATCAAAACCGTCTCGCAGCATAGATTCTGATTGGTCAGATCAACGTTGAACAGTCCTTACCACTGGTGCTTCCTGCTTAAGTTTCTGCCTATAGGAGGGGAGAGGAGCAAGATGGAGCCGTGATCTGATTTGCCAGAGGGAGTGCGGGGGAGGGCCTTGTAGCCATCCCGGAGGGGAGAGTAACAATTGTCAAGCATACGCTCTCCGCGTGTAGGACAGGAGATGTGTTGATAGAATTTCAGGAGGAAATTTGGAAAGTCCCCAGCTACAATGAATGCGGCCTCGGGATATAACTTGTTCACTCCCTACAAGTTCACATAGCACTGAGTCAGTGAGTCAGTGAGTCAGTGAGTCAGTGAGTCAGTGAGTTGAGTGAGTTAGTGAGTTGAGTGAGTTGAGGTAAGTTGAGTGAATGAGTTGAGTGAGTTGAGTGAGGTGAGTGAGTGAGTTGAGTGAGTTGAGTGAGGTGAGTGAGTGAGTTGAGTGAGTTGAGTGAGTTGAGTGAGTTGAGTGAGTTGAGTGAGTTGAGGTGAGGTGAGGTGAGTTGAGGTGAGGTGAGGTGAGGTAAGTTGAGTGAATGAGTTGAGTGAATGAGTTGAGTGAGTGAGTTGAGTGAGTTGAGTGAGTGAGGGAGTGAGGGAGTGGTGGAGTGGAGTGGAGTGGAGTGGAGTGGAGTGGAGTGGAGTGGAAAACACAACTTATAACATTGCTGCTGGTTGCATCTCAAACAGCCCCCTATTCCCTTTATACTGCACTACTTTTCAACCAGGGCCTATATATACCTCACTCACTCACTATATATATATATCACACACACATCCAGGCTGTATCACAACCGGCTGTGATTGGGAGACCTATAGGTCGGCGCACAATTGGCCCAGCATCGTCTGGGTTTGGCCGGTGGAAGGCCGTCATTGTAAATAAGAATTTGTTCTGAACTGACTTTCCTTGTTAAATAAAAAACCACAGTGCTTTAGGAAAGTATTCAGACCCCTTGATATTTCCACATCTTGTTATGTTACAGCCTTGTTCTAAAAATGGATTAAATAGCCTTTCTTCCCCTTTCATCAATATACACACAATACCCCAAAATGACAAATACATTTTGCAAATGTATTGAAAATATTTCCGTAAGTATTCACACCCTTTCCTCAGTACTTTGTTGAAGCAGCTTTGGCTGCGATTACAGCCTCGAGTCTTCTTGGGTATGATGCTACAAGCTTTGCACACCTGTATTTAGGGAGTTTCTCCCATTCTTCTCTGAAGATCCTCTCAAGCTCTGTCAGGTTGGAGGGGAGTGTCGCTGCACAGCTGTTTTCAGGTCTCCAGAGATGTTCCATCGGGTTCAAGTCAGGGCTCTGGCTGGGACACTCAAGGAAATTCATAGTCTTGTCCCTAAGCCACTCCTGTGTAGTCTCTGCTGCGTGCTTATAGTCATTGTCCTGTTGGAAGGGGAACCTTCGCCCCAGTCTGAGGTCTGGAGCAGGCTTTCATCAAGGATCTCTCTGTACTTTGCTCATCTTTCCCTTAATCCTGACTAGTCTCCCAGTCCTTCCTGCTGAAACACATCACAACAGCATGATGCTGCCACCACCGTGCTTCACCATAGGGATGGTGCCAGGTTTCCTCCAGATGTGAAGCTTGGCATCAGACAAGAGAATCTAGGTGCCTTTTGGCAAACTCCAAGCAGGCTGTCATGTGCCTTTTACTGAGGAGTGGCTTTTGTCTTGCCACTCTACCATAAAGGCCTGATTGGTGGAGTGCTGTGGAGATGGTTGTCCTTCTGGAAGTTTCTCCCATCTCCACATAGGAGCTCTGTCAGTGACCATCGGGTTCCTGGTCACCTCCCTGAACAAGGTCCTTCTCCCCCGATTGCTCAGTTTGGCCTGGCGGCCAGCTCTAGGAAGGGTCTTGGTGGTTCCAAACTTCTTCCTTTTCACAATGATGGAGGCTACTGTGTTCTTGGGGACCTTCAATGCTGTAGAATAATTTTTGGTACCCTTCCCTAGATCTGTGCCTTGACTCAATCCTGTCTCGGAGCTCTAAGAACATTTCCATCGACCTCACAGCTTGGTTTTTGCTCTGACATGCACTGTCAACTGTGGGACCTTATATAGACGGGTGTGTGCCTTTCCAAATCATGTCCAATCAATTGAATTTACCACAAGTGGACTCCAATCAAGTTGTAAAAACATCTCGAGGATGATCAACGGAAACAGGATCCACCTGAGCTAAATTTTCGAGTCTCATAGCAAATGGTCTGAATAAATAAGGTATTGCTGTTTATTTTAATACATTTGCAAAAAATATGTCTGTAGATTGATGAGGAAAATTTTTTATTTTAGTCCATTTTAGAACAAGGCTGTAACAAAATGGGGAAAATGGGAAGGGGTCTGAATACTTACTTTGTGTACATATATACCTACAGTACCATTCAAGTTTGGACACACCTACTCATTCTAGGGGTTTTTCTTTATTTTTACTATTTTCTACATTGTAGAATAATAGTGAAGACATCAAAACTATGAAATAACACGTATGGAATCATGTAGTAACCAAAAAAAGTGTTAAACAAATCAAAATATATTTTATATTTGAGATTCTTCAAAGTAGCCACCCTTTGCCTTGATGACAGCTTCGTACACTCTTGGCATTCTCTCAACCAGCTTCAGATTGAATGATTTTCCAACCGTCTTGAAGGAGTTCCCACATATGCTGAGCACTTGTTGGCTGCTTTTCCTTCACTCTGTGGTCCAACTCATCCCAAACCATCTCAATTAGGATTGAGGTCGGGTGATTGTGGAGGCCGGGTCATCTGATGCAGCACTCCATCACTCTCCTTCTTGGTCAAATAGCCCTTGCACAGCCTGGAGGTGTGTTGGGTCATTGTCCTGTTGGAAAAACAAATGATGGGATGGCGTATCGCTGCAGAATGCTGTGGTATCCATGCTGGTTATGTGTGCCTTGAATTCTAAATAAATCACAGTGTCACCAGCTAAGCACCATCACACCACCTCCATGCTTCACGTTGGGAACCACACATGCGGAGATCATCTGTTCACCTCCTCTGTGTCTCACAAAGACACACTTGTTGGAACCAAAAATCTCTAATTTGGACTCATCAGACCGGTGGACAGATTTCCACCGGTCTAATGTCAATTGCTCGTGTTTCTTGGCCCAAGCAAGTCTCTTCTTCTTATTGGTGTCCTTTAGTAGCCTGGAGGTGTGTTGGGTCATTGTCCTGTTAGAAAAACAAATGATAGTCCCACTAAGTGCAAACCAGATGGGATGGCGTATCGCTGCAGAGTGCTGTGGTAGCCATGCTGGTTATGTGTGCCTTGAATTCTAAATAAATCCCGACAGTGTTACCAGCAAAGCACCCCCACGCCATCCCACCTCCTCCTCCATGCTTCACAGTGGGAACTACACATGCAGAGATCATCCGTTCACCTACTCTGCTTCTCACAAAGACAGCGGTTGGAACCAAAAATCTCAAATTTGGACTCATCAGACCAAAGGACAGATTTCCACCGGTTTCTTTGCAGCAATTCAACCATGAAGGCCTGATTCACGCAGTCTCTGAACAGTTGATGTTGAGATGTGTCAGTTACTTTAACTCTGAAGTGTTTATTTGTGGTGCAATCTGAGGTGCAATTAACTGTAATGAACTTATCCTCAGCAGCAGAGGTAACTCTGGGTCTTCCTTTCCTGTAGCGGTCCTCATGAGAGCCAGTTTCATCATTGCGCTTGATGGTTTTTGCGACTGCACTTGAAGAAACTTTAGAAGTTCTTGGAATTTTCTACATTTTCTGCACTGACCTTCATGTCTTAAAGTCATGATGGTCTGTCATTTCTCTTTGCTTATTTGAGCGATTCTTGCCATAATCGTCTGTATACCGCCCCTACCTTGTCACAACACAACTGATTGGCTCAAATGCATTAATTTGTGGAATATTTCTTTCCCGTTTTACAAGGGACATCTGTTAATTGAAATGCATTCCAGTTGACTACCTCATGAAGCTGGTTGAGAGAATGCCAAGAGTGTGCAAAGCTGTTATCAAGGCAAAGGGTGGCTACTTTGAAGAATCTCATATAAAATGTTTTGATTTGTTTAACACTTTTTTTGGGTTACTACATGATTCCATATGTGTTATTTTATAGTTTTGATGTCTTCACCATTAGCTAGGAATCCAATACTTTTTTTCATGTGTTTTCTCCAGCACGCAACGAAGCGTTTTGAGAATGAGGTACAAAGTGAACGGGAGGCTTCGCTGACCCAGAAGAAACACGCCATCATCCAGAGACAGAAGAACGAGATCAGGAATCTGATCCAGAGCCAGGTGACACTCACACCAGAGCCAGGTGTCCCCTCCCTATACTGTGTACTATAGGAATTTTGTCAAAAGGAGTGCACTATATAGGGAATTGGGTGCTATAGTAGTGCGCTATATACGGAATAGGGTGCTATAGTAGTGCACTATATAGGGAATAGGGTGCTATAGTAGTGCACTATATAGGGAGTAGGGTGCACTATATAGGGAGTAGGGTGCTATAGTAGTGCACTATATAGCGAGTAGGGTGCTATAGTAGTGCACTATATAGGAGTAGGGTGCTATAGTAGTGCACTATATAGGGAGTAGGGTGCTATAGTAGTGCACTATATAGCTAGTAGGGTGCTATAGTAGTGCACTATATAGGAATAGGGTGCTATAGTAGTGCACTATATAGGAATAGGTGCTATAGTAGTGCACTATATAGGAATAGGGTGCTATAGTAGTGCACTATATAGGAATAGGTGCTATAGTAGTGCACTATATAGGGAGTAGGGTAGGGAATAGGGTGCTATAGTAGTGCACTATATAGGGAGTAGGGTGCTATATAGGCACTATATAGGAATATAGGTGCACTATATAGCTAGTAGGGTGCTATAGTAGTGCACTATATAGGAATAGGGTGCTATAGTAGTACACTATATAGGAATAGTATAGTAGTGCACTATATAGGGAATAGGGTGCTATAGTAGTGCACTATATAGGGAATAGGGTGCTATAGTAGTGCACTATATAGGAATAGGGTATAGTAGTATAGGGAGTAGTGCATAGTAGTGCTATATAGGGAGTAGGGTGCTATAGTAGTGCACTATATAGGGAATAGGGTGCTATAGTAGTGCACTATATAGGGAGTAGGGTGCTATAGTAGTGCACTATATAGGGAATAGGGTGCTATAGTAGTGCACTATATAGGGAGTAGGGTGGTATTTGGGACATGCGGGTTAGGTTTACGTTAGACTATAAAAAATATTTTTATTTAACTAGGCAAGTCAGTTAAGAACAAATTCTTATTTACAATGACGGCCTGCCTTGGCCAAACCAATATAATTAATCACAGGCTAAAGGAAATGCTAAAGCTATTTTAAAGATTTCGAATAGCGTTTGAACCCCGATCTGCTCTCTTTCCTCCATACAGACAGGCAACTTCACCAAGCTAGTGCAACAGTTCAACAAGTCTCTGCGTCACACTGATTACACTGTGATGGAGGACCTGTGTACCAGCATGTCCTTCATAGACATCTACCTGACCACCCTGGATCACCAGGACACCACTGTCAACAAGTAGGAACCCTACAGCACCTTACAGTCTGAACAAGTAGGAACCCTACAGCACCTTACGGTCTGAACAAGTAGGAACCCTACAGCACCTTACAGTCTGAACAAGTAGGAACCCTACAGCACCTTACAGTCTGAACAAGTAGGAACCCTACAGCACCTTACGGTCTGAACAAGTAGGAACCCTACAGCACCTTACAGTCTGAACAAGTAGGAACCCTACAGCACCTACACGGTCTGAACAAGTAGGAACCCTACAGCACCTTACGGTCTGAACAAGTAGGAACCCTACAGCACCTTACAGTCTGAACAAGTAGGAACCCTACAGCACCTTACAGTCTGAACAAGTAGGCACCCTACAGTCTCTGAACAAGTAGGAACCCTACAGCACCTTACAGCCTGAACAAGTAGGAACCCTACAGCACCTTACGGTCTGAACAAGTAGGAACCCTACAGCACCTTACAGTCTGAACAAGTAGGCACCCCACAGCACTCTACAGTCTGATCATGTAGGCACCCTACAATACATTAGTCTGAACAAGTAGGCACCCTACAGCACTCTACAGTCTGATCATGTAGGCACCCTACAATACATTAGTCTGAACAAGTAGGCACCCTACAATACATTAGTCTGAACAAGTAGGAACCCTTCACACCCTACAGCAGTCACACCTACAACACTGAACAAGTAGGAACCCTACAGCACATTAGTCTGAACAAGTCTACAACACCCTACACAAGTCTGAGGGCACCCTACAGCACATTAGTCTGAACAAGTAGGCACCCTACAGCACCCTACAATACATTAGTCTGAACAAGTAGGAACCCTACAGCACCTTAGTCTGAACAAGTAGGAACCCTACAACACCCTACAGCACATTAGTCTGAACAAGTAGGCACCCTACAGCACATTAGTCTGAACAAGTAGGCACCCTACAATACATTACAAGTAGGAACCCTTCACCCTACAGCACATTAGTCTGAACAAGTAGGCACCCTACAGCACATTAGTCTGAACAAGTAGGCACCCTACAGCACCCTACAATACATTAGTCTGAACAAGTAGGAACCCTACAGCACCTTAGTCTGAACAAGTAGGAACCCTACAGCACCTTAGTCTGAACAAGTAGGCACCCTACAGCACCTTAGTCTGAACAAGTAGGAACCCTACAGCACCTTACAGTCATTAGAACAAGTAGCCACCCTACAACACCCTACAGCACATTAGTCTGAACAAGTAGGCACCCTACAGCACATTAGTCTGAACAAGTAGGCACCCTACAACACCCTACAATACATTAGTCAACAAGTAGGAACCCTACAGCACCTTAGTCTGAACAAGTAGGAACCCTACAACACCCTACAGCACATTAGTCTGAACAAGTAGGCACCCTACAGCACCTTAGTCTGAACAAGTAGGAACCCTACAGCACCTTAGTCTGAACAAGTAGGCACCCTACAATACATTAGTCTGAACAAGTTGGAACCCTACAGCACCTTACAGTCTGAACAAGTAGGAACCCTACAGCACCTTACGGTCTGAACAAGTAGGCACCCTACAGCACCTTACGGTCTGAACAAGTAGGAACCCTACAGCACCTTACAGTCTGAACAAGTAGGCACTCTACAGTCTGATCATGTAGGCACCCTACAGCACCCTACAATCTGAACAAGTAAGCACCCTACAGCACCCTACAACACCCTATAGTCTTAACAAGTAGGCACCCTACAGTCTGAACAAGTAGGCACCCTTCTGAACAAGTAGGCACCCTCCAGTCTGAACAAGTAGGCACCCTCCAGTCTGAACAAGTAGGCACCCTCAGTCTGAACAAGTAGGCATCCAGTCTGAACAAGCACCCTACAGTCTGAACAAGTCCCTGAACAAGTAGGCACCCTAAGTCTGAACAAGGGCACCCTCCAGTCTGACAGCACCCCAGTCTGAACAAGTAGGCACCCTCCAGTCTGAACAAGTAGGCACCCTACAGTCTGAACAAGTAGCCACCCTACAGCACCCCACAGCACCCTACAGTCTGAACAATATAGTGCACTACTATAGACCAGAGCCCTATGGCACCCTATTCCCTATATAGTGCATGAAGGAATTTGGGACACAGTACACCAAGCACTAAATGTATTGTTAACTGAGCTAGCTTACCACCAAACGTCTGTCTCAGAGACCACACACACACACTCTCTCTCAATCAGAGTCCTATCTGGGTCACAGCCAAACAGACTCTCCTATAAAGGGTTAATGATTCTTCTGTGAGGGGCAAACAGACTGTAAACGAGAGTTATAAAGACAGATAGGTGTTTTTTTTTTTTTTTTTACTCAATTGAGTGTTTGTGCAAAGTAGGAAGAGAATAAGGTTTGAGAGAGAGAGGTTTATGACAGCCATGAAGTGGAGATAGAGGGATCGCAAATAACAATATATATATTTTTTTGTCTTATCCTAGAAACCTGGATGTTACGGAAACATTTCTAAGCTGTGTTTTTCTAGAATATCCCGTTTAAGAAATGGATACATCCAATGATGTCAATTTTGCATAATGAAATCTCATATATATATATATTTTTTTGTTGTTGCTTTAACCTAACGATGTAGACTTAGTACCATAATCCTTAAATGAATGTCACGTGTCAACTTCGCCCCCCCCCCCCCAAAAAAAATATATATATATTTTTGACGCAAAGATGATGATTTGGGTAATTACTACATTTTTTTTCTGTGGATGTGCATGATTATAGTACTTGTGTTGGTGTAGGGCTTGTAACAGCATGCACTATCGTCACTCAGTCTTCTACACGTTGTTACCATCCAAACAACCAACAGCTTCGGTTGTCGTTTTGTTTCAGGTTCAAATCATCAAACCCACATCCTAAGAAATCTGCAACTGAATGACTATAGACTATAGACCATAAATCTTTTACACACACGGGTTTATGTATTTTATAGCAAAAACACACACAGTTGATTTTAAGGTATTGGATAATAAGGCTGCCTTAGGTACGCTCAAATGAAAGGGGGATGTCTCATTTGTGAAAGGGGGATGTCTCATTTGTGAAAGGGGGATGTCTCATTTGTGAAAGGGGGATGTCTCATTTGTGAAAGGGGGTTGTCTCATTTGTGAAAGGGGATGTCTCATTTGTGAAAGGGGGATGTCTCATTTGTGAAAGGGGATGTCTCATTTGTGAAAGGGGGATGTCTCATTTGTGAAAGGGGATGTCTCATTTGTGAAAGGGGATGTCTCATTTGTGAAAGGGGATGTCTCATTTGTGAAAGGGGATGTCTCATTTGTGAAAGGGGATGTCTCATTTGTGAAAGGGGATGTCTCATTTGTGAAAGGGGATGTCTCATTTGTGAAAGGGGATGTCTCATTTGTGAAAGGGGGATGTCTCATTTGTGAAAGGGGATGTCTCATTTGTGAAAAGGGGGATGTCTCATTTGTGAAAAGGGGATGTCTCATTTGTGAAAAGGGATGTCTCATTTGTGAAAAGGGGATGTCTCATTTGTGAAAAGGGGATGTCTCATTTGTGAAAGGGGGATGTCTCATTTGTGAATTAAGGGGATGTCTCATTTGTGAAAAGGGGATGTCTCATTTGTGAAAGAGGTGTCTCATTTGTGAAAGGGGATGTCTCATTTGTGTGTGGGATGTCTCATTTGTGTGGGGATGTCTCAGTGTGTAATGTGTTTGTCTCAGTGTAATTATAGTGTGTATAGTTATGTGTAAGGTAACTAAAGTGTGATGAAGAGGTGTGTGTGTGTGTGTGTGTAATGTGTGTGTGCTGATATCTAGCTACTGTAATGACTTTTAAGTTACGGGTAATTATAGAGGCTATAGTTATGAAAAGTAAGGTAACTAAAGTGTGATGAAGAGATATATATAACAAAAAAGATTGTCCCCTTGCAGGCTGCAGCAGCTGTACTCTGAGGCCGTTCTGATTCTGAGTGACTTACTGGAAGAAGACTTGATTGAAATGGAACAGAAAGCACTGAGAGAGAGGAAAATCAAAATGAGGGCGTAACAACAGGTACAGGAACAGGGATCCGACTGAGAGTTACTGAGAGCTGAAATCCTTGTTCATTTGCATACTGGTATTCAAATTAAAAAAAGAGGACATATGTTGGCACATTTTATAAAGCGGTCTGGTCTTTGTTGTGGGTTGGCTATGGTGATGTCCAGTCCATTCCATTGGCCTAGAGTTGGCAGAGAATGGTCTTCAAAATGTCTCCAGGGTGCATCCCAAATGGCACCCTATTCCCTAGATAGTGGGCTACTTTTTGTGACCAGAGGCCCCAAGGACCCTGTTTAAATAAGTGCACTAAGTAGGGAATGGGTTTCATTTAGGATGCAGACCAGGCTGTCAGCCAGGCAGGGAGAGTCCAGTCCAGATGGCCCACATAGTCATGTCTGTACTCAGGTTTGGGGCCACTGTGAGGTAGGCTACTATCTGTAGAATCCGGAGGCCCACGTAACCCCTCTGTCTACTGGTGAACAGCTACAGACAGGCACAACACGTCATCTGTTACACGGGGACTCTATATGGAGTTCTGGATGATTAATTCTCCAAGTCAATACGTGGGTCATGAACTATCTTCTCACTAGTTGCAAACCTGTTTGGTACAGACTGTCATTGCATTTTGCGCTGTTTGGAGTAGTTAGACACTCTTGTTGTAAGATATGTTCAGAGGGAAGTAGACTCCCCAGTAATAGCTTTCGTGTATGTATAGAAATAACTGTTTGAATATTTACAGGCTATAAAATGAAACATTTTATAGCATCTGCTCTTCAATGATATACAAAGACTGGGGTGTGGGCTAATTGGAAAATATTATTATTATTATTTATTTTTTTATGATGTCATGAACAACGTAACCATATGACGATAGAGCCAGCCTAATCCCCACGGGTGTATGAAAGTCCTATTGACATCGATGCTTGGTTTTACACACGCTTTGAGTTAGGAAAACGTTTGTCAAGGGCTAGGCCCATGGGTGTTATCTGATCGTCAAACACTTGATCAGCCCTTAGCAAACTCTGCCAATATGGCATTTAATTAAGGTATCTTGATTTATTTGTATAATATTTTACATAAGTCATTTGATTATTTGTATATATGTAGCCTATTGCATTCAAAATAATGCATTGATATAAGTAGAATAATATACTTATTTTTAAATGAAGAAAGACTAAAACGCAATGACCCCTAAAAGGCATATTATCAATCATTGAAAGTACATAAACATTGTAGTTGCAGCATAGTACGGCGTGAATATCATCCTAATGGGTCAGTACTATAGATATGGGATTGGCTGAAGGTGTGAACCTGGAGATATCGTATTGATCCCCTCTCTTAATAACTGTCAAGAAGAAAAACCATCACGCTTTGACAACTTCAAACACTCAGTCGTTGTAAAAATCTCGCTGATTATTCGCGTTATCACAGTTATTCAGTGATGCGGTTTAAATTGGCTATATTTGTTCGGGGCCTGTATTAAAGGTGTGTTGGGCTTAAGAGCTGGAATTGGATATTGTGAGAATTTCGCCTCACAATATCCAATTCCAGCTCGTAGGCCTACCAGTATGAGTGTATATCCCCGCTGAAGCATTTTCTTGACAGTTAAAACAAAGTCTAAAAACGAATAGCCTAGGCTCAAAAATAAGTGATGAAGAAACCAAGCTGGAATGGAGGGAAAATGCCAAGTCGCTCGCCAGTAGCAAGTCTCAGCTTTTCATCATAGCGAGTTTGATTACTTAAAGGAGTTGCCTGGTCTAAATGCTCTTGCAGTAGCCTGCTTCTCATCTGTGGTTCAGCCCACATCATTCAAACCACAACGCGTTGTCAACATAATAAGATCTGTAATGTGAAATATCCAGTCGAACGAAAAGCACAGACAGCAATCATCGGAATGCTCATTGACTGGCAGAATATGGATGTTAACTGGTCAAGATTGGTCTGAGTTGTCATCAATTAAATAATGTATTCTAAGCCGGTATTGGCTAATTACTAGCACGGGCTATTTACTAGAATGAGTCATGACTCCCTGCCAAAATAAATATTAAATAAAAAGAATACTTCGAACTCCCATTTTATTACATAAACTTGGAAAAGGTTTGTGTTCGTTTATACCTTTTCCCGTTTATTAAATAGATACCTGAAATAAACTACTATCTGCTTTTATTGTATTCAAACAGATCATAAAACACATGAAGTTACTTTTCAATCACCTTTTGTATACAGTATAATGGACGTTGCTTTATCTCACATAATTATCAACTTGTACAAAACACGTTGCACTGAAGTTAAAGCATGCGGGATTTCTATTTTCAGCACGTAAAAATGAGAAAATACTCCAGACAAAGCAGGCTATAAAATGACACTCACGCTAAAAAAAAAATACACATTTAACCGGGCCCGTGGCACCCCCTGCAAATACGGTAAAGCACGCATGAGCAATATAAGCTATGTACAATATCATTATTTTTCTACGGAGTCTAGATACGCCTTTTTGTTCCTAATCCAAGACCAGGAGTATACAAGCCACGTTTTAAATTGTTTTTGAGTCCTCAAAGCAAGCAAGCGAAAATACACAATGTTCCTTTGTCTGTTTCTTAAGTTCAATGTTGCAATGTAACACGTCTTCATCACTTTATAAATCAAAAAAACAAAAAACAATTTAAATTGTTGTGCAAGTTCAATGGTAAACACATACAACCCGCATAATCCATTTGAAAAAATGATTGCAACTAATCCAGTTTAGTTGTCTTTCGCCCCATTCGCAGGTAGGCCTTCTAGACCCACAGCTGTCGGCAAATTATTTTCATCGCGGCTGATCGGTCAACTGTTGTATTGGCAGGCGTTAAGGCTAGACCCGGGACTTTGCAACCCGCTGTATCCAAAGGTTGGATGCTGTTTTGATTTCAGTCTCAGAGTCGCCAGGCTAGAGTTACATGTGTCTCTGTATACGCTGTAAGGGGAACCGGGAGGTCCATACGGACAGGCGGAGGAGGACATGGCTGAGTTCATTGTAGAGGTGCCGATACCGTTAAGATTACTGATGTTGTTCAGGCCCGCAGTCGGCATCCCCGGTACAGAGGAGTGGCCCATACCTCCGGCCATAGTCATGGAAGAGATGGAGTTAGGAGCCGAGAACATTGACTGCGATGTGAGTGGGCTCATTGAGTTGAAAAAGGTGAAGTTCTTTGTGGACAGAGGGGCCGGTGTCAGTCCTTTGTTCGTCCAGTTGTTGTAGGTGTAGGCGGGATACATGTCGTCGTAGGGCTGCATGAGGCCACTGAACTGGGGCAGGTAGCTGTTCTTGCACAGGTCCATTTGCTGGTTGCGTTCACGCTTCCTCCACTTGGCCCTGCGATTTTTGAACCACACCTAAATATCAAAGAAAAAAACGATGTATTCAACATATCTATAACAATTTAATTTAATATAATAATAGTTGTATTATTATTTGCCACATGAACAATACAATCCACAAGTCAGATTTAAAATGTATAGCTAGGCCTAACGAACCTATGAATGATGGAAAACCTAGAATATCGATATTGGCAAAATTGGCTCTGTTTGTCTAATAAGAAACACCTCGTAAATACTTTAGCATGGAAACATCCGGGTTTTCTGGGGGTGCCGTGGCTATGTTCCGGGGCACACGGTTGTAGGCTACTGATAAATTGTCTAAGACGTTAACGTTTTGGATGGCATAGGTTTATAGAACACATCGGTGGGTAATATAAATTAGAAACGTCTTCTCATCATTGTCTTTTAGCTGTAGGCCTATGTCTCAAAATAAACCAGATTTTAGGCATATTAACTAATGCTACTAGTCGAATTATCAACAGTTGTATTATCAATACGTTTTTTGCTCGGCCCTTTCGCAAGACCACGAAATTAAAAAAAATATGATGTTATGCGTCTGAGTGTGTGGGTAATTCGGTACTGTTGGCTAATAAAGTCAACGATACAGTATGATAATCGACTGCAATTGGGGGTCAATAAGAGTTTGTGACCCTCTTAAAATAAAATAAACTATTATAATAGTAATATGATCTTCTAGCCATCGAAAAACTGAAATTAACATCGCTTATTGGGTTTTGAAATAATGTCTACTTGTTGCTAACTGAAAATATTGACACATGAACCTATGCCTAATTGTCAGCCTAGGACACAAACTCAAGCCTATCTTGTTTCTTGCCTATATTGCAATTTAAAAACACCCGATTTGTTTATAGGGGTTTGGGTTGAATTAGGCTAAAAGGGGGTTTCCAATAGACCCACTGTGCAATTATACTCGAAGGAACGGTGTATATGTAGAGTAAGTATGGACATTACTCATTGCACTTCACTAAACAGGTTTCTGCTGTAAAAGGTTTCTAGAGTAACACGTCTACATAGTGTCGTCGAACAATACACATTACAGCACTAATAATATCTGTAAGTAAACTGTTACCGAAATAATTATTTATAAATGAATTGGCGCAGTATAGGGGTGCAGGCTACACTTATTAAAACATAGTAGATGCAAAGTCACCAAAAGTGGATACATTTGTGTTCATTTGTCACCCCCCGAAAGATGTTATCGAAAATGTAATTGGTGGGAGAACCAGTTAGTTTGAGTGGGGATTTACAATGAGCAACGTTGAAACGCTTGGGGGAGGAGAATTATGGTGTCAGTTCCACGTCATACCGTTAGTAATCATTGGTAATTATTGCGACGAAATCATCCAAGTGATATTCGAGTGTAGGCTTGAAGTAAAGTAATAAACCCCGAACAAGTTCCAACGGAAAAGTTCACTGTAGAATCCGTTCATTCACATCTTTATGTTTTCCCTCTGAATAGACTTTACACACGTTTTACGCACCGCGTCTCGAGACTTACCCTGACTCTGGCCTCGGTGAGGTTTGTCCACACGGCTATCTCCTCTCTTGTGCTCATGTCCGGGTAGCGATTCCTCTGAAAGGTGGCTTCGAGCTCTTGCAGCTGCTGGCTGGTGAAATGAGTCCTCTGCCGCCTCGCTTTCTTCTTTTTCGGGTCGTCTGCGTTGCCATCGTCACTTCTGTGTTCTATGATCCTCTCTTTTTCTGCGAACCCCCCCCCCAAAAAAATTATAAATTATAGTTATTGTAATGTAGCGTATACTGAGCCAGACTTTCTTACATTTTTACATAGATGGGTGCCCCTCCCCCATGTGGTTCTGTACAATCTCATTCCAACTCAACTCATTAGTTTAGAGGCCCAAAAAAACGCATGTACAATTTTGTACAAACTACAAAACAGTTTAGTTCTGCAGCACAAACGCATAACAGGCTATACCTGGCAGGATAATCCTAGCAGTGTTTGAAGTGTCCATAAATCACTAAAGTAAATGACCAGTTTCAAAAGCCTATTAAAAAGGACCACAAGAAGTATCACGTGCTCGTCAAACATTTACGGATTTGCTCCAGGCTCAATATTGATTATTTTAGAAGCGCTATTAAACATTTATCGGCCTCTATCTGTATAAACCAACATTCCCTTTTGTTGCAACGTTTGTCCAGTCTTATCCAACGTCCATTATCTTGCCAATGCTTGTCTTTACACGTTAGCGCCTTTGTTTTTATACCTTGAAAATAGCTAGATGTAAGAAGGGCAATACTTTAAGACGAGAGGTCAGTTCAAAACAAAACGCCATGTTTTAATAGCTGACTGGATTGGCTAGAGCTATTCTCCTTAGGCCTACGTCTCGTGATCTCTTTAGTATGACTATATATCTCTTTAGTATGATATATATATATATATATATTGATATAGTTTACAGCTGATGAAGAGGTGGGATGAAGACACACACCATCCTGCAGCAGGAAGAATGCGATTTTAAAACTCATCAACCCGTAGGCTATTTCTTGTTATCCTATGGAAAGTGTTAAAAGACAAAGTATTTGTTTGATAATATGCTCGATAATGTTTTAATAGCGGTGATATAGGAAACACTTCAGCAAAGCGTTTTAGACACGACATTTCAGTCTACGGAAATGAATACTGAAATTAATAATATGACGCTGAATAATTCCCATTCATACATATTGGGTAAAATTCATTCTCTGAACTTTTTCCTGCACGTTTTTACAAATAAAAACGTAGTTTGTTTTAACAGTGGGACACTGCTGTTTCACATAGCCTATGGTCTGTGTATTTTAGTCCAAAACTCAACGCATTGGGCACGTTGCATGGTACATATCTACGTGTCTTTTATCGAAACCCTCACGCACATAAGTAGAATGTTTAACAAGAAAAGCCGTGTTTTAATTACACCTAGCGATAATGATAGTAGGTAGGCCTAATGCAATGTTATTGCACCGTAAATGTACCTGCTATTTCAGTATCGGATGACTCGCTGCTTGAGTTCTCTAACGTTTCTCGAGTGTTGTTCGAAGTTCTCGGCAAGTGAAGCGTAGAAGCCTGCATGTCGCGCGTTGGTGGGGGTCTCACGGTCTCCGCAATTCTGTCCAAATTCATTCCACCTTGAAAAGAATGATGCCGTATTAAAAATAAATATTCAATCCTGTATATTCGAGCTTTCTCAATCTTCAACACGAATGCTTATATTTCCATCCGTAGCAAAACACTTGCCATTGCAAAAAAAAAAAACTTTTTAAAAACAGATTTCCAAGAATTTATTCTCCGGAAAAACAAACCCACTTTTCCTCGCAGCAGTGACAGTGCGTTATGCTTTCAGTTTCCGCTGGTGCGGATATGCCCGGTGTGACCGAATGGAAGCGCTCGCAGCAGAACCAAGGGATGTGACCCACCCATCTTCTGCGTTAAAACCTCCCCGAAATAAGGAGTCCCTCCCACCCACAAAGAGCATTCAATCTGACTGCAGGAGAGGATTTTTGGTGGGGATTTATCTCAGGGGAGCGCATGAGGCAACAGCGAGTTGCGTTGCATTGGAAAGTTTGGAAGAAAATGGGCCCTTTATTCAGACATGTTTGAAATATGCTCCAGCGCAATGGAACGGCCCGACAGCTGGGTGCGCTTATATACACACGCACACAATGTATGTCTCGGATATGAACGGAGCTGAATAAACATTGCATATAGACCTGCCCATGTTATTTTCAAGGCCAAATATATATTGGAAAGTACCTAATTTATACTTAAGTATGTATATGGTAGAAGCTTAATGCAGCAGCAGTGTACTATGTACCCTAATAGTCTATAAATTCATGGATGAGGCACTTTTTTTAGGTCTTCTAAACAATCACGGATTAAAAGCAAGTGAGGTGGACCTTGTGTCAAAAGAATGAAGTGGTGTGTTTGTGTGTGTGCGCGCGCGCGCGTGTCACTGCACTGATTCAGGCATCTTCACGTGTAGCCTTTACAATAATATCTCTCGCTACTTGTAACTGTCAAAGATAAGACAAATAATCTGAACTATGAAAATTACAACCTCATGAGAAATGACTGCATAAAGTAGGCTACAAATTATGATGATGCGTGTAGGACCTTTATATTTATTTGAGGCTGTAATTTTGTAAACTTTGATTTAACTATTATTTATAGTTTTATAACAACTTGCATATACTAACTACACAGCTATGTCTTAAGCAATTATTTGTTTTTAGATGTTAATGTGAAAAATGGCAGTCCTATCAATCTTTTTGTTGGTCCTTCTAAATACTACACGGAATGACCATTTCTCAGCGGATTAAAGCCCCCGAAAAAAATGAAATTATAATATAAAATAATGTAAATAAACTAAAATATTTGCATAAACTTTTTTACTGGGAATATTCTCTTTTACTCGACCGATTTTTTACATTTACAACAGTAAAGGTGGCCTATGGCGTACAGATACACTAGGCCATAGGCCTCTACACATACATTCGTCTCGTGACAGTTTCTAACTTTATTACATTTGTTGGAACTAACGATTGATATTTTGCATTCAGATAGGCTAGCCTTATGTCACTTGATATTAAAAAAACACATTGCCTAAATAATGGCATCGAGTTGAGTTGCTTGAGTTTAGACTATTTTGGACAATCATACAGGCCTACTGTAAATCAGCGGCGCCTGCTGGTAAGACATGACTGAGATGAAACGTCACATCACACAGTCACGAGCCCGGCCACTTGAATGGATTTTATGTGAATCAGTTCAATATATTTTAAATAAAAAAATAACTCTTTTTTTTTTAGATTTTTTTTTAAAGAAAGCCTTTATATAGACTAGGCCAGGGTTCACCAACTGGCGGCCCTTGTTTGACCCCCAAAGTATTTGTGTTTATGTTTGGCCATAAAAGACTCTTAAAAACACCAGCAAATCAGCTCCAAGTTCTTTAAATTCTGGAAGTCTGTTCCAAAGTATTACAACTCATAATTGAGAGATATACAGTTTGTGATCATATAAAAATGCAACCAATGTTTGACAGGATTCTGTTTTAGTTAAATATTATATCAGTTTTGGCTTCTTTTGGTCAATTTGCAGTTTACACATTTTTTGTAATTAGGATCCGGGCACCTGACCACAACGCGCAAGAAAAAATCGTCCCGCGGCTGAATCTAGTTGATGATCCCTGACCTTGGCCTATAAACAGCACATATTCGTCTGTCCTTTAAGCGAAATGTCTGTCACTGCTGCAGCGTTAAAATACATAGGAAATAGTAAACAATACTGGGAAATCAACACCATTATCAATCACCTGTCATTGTAGTTATCAACACAATATGCAAAAACAATGCAAACGCGTTTTTAAGTTGATAGTCGAGTAAATGTAAAGGAATGAAGACGAGGCAAGGCGCGCCTCCCTGTGTCAACCTGGATTGGCGTAAAACCTAGGCCTATATCTGCATTCATTATTTATTTTGTGAATGATTTTATGGATTCAACGTTTTGTCATCCATCGTCAATAAAATAAAATAAAATGAGTAACTCTGATGGTAGTTCTGTTTTATTCGCCACGCTTCCAAACGGTCCCAATAACAATGCAGTATTATAATGACTTTGGCCAGGTAGCGTATGTAGCTTCCGCTGTGCACAGTCTCCTAGCCATGTCGCCGGCGCCAATGCTAAGCGCTTTAGGTCATTGTATGACATTACCTTTTGACATGAGAACCCCGTCGAACTGTAAAGCTTTCCTTCGGGGACTTTCAGAAGGCAATTGTGCAACCTCTCAACAATCACTTTCTTTTTTTTTCATTCATTTGTTCTGTTTCCTCGCCAGAGTAATGTAATATTGTTTTTGTGTTATTGAACCGCTTGGTAAAATGACTTTTCTGGAGCACTTGAATGCACGCCATGCTGTTACACGAAATAACGCCTGCAGGCCTACCCATTCCTCATATAAAAGCTAGAATAATATAAACCAACGAAGTGGTTTTGCATCTGATCTTTCCTTATTGGTTCATGCACTCTTGGCTGTGTGTCTTGGTCAACTGCATTTAAACTAATCCAGATACAATCCAAACATGTTTAATTAATGTTGCTATTGCGTTTTAACTCCCCCGAGTTGACTGGAACGTTGCTGGAAAGGATTCGATCCTGGTAATAGTGAAGAACTGAGATAGGAGGATAAACACCATTGCCACACCAAACGTCTCAGCGAATGAAGACATGTAAGCTAATGACAAACTAATCTCTACTCCTTAAAGTGGTAGGTTCCTACTATCTAATAGTTTTGAGGGCACCTAAAAAGCCCAATTATAGAGTGCTCTTGGGGTGACATAATTGGCCTACAGTACGTGCAATTACGCACAACCAAATGAAGATGCTCGTCATAGTGAATGACCAACAGAGATGTAAGTCAGCATCCCTTTGGGCTTTGGCTCGTATGTTAGAGGCGAGACTGGACTGGTGCTGTTACCTCCTTGACAATCTATGTCATAGGGCTAATATGGTGATCTCGTGCATATACGGTGAAAGAGGGACAATCATGTCAATTTTGTCCTTCAACGTTCATATTGGACTGCGGCATTGTTGGCTCGGCGTGGTCGGATATAAGGCACTTGCGTAACGGATGGTTTACAGAAGTTTTTAATTCCTTCACCAAGACGGGTTACAGGGTAGAGGCAAGATAAACAGTCATATTTTCTCGGAGAACTGAAAATAAACTCAACGACCGTCGTTAAATCATCACAAACAAAACAAAACAAGACAAAACTGGAATTCAAGCGGGGCCTTTTTGTTGTTGTTTTTATCGTCTTCTATTCGTCGTTACCCAAAACAAACTACCGACGGGGAAACGAAAACAGACAATTAAACGTTAGATTCAAAAGGGAAGAAATACATGGGGGTTGAATGTAATTTGACAGGCTGCGTCATTGGAAAAGGTACGGATATAATGACATTATTACTTTAGTGATCGTCATATCTTGGCCATCTACAGTGGAAACTTGGTCAAAGGCCTGCGTGACCAGTTCCCGATAACCACCCTGACATCTGAACAAGTGTTTCAGTCGAAATGTCTCCATCATTTCACTCACGAATGGATATTCGGCTACTTTGTACCATATTGGTTCATAATAGCTTTTTATTTTTTTTACCTTTATTTAACTAGGCAAGTCAGTTAAAACACGTTCTTATTTTCAATGACGGCCTAGGAACAGTGTGTTAACTGCCTGTTCAGTCGCAGAACCTTGTCAGCTCGGGGATTTGAACTTGCAACCTTCCGGTTTACTAGTCCAACGCTCTAACCACTAGGCTACCCTGCGGTAGCTTGAGTTTAGATCACTATTGCCTCATGTTCTCTTCAACAGTCCATAGGCCAATTACGAAGTTAAGTCCTCATCCGTATAGGCTACAAGATCAATATCTTTATAAAATATAGCCTAACCCGTTGATTGCGTAAATGCAAATGACATCGTTAATTCAATTCCAGGATCAGCGTTACCTTATAGATTGGACAGACTAAGTATGGGATATAATGATCATAAATGAGCCAAAATGCCTGTTTGAATGTATTCGTGTGGTTTGCATAGCCTACAGGTTAAAGGTCTGTGTCAAATAGCCTTTTACATGGAATATCAGTAAAGGGTATTCGTTTTTCACATTCACCGCCTTATTACACATACACGACAGAAACCAATTAAGGATCCTAGATCTCTAAACGTTGTTATTTTTTTAATGTTGTTATCCCAACATAGTTTCAACAAGTTTATTTAAGCCACGGTTTGACAAACAATAAAAGTAGTCTATATTTTTGCGTAATAAGGTATAACAAAGCAAATAACAAATCCTTCATAACGAAGCATGAACTATTAAGATGCAAGAAGCGTACACAAATATAATATGTAGCCTGTGGCCATAATAAAGGCTTGATTATGCATTTATAAGCTGTCAATGGCGCATAAAAATAAATAAAAACTAGGCATACGTTCTCAACACCGTGTTCGTTTTTATAATCTGCTTGTGCATTGACAATGCATTCTTTTAGCCTTTAGCAAATCTTTATGAATGCATAATAAACCACGTTTGACCAGTAAATTGTCACCAAAGTCTGAAAGAAGTAGTGAAGCGTGCGTACCTGAATCTCCGCACGAGACTACATTCTTTGACAAATTAAGTTCCATTCCAGATGCCTGAAAAGAAATACAAATAACAACGGTATATTCAACATCATACACTTTTATACAGGTTCGTCATTGTGACCTTCTTACTTCTATTGATACATCATTATAAAACAGGCATAAACAGCCCTATATTGGTCCGAGTGAATAGCGTGCACGCACTTGCCCCTTTGCTTAGGCTACTTGAAAATATAATGAATGCACAACTTAACGTTCAATTAATAAGAGTCCTTTTTGGCGGCACTTATTAACCAATGGCAATTATGTTGACCTTTCGTTCAGAGATACCGTTGCCTAAAAGTCTTTATCGTGATGTATACACACAACCTCTCTTATCTTCAAGAATCCCTTTGCTCGCTTTATGTCCGTAATAAATCGTGACGTAATACATGGTTCCCATTCTTCACACCGATGTCACTCACTCACACACACACACTCACACACATGAGTTGTGATATGTCAGATCAGTAAACATATTCAAGAGCACGTACACAAAATATATTCACTAAAAGGCTTTTGAGAATTAAAAAAAATGTGTATTACATCTAATGATGTGAGGGCGAATTTTCTTCTGTCGTTGTACCTCTCACGCGATATCGTTATTTTTCAGACGGTCATAGCCTAAACACAGACATAGCCTAAAGTCTTCTCATCCATGCACTTATGAAAATATCATAAAATGTAACATTTTTATTTCAATATCCAACAACACCCTATATACCCCGACAAAAAGGTTGGTCTTCTGCAACAGTCAGGTAACCACCCTGAAAGCGATGTCATGACAATGCGTAATACTCGAAGCCTCGATGTATCCACTTGACAAGGACAGGAGAGGCTACATGTCCACCAATGTGTTAAGACTGCGTTATTGCTAGACCGTTTGGATGGTTATGTTCAGCGATCTCGCAGACTAGACTATCTAATGCCTCTTGTAAAACACAACTGTCTGCTCTACAGAACTGCCGCGCAAACAGAAACGGTCTCATGCATATCGCTCCAGACGCTCACAGCCTGATCGTTCGTTCTTATAGTAAACACATTGAAAGGCATATATATTCCACACAACTCGAATAGCCTACTCACCAGTTAATTCCCAGCAAAGACAGAAAAAATGAGTCGTTAATATGTCCACATGCAGGTGTGAAACATATCCACTTAATTGCTGGCATATGCTGTGTCCAAATATGCGTTTTGATAGCTTCCCTGCGTTGCTCCGGGTTTTCTTCTGGAGACCTTTGGCGTGTCTCGGTGACGTCACGCCAGCGAATCCTCGACAGCAACTCGATACAGGATGCGCATATGCCACGAGGGGGGTGTTCAAACAAACCCGTCTTTTGGAAGGTTGAGAACAGCGTAAACAAATGCTTCTGAATATTAATATGTTTAGTGGAATGTATGGATAACATTTTATTTTATTAAATTCATGGTTAATAAGAAGATAGAGACTAGACATTTCGTCGTGGGGGAAAATATTTAATAGGTTTTACTTTCTATTTTATATAGTAGTCTACTCTACATGTTGGGCAAAATATTATGAGACACTAACAATATAACCTATGCAAGCAGTTACAATTAATTTTGGAAAGATAATACAATAAGAATAATATAAAACATATGTTTTAGGTTTTTTGGTTTGGGTAGGCACATAGCTATCATTAGAATTCCTCAATAAAGCACACATCTCACTTAAAAGCAATTATGCTTGGAGCAGATACGCATATTTCTTTTAATAGCTTAATTTGTCAGCTGGACATATTTAAACGCTATTAGACTATATTTACCCTCCGTTTCAAACCACACACTATATACCGCTGATAAATACGTTATTTAATTTGATTTAAACTTGTTCAAAACGCAACATTTCGTCATTTATGCTCGCAGCTCAGTTTTCATAGGCCTTCATCTAAAATTAGCCAATTTGTATTTGTGTTTACATGACTTTACGCTCAACATTGCTTTAGTTGCAGCCCGTTCTTGTTTTTAGCTCGATAAACAAAGTAATAGGTCTAGCCTAGAAAATAAACGTTTGCTGAGCATTAATACTTTAAATATCCTATAGCCTTAATGAAGTGATTGCACGAAGCTCGGCTTGGCTATTGCCAGCGGCCTACTTGTCGAGCTACTTAAACATATTCACTTTCTGCATGAAATGTTTTCTACCAGAAACATTTTAATACATGATTCTGTTTGTTACAATACATTTTCAAAAGTATATATATATATATATATATATTAAACAACAAAACAGATTAACTGTAGCCCAATGAAATGTAGCCTAACTAGTTTATTTATTAGGCATAAACAGCAGGAACATTTATTTTACATTTTATATTTTGACTTGTATTTCCTATGCTTTCCCAATTTAGCTATTCGTATTCAAATTATTGTAGCCTGTTGGAAATAAGCATTCGATATACACACGCGCGAGAGAAAAAATATACAGTAACTTATGCATGCAGACACTGGCCTACATCATGATTCCTACTAATTGGACACATCAACCAGTGTCTCCTGTTGAGACTAATCATTAAAACCGAAAGAATATCGACCAAACCGTTTCTACGGAATGTTGATCATTGAATAGGTATAAACACCGACTTCAGTCATTTTACTGTCGCGTTCAGTAGAACTTGTTACTCCAAATAGGATTTCCCTGTAATGGGGTTGTTTTGTTGGGTTTTGTCCTATTTATTAATAGGCCTAATCTATTATCCTTGCCAAAGTGTCAATTAGTAGGCCTAAACAAACAAGAGCACAATATAGTAGCCTATTTTTATTTGTACCTTTTATTGAACTATTTAACAAGGCAATAACAAATTCTTATTTTCAATGACGGCCTGGGAACAGTGGATTAACTGCCTTGTTCAGGGGCAGAACGACAGATGTTTACCTTGTCAGCTCGAGGATTCGATCTTAAAACCTTTCGGTTACTAGTCCAACGCGCTAACCATTAGGCTACCTGCCGCCTCTTTTAAGCTTAATAAGAATGCCTAAGTGGAGAAGGCCTACAAATAAGAGAAAAACTATGTGAAAAAAAATCTTAAATATATTGGAGCAATCCAAACTCAAATTTGTACATTTATACAAACGAGAACCGGGGCTGATGGGTTTGAATATTGAAGGCATGCAGGTATTAATTGAAATCATTCTCTATTGCTCAAGACCATCGGCCTATACGGACGGATCTGTAAACAAATACAATGAATAAGGCCAACATTTATTTAGCCTCGCTAAATTACTTTTTTTTTTGTGAAAACGAATTGTTGTTGAATCGGTCGTAAACCGCATACATGTCCGTGTTAAAACAAACGACATGGATAACCATGCCTTCTTGCACTAGGGCCTATATATTTAGTTACTGGTACTTTGTGGTGTATTCTGTATGTCCAGTATGACACACTGCATGGCCTAACCATGCCGCATCGAGCTCTGTTGTTGTATTCGGTATGTCCAGTATGACACACTGTATGGCCTAACCATGCCGCATCGAGCTCTGTAGGCCTTCGGCCTGTGAAGCTTAACGCATTTCCAATCCCACTGCAGCTAACTTTGCTTCTATCCTGCTGTTGTTTAATACACGGCATAAAGTTTGACATTTGTCTCTATATTCCCGTTTAACTCGGCCAACAGCTATGCATGAACCAAAGCGCGGGTCTGTGAGAGGGCTTCCAGAGAGATTAGGACAGAGCTCTAGGGCCGAGGGAGTCCCTCCGGGATAGAAGAGGACTAGAGCAGCAAAGCCATTTCCCATGGTTCCTCTGGAGAGGTTAATTCCGTTTCGATAGTAGACCTCGTTTTTTTCACTCACCTATATTATTACGTTTGCATGAGCGACGGAGTTCTTCAGGAGCATTACAAAACGGATGTTTCAACTCTGTGCCCCTTACAATTTCTTATTTACAATGACGGCCTAAAGCGACCAAACCCGGACGACGCTGGGCCAATTGTGCGCCTATGGGAATCGCGATCACGGCCAATTCTGGATTCCAACCAGGGTCCAGCACTCGAGATGCAGTGCCTTAGACCGCTGCGCCACTCGGAAGCCCCTGATGACGTGGTCTAATCCATAGATAATTTAATCGGTCCTTGAGTTGTCGATTGTGGAAGCACTTGACTTTATCATCACACAACTCAAGTGCTTACCTTTACACTGCACGTTGTCACCATGCAGATAAACCTTCAACTTCCTATTCCTATGCTTGGCATTGATATTCACAATGATAATGTGTCAACAACATATCAAAGCATATCAGATAAGGTTAGCTTTGATTTGATATTTAGTTTTGCCTATATTGATACTACTACTACTATACTACTACCACTACTATACGACTGCTACTAGTACTACTATTACTGTTACTACTACTACTACTACTGCTATACTACTACTACTACTACTACTACTACTACTACTACTACTACTACCATTATACTGCTATACTATATATACTACTACTACTACTACTACTACTACTACCATTATACTGCTATACTATATATACTACTACTACTACTACTACTACTACTGCTGCTGCTATACTACTGCTATTACTACTACTATTATACTGCTATACTATATATACTACTACTACTACTACTATTACTACTACTATTATACTGCTATACTATATATACTATTACTATTACTACTACTACTGCTATACTACTATTACTACTACTACTGCTACTATTACTACTGCTACTACTACTACTACTACTACTACTGCTACTATTACTATTACTGCTACTACTACTACTCCTGCTACTTCTACTACTACTACTATACTACTACTACTACTACTATACTACTACTACTACTACTACTGCTACTACTGCTACATTACTTCTATACTACTACTACTACTACCACTACTGCTACTATTACTACTACTGCTACTACTGCTACTGATATATTACTTTGATACTACTACTACTACTACTACTACTGCTATATTACTTCTATACTACTACTACTACTACTAATAATACTACTATTACTACTAATACTACTACTAATACTACTACTACTAATAATAATAATACTACTACTAATACTACTACTACTACTAATAATAATAATAATACTACTACTACTACTATTACTACTACTATTACTACTAATACTACTACCACTACTATTACTACTACTACTGCTATATTACTTCTATACTACTACTATTACTACTACTAATACTACCACTACTACTAATACTACTACTACTACTACTACCACTACTATTACTACTACTACTACTACTATATTACTTCTATACTACTACTATTACTACTCCTACTACTACTACTATTACTACTACTACTACTAATACTACTACTAATACAAAATAGTAATAATAATAATAATTCTAAGCCTGTTACTATATTTTCCTAGCACCTGACAATCAATTGTAAAATGAACCTAGAATACGTTTTGATATACTGTCCGTGTGGAAACATGAACTAATAACCACGACCCAACAGTATGGGACCCTGTGCAGTTTGTATGCAACTGTTGTCTACCAGCCAATGGTGTGAGTATAATTGCCACCTGTCAGACACGCAAAATGATGAGTCCTGCGACACATAGCTATAATTAGATACTAAATGCTGTAATTACGCAGCGACTGGGAGGTAAGTGCTACTCTGGAGGTGAGTAACATTATTTGCATCCCAAATGGCACCCTATTCCCTACATAGTGCACTACTTTTGGCCAGAGCCCTATGGTACCCTATTCCCTACATAGTGCACTACTTTTGGCCAGAGCCCTATGGTACCCTATTCCCTATATAATGCACTACTTTTGACCAGAGGCCTACGGGGGGTCCCCCTTGGGATAGAGCTAGTGTCTTTTCCTGTGTAAATACATGGAGGATTTAGCCCATTGGGTGTGGTGGCTGGAAGCGACACTGCTGTTGCCTGCCTTCAGGTGCTGGTGACCCCGTGGAAAGGTAGGCTAGATAATAGGTGTGTGAGTGCGTGCTTGCCCTGTGGTCATGCATTAGTTCTACATTCCCTTTTCTGCTCAGTGAGCAACAGAGGACGTACATGGTCCAGATTCTGTAAAAATCAATCATGTCCCTGCTCTTGACACTGGGAAGCTCCGGCAGGGAAGCTCACTACCGTGACATCACTGGCGTTAGCTGGCCTAAAGCTAACTCAAAACAAACTAGAGTCATTCAAAATAAGACAAGACAAGTATATTTACTTCATAGGGTTCCTTTATGGATATCGACTTCAAAATGATGCTAGGGCAGAATGACGTCATTCACTAGTTTGCTATGGCTGCCTCTCTGTTACTAGTCCCTGGAGTCCCTTGAAGTGTGTTGAGAACGGGCCATGTCACAATTCCCAATCGGCTCTGAAATTAGTGTTGTTTTGATTACGCAGGGCTTGGAGATTAGCAACGGAAACTGGTCTGGTAAGTAGATCATCTCAAGAAAAGACAAGTATACTTATTTTTTTCACTTTTTCCAAACTTCCTTTGCCCTCCCTGGATTAACTACCATCCAAATTGGGCTTGTAGAATTTTTCTATCAGAACATAACCCCAATGCAGCCCAGAGGCAAACTAGCAGAAATACACACGATAATTCCATCTCTGTGAAGTTACCACCCCATATTCCATACACCCCCCCCCCCAGGTCTGGGTATCAGCAGCTCTACAAGCCAGCTGCAACTATGGGAATATCAACTGCAACTATGGGAATATCAGCTGTAACTATGGGAATATCAGATGTAACTATGGGAATATCAGCTGCAACTATGGGAATATCAACTGCAACTATGGGAATATCAAATGTAACTATGGGAATATCAGCTGCAACTATGGGAATATCAACTGCAACTATGGGAATATCAGATGTAACTATGGGGATATCAACTGTAACTATGGGAATATCAGATGTAACTATGGGAATATCAGATGTAACTATGGGAATATCAACTGTAACTATGGGAATATCAGATGTAACTATGGGAATATCAACTGTAACTATGGGAATATCAGATGTAACTATGGGAATATCAGCTGTAACTATGGGAATATCAACTGTAACTATGGGAATATCAGCTGTAACTATGGGAATATCAACTGTAACTATGGGAATATCAGCTGTAACTATGGGAATATCAGCTGTAACTATGGGAATATCAACTGCAACTATGGGAATATCAGCTGTAACTATGGGAATATCAACTGCAACAATGGGAATATCATCTGTAACTATGGGAATATCATCTGTAACTATGGGAATATCAACTGTAACTATGGGAATATCAACTGTAACTATGGGAATATCAACTGTAACTATGGGAATATCAGATGTAACTATGGGGATATCAGATTTAACTATGGGAATATCAGCTGTAACTATGGGAATATCAACTGTAACTATGGGAATATCAACTGTAACTATGGGAATATCAGCTGTAACTATGGGAATATCAACTGTAACTATGGGAATATCAACTGTAACTATGGGAATATCATCTGCAACTTTGGTAATATCAACTGTAACTATGGGAATATCAACTGTAACTATGGGAATATCAACTGCAACGATGGGAATATCAAGCGAATGGGAGACAGGTCAGTTTTGTAGGCCTATTCAGGCACACGTAGAGTAACAATACAATTTACTGTTATATTTCCACAGAGGATTTAAAAACAATGATTTCACCAACAGAGTGGCATGAAGTGTCCGCTAGGCATGATTTGTGTTTGGTATATGGGGAGGGTGATACAGAACGGGGACATCTCATCCGTGGTCAGCTATTGGCTGCAAGACATTTCTGCTGATATTGGTTGCACAAAAAATACAAGGTATATATTTTTTTTCATCTGGACAGACTGATGGCTATAGCACACTGTTGATAGATTGTTTTATTTACCCTCGAGTGGCGAAGTGTCCGCTACATCTGGTTTGGTAACAGAACTCTCATCCAGGGTCAGCTATTGGCTGCAAGACATTTCAGTGCACAAAAATACAAGGTATATATTTTTTTTTCATCTGGACAGACTGATGGCTATAGCACACTGTTGATAGCTCTCTGGTTTGTAGATGCACCGGGCTTATGGTGGAGGCTTATAGCACTCGGCTTTGTTTGGGATAACATTGCCCAACTCCATCCTACTAAGATCACTACTACTCCCCCTTTCTCCCCCCTCTCTCTTTCCATCTCTGGCTCTGTCACTGATGTGGAAGTCTACTTTCTTAATTCGTCACTTGGCCTCTGGTTGAAAACGACGAAAAATTCTACTGTTCCTGTGTGTCTAGGGACTACCATCTCTTACCCCCCTCCCTCTCTCACTACCCCCCTTCCCTCTCTCACTAACCCCCCTTCCCTCTCTCACTAACCCCCCTCCCTCTCTCACTACCCCCCTTCCCTCTCTCACTAACCCCCCTTCCCTCTCTCACTAACCCCCCTTCCCTCTCTCACTAACCCCCCTTCCCTCTCTCACTAACCCCCCACACACACACATTTCTTAGTCTACTCACCACCTTCCTCCTCCCCTCCCTCTCTGATACTCTGGTGTTGTACCGGGAGTCTGATACTCTGGTGTTGTACCGGGAGTCTGATACTCTGGTGTTGTACCGGGAGTCTGATACTCTGGTGTTGTACTGGGAGTCTGATGCTCTGGTGTTGTACTGGGAGTCTGATACTCTGGTGTTGTACCGGGAGTCTGATACTCTGGTGTTGTACTGGGAGTCTGATACTCTGGTGTTGTACTGGGAGTCTGATACTCTGGTGTTGTACTGGGAGTCTGATACTCTGGTGTTGTACTGGGAGTCTGATACTCTGGTGTTGTACCGGGAGTCTGATACTCTGGTGTTGTACCGGGAGTCTGATACTCTGGTGTTGTACTGGGAGTCTGATACTCTGGTGTTGTACTGGGAGTCTGATACTCTGGTGTTGTACTGGGAGTCTGCTACTCTGGTGTTGTACTGGGAGTCTGCTACTCTGGTGTTGTACTGGGAGTCTGATGCTCTGGTGTTGTACTGGGAGTCTGATACTCTGGTGTTGTACTGGGAGTCTGATACTCTGGTGTTGTACCGGGAGTCTGATACTCTGGTGTTGTACCGGGAGTCTGATACTCTGGTGTTGTACCGGGAGTCTGCTACTCTGGTGTTGTACTGGGAGTCTGATACTCTGGTGTTGTACTGGGAGTCTGCTACTCTGGTGTTGTACTGGGAGTCTGATACTCTGGTGTTGTACTGGGAGTCTGATACTCTGGTGTTGTACTGGGAGTCTGATGCTCTGGTGTTGTACTGGGAGTCTGATGCTCTGGTGTTGTACTGGGAGCCTGATACTCTGGTGTTGTACTGGGAGCCTGATACTCTGGTGTTGTACCGGGAGTCTGATACTCTGGTGTTGTACCGGGAGTCTGCTACGTGTCTCAGGACCATTGACAGGAGCTTTGAGATGGAGACATCCAGCTGGTCAGAGAAAAACAAACCCGTAGGGAGGGTCCATCTCTCGGCCTCGTCGTTGGCTCTGTGTTCCCTGACACCAAGATTTATTATGTCAACATTACCGTTCTGAAAAATACATATTGAAACCATTTTTGGACAAACACAGAGACAAAGTGAAGGGGCCCGTGCTGTCACGGGACCATGCAGCTCTAGGCAGGAAGGCGTGGCCGCGAGGGAGCCGCCAGTGCATTAGTAGTTTCGCTTCAGGAGCCCTGAAAAGGTGAGCTGGCTGGGGCCGCATTGTGTGCCTTTACACAAGACTGAGGGTCTGTCAAAACTGAAACAAAAAGAGAGGGGAGAAATGATTAAAAAAAGCTGCCAGAGCCTGCTCAGTGAAATTAAGGCATGCCATCACAGAGAGCAAACAATCGGGGAGGGGGGCACAAATCAAAAAGAGACACAGGTGGATACATTCAAAAAGCCGTGTGGACAGGAGAAATCAGTGCGTTGGAAAGTCTCCTCTCACGGTGAAAACAAACATTTCTGTTTTTAGTCAATGAAGGCAGCTGGTCAACATTTACTTTGTTAGTCCCTCTTTCGTAGGGTCACACGTTTGGACGTGACCCAATATTTCACGTTTGGACGTTACCCAGTATTCCTTCATAAAAGGCTTCTTTTTTTTTTGGGGCAGAAGAAAAACACCTCAAATGTATTTTGCTCTGTGGATTTAATGCTCAGGGCAGTTTACATCATTCAAGACATCACATTGTGTATGAACAGTATAGCTGTAAATCCTATCCCATGTGTAGAAGTGAAATATAACCAATTTTTATGTTCATGATTTACACAAGAACACACATTCTATGTTACAACAGCCTATTGTAATAACCTGCTGGTTGTATTGGTGCCAGCTAGGTATCAAGCTAAAGCTAGCTAGCTACCCACAGAAGTTACAGTTGTAATAACCTGGATCTCAAGGTCATGGGGTTGAAACCACCCGAGCTTAGTTTATCCATTAATTCCATTAATTCGTAGGTTTACCCAACGGAAGTGGCATATTGTTGGCTTGTTTAATAACACTTCCTCATAACATAAATCAATAGCAAAGAGAATCGTGTTAATTTAACAGTAAACGTTCAGGCCTGAATGAAACCTCAATGTATTTGATTAATGACACCAGCTAATGTTTGTCCACTTTCATATAAGTCAACGGGATATTTAATGTTCTCACAACACTGCTTCCCATTGTGTCCCGTAATCATGTTTAGTTAATAAAGCCAGAAGTTATGTATTGTATCCAAGGACTGAAAACAAGGGTTGTGCCCTTTATGGCAACCTATTCCCATTCTATAGCCCTATGGGCCCTTGGTAAAAGTAGTGCACTAAATAGGGAATAGGGTGTCATTTGGGATGCACTCCTATGTGTTTTTCAAAAGGACATAGGTAAAAACTCACATTCCTGCCCTTTTCCCAAGTGAAAAAGGTCTTCAGGAAAAAATGTCGGGCCCAGAAGACAATTTACAGCCCGGCCTGGGAATTCCACATGTTTCCGAACTGGGAATGGGAGTGGAAAAGCCGGAGCAATGAACAACCGTGACATTTTCATCTTGATTTTAAGATAAAACACTATCTGGACCCATAAAGCTGTTCATAAGAGTCTTTAGCTCATTTTGCTTTCTGGCCTCTGATAAAAATCCCTCCAGACACAACGTCATTAAGGAGGCCAATAAAAGCACACAGAAGACACGGCGCCTGGGAATGAGCCGTTCTCTTCTTCCCTGTTCTATTATTATCATTATCTTCCATACCTCTTGTTGCTTTCTCTCCCCTCTCTTTCTCAGGGCTCCCCGAAGCAGCCAGACGAGGCAGGTCAGGCACACACCTAGCAAGCCAGGCCAAAGGGAGAGGGCCTGGAAGGGAGGGGGAGGAGGACCTCTGGAACTCTGGTTAGACTCACTGGGGAAAGGTCGGAGATATTTCCCACCACAACACACGCACAGGGAGACAGGCAACTCCACAGCAGAGCTCCACATATGACCCACGGCAGGTTCAGATCCTTCTCCCATGTGGTCAGAGAGTTCCACATTGACATCTGCTTCATGTTGCCCCCTTAAATGTTTTTATTTTTAAATGATGATGATGATGATGAACGAAAAAGATTTCAAAATATTTAGTTAAAGTGAAAACACTGTACCGTAGTGCTGAAGCAGGTGCGGATGGCTTTTGTTAGATCGGGTCTTATGTTGTGAAGCTGATCTAGTGTTTCTGAGATGTTCTGAAAGACCGATGTTGGCTTTGCTCTGATGGGTGTGTGTGTGTGTGAGTGCAGTAGTGAGCTGGGGGAGGCTGGGGGGGGTGCTTTCTCAGGTACGGTGCCCAAACACGACGTATTGTTTACTTGTAGAAATGTCTCTTTTGTCTCGTCCGCCCGCAAGAGACTTAAGAGGGAGAACATTAGCCCCCCCACCCACCCCCCCGTGCAGGACCACCAGTGTAGACTACGTTTGTGTGTCTTTGTGTGTGTGTGTGTGTGTGTGTGTGTGTGTGTGTGTGTGTGTGTGTGTGTGTGTGTGTGTGTGTGTGTGTGTGTGTCCCCGTGTATTTATAGCTGGGCGTGTTTGTGTACACATGTAAACATGTGTGTGACTAATTCATTTTCTGGAGTTGAATGAGATGAATGAGACCAGGGTGGAGGCTGGCTGGTGTGTGTGTAGTGTGTGTGTGTAGTGTTTGTGTGTGTGTGTAGTGTGTGTGTGTGTGTGTGTGTGTGTGTGTGTGTGTGTGTGTGTGTAGTGTGTGTAGTGTGTGTAGTGTGTGTGTGTGTGTGTGTGTGTGTGTGTGTAGTGTAGTGTTTGTGTGTGTGTGTGTGTGGTGTGTGTGTAGTGTTTGAGTGGTGTCATTTAAACAACCCAATGTGATGAGCGATCCCTTTGAGTTGCTTAACAGTATGCAGCGTCATACAAAGTAAATGTGGACACAGGGGTTTGATGGTATGTGAGCAACCGTCGTTCCGGCCGAGAAAATAGCCACAAACTGCCTTTCAAAGAGTCCTGTGTAGAAAGGAATTTGTGTTCCAAATTATTACACAATCCACAATTAGATCTTTGTTTATAGTCAGTATAACTTCACAATTATTTGTGTAAATTGTATTCAATAGTTTTCAATAGTTTTCAATATTGAAGAAAAAAAAACCTCCTGTCTGTCTGTCTGTCTGTCTGTCTGTCTGTCTGTCTGTCTGTCTGCCTGTCTGCCTGTCTGGTATAGAGGTACTAATCTCCCACTGTCATGTCTCGTTGCCTCGTACCCACAACGGATGTCTCGTTGCCTCGTACCTATAACTGATGTCTCGTTGTCTCGTACCTATAACTGATGTCTCGTTGTCTCGTACCTATAACTGATGTCTCGTTGTCTCGTACCTATAACGGATGTCTCGTTGTCTCGTACCTATAACGGATGTCTCGTTGTCTCGTACCCATAACTGATGTCTCGTTTCCTCGTACCCATAACTGATGTCTCGTTGTCTCGTACCCATAACTGATGTCTCGTTGTCTCGTACCCATAACTGATGTCTCGTTGTCTCGTACCCATAACTGATGTCTCGTTGCCTCGTACCCATAACTGATGTCTCGTTGTCTCGTACCCATAACTGATGTCTCGTTGTCCTATAACTGATGTCTCGTTTCCTCGTACCCATAACTGATGTCTCGTTGCCTCGTACCCATAACTGATGTCTCGTTGTCTCATACCCATAACTGATGTCTCGTACCTATAACTGATGTCTCGTTGCCTCGTACCTATAACTGATGTCTCGTTGTCTCGTACCCATAACTGATGTCTCGTTTCCTCGTACCCATAACTGATGTCTCGTTTCCTCGTACCCATAACTGATGTCTCGTTGTCTCGTACCCATAACTGATGTCTCGTTGTCTCGTACCCATAACTGATGTCTCGTTGTCTCGTACCCATAACTGATGTCTCGTTGTCTCGTACCCATAACTGATGTCTCGTTGTCTCGTACCTATAACTGATGTCTCGTTGCCTCGTACCTATAACTGATGTCTCGTTTCCTCGTACCCATAACTGATGTCTCGTTTCCTCGTACCTATAACTGATGTCTCGTTTCCTCGTACCTATAACTGATGTCTCGTTTCCTCGTACCTATAACTGATGTCTCGTTTCCTCGTACCCATAACTGATGTCTCGTTTCCTCGTACCCATAACTGATGTCTCGTTTCCTCGTACCCATAACTGATGTCTCGTTTCCTCGTACCTATAACTGATGTCTCGTTTCCTCGTACCTATAACTGATGTCTCATACCTATAACTGATGTCTCGTTTCCTCGTACCTATAACTGATGTCTCGTTGCCTCGTACCCATAACTGATGTCTCGTTTCCTCGTACCTATAACTGATGTCTCGTTTCCTCGTACCTATAACTGATGTCTCGTTTCCTCGTACCTATAACTGATGTCTCGTTGCCTAACTGATGTCGTACCTATAACTGATGTCTCGTTTCCTCGTACCCATAACTGATGTCTCGTTTCCTCGTACCTATAACTGATGTCTCGTTGTCTCGTTTCCCATGACTGATGTCTCGTTTCCTCGTACCTATAATGGATGTCTCGTACCTATAACTGATGTCTCGTACCCATAACTGATGTCTCGTTTCCTCGTACCTATAACTGATGTCTCGTTTCCTCGTACCCATAACTGATGTCTCGTTTCCTCGTACCCATAACTGATGTCTCGTACCTATAACTCATGTCTCGTTTCCTCGTACCCATAACTGATGTCTCGTTTCCTCGTACCTATAACTGATGTCTCGTACCTATAACTGATGTCTCGTTTCCTCGTACCTATAACTGATGTCTCATACCTATAACTGATGTCTCGTTTCCTCGTACCTATAACTGATGTCTCGTACCTATAACTGATGTCTCGTTTCCTCGTACCCATAACTGATGTCCCGTTTCCTCGTACCCATAACTGATGTCTCGTTTCCTCGTACCCATAACTGATGTCTCGTTTCCTCGTACCTATAACTGATGTCTCGTTTCCTCGTACCCATAACTGATGTCTCGTTTCCTCGTACCTATAACTGATGTCTCGTACCTATAACTGATGTCTCGTACCCATAACTGATGTCTCGTTTCCTCGTACCTATAATAGATGTCTCGTACCTATAACTGATGTCTCGTACCCATAACTGATGTCTCGTACCCCATAACTGATGTCTCGTTTCCTCGTACCCATAACTGATGTCTCGTTTCCTCGTACCTATAACTGATGTCTCGTTTCCTCGTACCTATAACTGATGTCTCGTTTCCTCGTACCTATAACTGATGTCTCGTTTCCTCGTACCTATAACTGATGTCTCGTTTCCTCGTACCCATAACTGATGTCTCCTCCTGTCTTCCTCAGTATAGCCTACCCATAACTGATGTCTCGTTTCCTCAATGTACCTATAACTGATGTCTCGTACCTATAATGGATGTATTGTTTCCTCGTACCCATAACTGATGTCTCGTTTCCTCGTACCTATAATGGATGTATTGTTTTCTATAATGCTAAAATCACCAGATACTTTTAAAACTTTATTATGCCGATACCTGCAAAATGTATTCCTTTCAAATAACCAATTAATATTGATAACATTTGTATGTTTTCTGTATGTACATTTTAATGCTATATTTGTTTTTGTGTCTTAGAATATATACCAGTGTGGCTACTGTATGATCACACTGAATGTCAGTCAATATGGGTTTTAATTTGATCAGTAAGGAGACATTGTAAGCCTGCCACATACACACTATACGAGACATTTATTAAATATAAGAATACGTGTAAGTTTTTGTCACAATCTGGCTCGTGGGAAGTGACAAAAAGCTCTTATAGGACCAGGGCACAAATAATAATATAATAATAATCAATAATTTTGCTCTTTATTTAGCCATCTTACATATAAAACCTTATTTGTTCATCAATAATTGTGAATAACTCACAACAGGGTAATGAGAAGAGTGTGCTTGAAAGGATGCACATAACTCTGCAATGTTTGGTTGTATTGGAGAGAATCACAGTCTTAAATCATTTTCCACACACAGTCAGTGCCTGCATTTAGTTTTCATGCTAGTGATGGCCGAGAATCCACTAACAAACACATAGGAAGGACGTGGTTACAAAGGGCATCAGTGTCTTAATAGCGAGATATGGCAAGGCAAGAAACTCTGAGCGCAGCCCTATCCAGAAATCTGTCAGTGGCTTCTGATTAAATAAATAATAATATATAATATATGCCATTTAGCAGACGCATTTTTATCCAAAGCGACTTACAGTATGTGTGCATACATTCTACGTATGGGTGGTCCCGGGGATCGAACCCACTACCCTGGCGTTACAAGCGCCATGCTCTACCAACTGAGCTACAGAAGGACCACAAATTTTCACAGAACCGCTTGTTGCAATTTCAATCAGGCTCTCTTGTTCAGATATCTGTAAGTGGACTGGAGGCAGGGCATGAAAGGGATAACAAATCCAGTTGTTTGTGTCATCCGTTTCGGGAAAGTACCTGCGTAATTGCGCACCCAGCTCACTCAGGTGCTTTGCTATATTACATTTGACATTGTCCGTAAAGCTTGAGTTCATTTGCTCACAATAAAATATCACACAACGATGGAAAGACCTGTGTGTTGTCCTTGTTAATGCAGACAGAGAATAACTCCAACTTCTTATGTCCGGCATATTGAATATAGTTGCGGAGAGTCCCTGTAATCCTACATTCAGATCATTCAGGTGAGAAAAAACATCACCCAGATAGGCCAGTCGTGTGAGAAACTTGTCATCATGCAAGCGGTCAGACAAACATACATGAGAGTTCAGCGGCCTTGCTTTAACGAAGTTAACCATTTTCACTGTACTGTCCAAAACGTCTTTCAAGCTGTCAGGCATTCCCTTGGCAGCAAGAGCCTCTCGGTGGATGCTGCAGTTTACCCGAGAGGCATCGGGAGCCACTACTTGCACGCGCGTTACCACTCCACTATGTCTCCCTGTCATGGCTTTTGCACCATCAGTATAGATACCAACACATCTTGACCACCAAAGTCACAACGATGTCCAGTACTTAAAAAATATCCTCTCCTGTTGTCCTGGTTTCCAGTGGTTAACAGAAGACAATGTCTTCCTTACTTGCCCCCATAAACGTAACGGACATATACCAGGAGCTGTGCCAGGCCCGCCACACCTGTTGACTTATCCAGCTCTAAATCATATAATTCAATGGCTTGTATGCAAAGCAATAATTAACATTTGTCATGTCACTGATGCGTCGTGAAAGTGTTATTTGATGAAGGAATCGTCTGTATAGTTCCTTTTGGCCTTTTCCCCCAGCATTGTCCCAGCAATATCCTCGGCAGCAGGAAGAATTAAGTCCTCCACAATAGTATGGGGCTTCCCTGTCCTAGCCACACGGTAGCTCAGCATATAAGACTCTTCTAGCCCCTTCTTATTAATGGTATCTGTTGCTTTTATACATGTCTTACTACTCGAAAGTCGTCTGCTCTTTTGAGTAGTAAACTCTATATCTACTAGAGAATACACAGCTCTATATCTACTAGAGAATACACAGCTCTATATCTACTAGAGAACACACAGCTCTATATCTACTAGAGAATACACAACTCTATATCTACTAGAGAACACACAGCTCTATATCTACTACAGAATACACAGCTCTATATCTACTAGAGAACACACAGCTCTAGTTCTACTAGAATACACAGCTCCATATCTACTACAGAACACACCTTTATATCTACTAGAGAACACAGAGCTCTATATCTACTACAGAATACACAGCTCTATATCTACTACAGAACACACAGCTCTATATCTACTAGAGAATACACAGCTCTATATCTACTAGAATACACAGCTCTATATCTAATATCTACTACAGCTCTATATCTACTAGAATACACAGCTCTAATACTACACAGCTCTATATCTACTAGAGAATACACAGCTCTATATCTACTAGAGAATACACAGCTCTATATCTACTAGAGAATACACAGCTCTATATCTACTAGAGAATACACAGCTCTATATCTACTAGAGAATACACAGCTCTATATCTACTAGAGAACACACAGCTCTATATCTACTAGAGAATACACAGCTCTATATCTACTAGAGAATACACAGCTCTATATCTACTAGAGAATACACAGCTCTATATCTACTAGAGAATACACAGCTCTATATCTACTAGAGAATACACAGCTCTATATCTACTAGAGAACACACAGCTCTATATCTACTAGAGAACACACAGCTCTATATCTACTACAGAATACACAGCTCTATATCTACTAGAGAACACACAGCTCTATATCTACTAGAGAATACACAGCTCTATATCTACTAGAGAACACACAGCTCTACTTTTACTAGAGAATACACAGCTCTCTATCTACTACAGAACACACAGCTCTATATCTACTAGAGAACACACAGCTCTATATCTACTAGAGAACACACAGCTCTACGTTTACGAGAGAACACAGCTCTATTCCCTTTAACTTTTACATTGTCAATGTTTGTTATTTTCATTATTTCATATTGATAAAGCCCTTAACAACTCTCCAAAATTCTTGCACTACACCCCAATGGTCCCCACCCCACTACACTCCAATGTTCCCCACCCCACTACACTCCAATGGTCCCCACCGTAATGGTCTCCACCCCAATGGTCCCCACCCCACTACACCCTAATGTTCCCCACCCCACTACACTCCAATGGTCCCCACCGTAATGGTCTCCACCCCAATGGTCCCCACCCCACTACACCCTAATGGTCCCCACCCCACTACACTCCAATGGTCCCCACCCCACTAGACCCCAATGGTCCCCACCCCACTACACCCCAATGGTCCCCACCCTATATCACTACACCCCAATGGTCCCCACCCCACTACACCCCTCCAATGGTCCACACCCCACTACACCCCAATGGTCCCCACCCCACTACACTCCAATGGTCCCCACCCCACTACACTCCAATGGTCACCACCCCACTACACTCCAATGGTCCCCACCCCACTACACCCCAATGTTCCCCACCCCACTACACCCCAATGGACCCCACCCCACTACACCCCAATGGTCACCACCCCAATGGTCCCCACCCCACTACACCCCAATGGACCCCACCCCACTACACCCCAATGGACCCCACCCCACTACACCCCAATGGTCCCCACCCCAATGGTCCCCACCCCACTACACCCCAATGGACCCCACCCCACTACACCCCAATGGTCCCCACCCCACTACACCCCAATGGTCCCCACCCCAATGGTCCCCACCCCACTACACCCCAATGGACCCCACCCCACTACACCCCAATGGTCCCCACCCCACTACACTCCAATGTTCCCCACCCCACTACACTCCAATGGTCCCCACCGTAATGGTCCCCACCCCAATGGTCCCCACCCCACTACACCCCAATGGACCCCACCCCACTACACCCCAATGGTCCCCACCCCACTACACCCCAATGGTCCCCACCCCAATGGTCTACACCCCAATGGACCCCACCCCACTACACCCCAATGGTCCCCACCCCACTACACTCCAATGTTCCCCACCCCACTACACTCCAATGGTCCCCACCGTAATGGTCTCCACCCCAATGGTCCCCACCCCACTACACCCTAACCCCACCCCATGGTCCCCACCGTAATGGTCTCCACCCCAATGGTCCCCACCCCACTACACCCCAATGGTCCCCACCCCTACACTCCTGGTCCCCACCCCACTACACCCCAATGGTCCCCACCCCACTACACCCCAATGGTCCCCACCCCACTACACCCCTCCAATGGACCCCACCCCACTACACCCCAATGGTCCCCACCCCACTACACCCCAATGGTCCCCACCCCACTACACCCCAATGGTCCCCACCCCACTACACTCCAATGGTCCCACCCCAATGGTCCCCACCCCACTACACCCCAATGGACCCCACCCCACTACACCCAATGGTCCCCACCCCACTACACCCCAATGGACCCCACCCCACTACACCCCAATGGTCCCCACCCCACTACCCCACCCCTCCAATGGACCCCACCCCACTACACTCCCCCCACTCCAATGGTCCCCACCCCACTACACCCCTCCAATGGTCCCCACCCCACTACACTCCAATGGTCCCCACCCCACTACACCCAATGGTCCCCACCCCACTACACTCCAATGGTCCCCACCCCACTACACCCCAATGGTCCCCACCCCACTACACTCCAATGGTCACCACCCCACTACACTCCAATGGTCCCCACCCCACTACACCCCAATGGACCCCACCCCACTACACCCCAATGGTCCCCACCCCACTACACTCAATGGTCACCACCCCACTACACTCCAATGGTCCCCACCCCACTACACCCCAATGGACCCCACCCCACTACACCCCAATGGTCACCACCCCAATGGTCCCCACCCCACTACACCCCATTGGTCCTCATTCCTGCCTTCTCTCTCCCTCCCTTCTCCCTGCCTCTCTCTTCCTAGCCCATCTCTCTCTTCCTATCCCATCTCTCTCTCCCTCCCTTCTCCCTCGTCTCTCTTCCTCTCCCCATCTCTCTCTCTCTCCCATCTCCCTGTCTCTCTTCCTACCCTTTCTCACCCTGTTCTCTTTCTCTCCCTCCCTTCTCTCTGTCTCTCTCTTCCTACCCCATCTCTCTCTCTCTCTTCTCTCTGCCTCTCTCTTCCTACCCTCTGTTTCTATCGCTCTCTCTCTCTCTCTCTCTCTCTCTCTCTCTCTCTCTCTCTCTCTCCTTCTTCTCTGCCTCTCTCTTCCTACCCCATCTCTCTCCCCTCCCTTCTCCCTGCGTCTCTCTTCCTACCCCATCTCTCTCTCCCATCTCCCTGTCTCTCTTCCTACCCTTTCTCACCCTGTTCTCTTTCTCTCCCTCCCTTCTCTCTGTCTCTCTCTTCCTACCCCATCTCTCTCTCTCCCTTCTCTCTGCCTCTCTCTTCCTACCCTCTGTTTCTATCGCTCTCTCTCTCTCTCGTCTCCCTGCCTCTCTCTTCCTACCCCATCTCTCTCTCTCCCTTCTCCCTGCCTCTCTCTTCCTACCCCATCTCTCTCTCTCTCCCGTCTCCCTGCCTCTCTCTTCTTACCCTTTCTCAGCCTGCTCTCGCTCTCTTTCTCTCCCTCTTTCTCTCTTTCCCATCTCTCTGCCTCTCTCTTCCTACCTCATCTCTCTCGCCCGTATCCCTTCCTCTCTCTTCCTACCCTCTCTGTCTCTATCGCTCTCTCTCTCCCTTCCCTCTGCCACTCTCTTCCTACCCTCCCTCCTTCTCTCTTTCTCCCTGCCTCTCTCCATACTCCATCTTCCTCCCTGCTCCTTATTCCTGCCTTCTCTCTCCCTTTGTCTCTGTTAGAGCTGCGTAAAGGCAGCAGCTGGGTCTGTCTCCTGGTTGTTTAGCTCAGGTCGAGGGTCCCCTGGCTTGGCTAAAACCACCAGGCCATATTTCAGGCCCGAGTGGGAGGCTGTGGAGGCTGACAGGCTTTGATCAGGCTGCACAGGGTGTCTCGGCCTGTATGGGGATCCACGACTGATTGCTTAAGGTCAGGTCCGGAGGATTAGTGAGCTCTGCAGTTTCCTCTCTTCTAGTGAAGTTCAGTGTTTCCCCTCCTCTAGAGGAGCCCAGAGTTTCCCCTCCTCTAGAGGAGCCCAGAGTTTCCCCTCCTCTAGAGGAGCCCAGAGTTTCCCCTCCTCTAGAGGAGCCCAGAGTTTCCCCTCCTCTAGAGGAGCCCAGAGTTTCCCCTCCTCTAGAGGAGCCCAGAGTTTCCCCTCCTCTAGCGAAGCTCACAGAGTTTTCACTCCTCTAGGGAAGCTCAGAGTTCCCCTCCTCTAGCGAAGCTCAGAGTTCCCCTCCTCTAGCGAAGCTCAGAGTTCCCCTCCTCTAGCGAAGCTCAGAGTTCCCCTCCTCTAGCGAAGCTCAGAGTTTCCCCTCCTCTAGCAAAGCTCAGAGGTTCCCTCCTCTAGCGAAGCTCAGTTTCCCCTCTAGCGAAGCTCAGAGTTCCCCTCCTCTAGCAAAGCTCAGAGGTTCCCTCCTCAATCGAAGCTCA